>NW_027526225.1:66554401-66876901 GCF_048455015.1 Haemaphysalis longicornis | reverse complement strand
CACACAAACGGAAAAGAAGAGTTAAAGAAAAAAAATAGAGCTACGTCCTAAAGTCAATAGAACTACGTCCTAAAGTGGAACGTTGCTTCGCTTTGAAGATGTCATGACGAGGTAGACGTCATGAAGAGGTAGCGTTGTCGTCGTGATCTTGTGGCTTGATTCTCGGCGTTGCCTTTGTGAGGGCCCGTCGTAGCACAGGACGACGGTTCGATGCCGCTGACCGCAGACGCACGCCCGTCACCGCTGGAGCCGCCAAGGCGTGGGTTGGCGCAGCGTCGGGAGACCGTAGCCGAAGCATCGTCGGCCGGCTTCCGCCCAGGCTTGTGTGGCGACGTCGCTGTCTCAGGTCGCGTCACCCCTGGCTTCGCTCTTTGTGAGCCGGGTCTCTTCCTCTGCCCCTGCCTCGATCTCTCTTGTTCCACCTCCTCTTCCTCGATCTTCTTCGGCGTCGTTGCGGGGATTGTCCTTGACTCATGACACTACCCCCCTCTTCAAGAGTTTTTTTCCAAAAAAACTTCTCCCCAACCTCTCTCAGGGAGGTAAAGATTAACTTTAAGCCCAGAGCCTCTGTTCATTCTTCGCGCACTTATTGTTCACAATCACATTGTTCCCCCTCAGAATGTTCACTATCCCGCAGTCATTGTTCACCGCAGTCATGACCCATTGTTCACCATCACTTTCTTCATCACCGTACACTTCACTGTTAGCCGCGCACCATACACTTCCTGTTCGCACATTGCTCCCTAATAGCACAAGCAGCAACTCACAATCTCTAACCCCACCTTCGTCATGTCCGCTCCACACAGTTCACCCCAATTCACAGTTCACAGTTCAACACTTCTCTAACTACAATTGACCACTACACACACCTGAGTACATCTATACGAGGGGTTTTTTTTTAGTACAACCACAATTCTGTCTAACCTTTCTGCAGAAGTAAATTGTTCTCTTTATGTAACAGTCCCATTTCCAGGCATATCCAATCCGCGCTTACCGTCAGGTCTTTAAACCAATTACCTCAGCGAGCCCATTTAACATCCTTCTCTAAGCTACCGCTTCGGTTTCTCCAAAAAGCTGTCTTTTGACCTTTTCCAGAGCTGTCACATGAGCTTTCTCTCAACGGTATCTTAAGGTACCGACACAATCTCATCATCCCCTTTTTGCGATCACGCGGAATTCTCTGGACAGTTCTTTCAGCTTGTGACGCAACTGATTTCCCTTGACGTGGCCGACCTTGCTGTTGCTCAATTTCGAACCTGCTTTTGGTGCGTCGCATTGTGGTCAGTCGTTTAGATGTCCGCCTGGTTGCGTGGGGTAGCTTGTGCAGTTTTCCAGTTTGCCGGTCATTCTCGAGAGGACAACGCTGGCACTCCAGAACTTGTCTACGTGTCCAGCTCTCCTCTTCTCGTTGCTCAGAGCTCTTTCTTGAGGATGCATGTTGTTGCTTTCTGGTGGTCGCCCGAGACTGCTTATGTGGGCCTCTCCAAACATATTTGCCAGCGGCTACTAGCTCGTGCATGACATCCCTGTACAAGTCCTTCCTTAGCGTCTCTGTATCGACAGTAGACCCTTCATCTTTAGAGTGCGGTCCTAGTTGATTTGCAAACTCTGCGAATGGCTCAGCTTCTGCGATTGCCGTAACAAGGCCAATATTTTCCCAGCCCTTTTCAGAAGCAACACTGGCCTCCGTACTGGCAGCTTTCTCAATCTCAGGGGAAACTCCGCATTTCAACGTGGTCTTACTACTACGAGCGCTCATTTCAGAAAAGACCTTGTCTGTCATCACTCGCTGTTCGAGGACCTGTCTGTCTTTATAGGAACCGCCAAAAGCATCTGTGGACAGCAAACTCTCCTTGGCTGGCACCCTCTCGATGCGCCCATCTTCTTGTGGCTTGCCTTCCACCGTGCCACACGCTCCACGTTTCCCATGTGACAGTTTGAATGCTACTTCTTCCTCCCCGGTCTGCCGCGAGACGTTTGTGTCTTTTCCACCTGTCTTACTCTCCACATTATCGCTTTCTGCAGTGCGCGTGCATTCCATCTCACGTGCAGCGGGTTCAATGCTCTCTGCTTTTTCGACGCTATTTTGCACAAGGCGCAGCTGTGCCTCTGCCTGTTGTATCTGCTCTTCCAATTCTCTTTTTTCTCCCTCAAACTTTTCCTCCTCTTTCTGACTCTCTTCTTCAATTATTCGAAATGCCTGCTTTTTGTTCAACCCGAGGGTTTGAACTAACGATAGCACTTTTACCCAATTCATTCTTCTAAGCTGGCGATACACGTGACACTGGGCCTATCCTGGCAGTTGGTATGCCAAGAATCCTGGCAGGCTCGCCAAATATTAATGTCACGCGTCCTGCCCGGCAGAGAAGGAAACGGGTGCAGGCTTCAGAAAAATAATTTATCAGAAAGGAAACAAACGAAATAGAGCAAAGAAAAACACACCCGCGAACGAACTACAAAACTCTCCTAAGACACTTCTGACGGAGAACCAAAACACTGTCCTTGCAAGATATGGCTTTACAGGTGAGGCTTACGTAGGCCATGTGTGTTGACGTGAGGAAATCGCCGGGCGCCGCGAAGAGCTGGTACCCGCGTGCTGTTGTCGTGTTGTTGGCCGACTAGCGTAGTGAACCTGGGAATCCGGAGGACCTCGCCGTTACCAGGGCCGTTGTAGCACAGGACAACGGTTAAATGCCGCTGACCGAAGAGGTGCGCCCGTCGCTGCTGGAGCCGCCAAGACGTGGGTTGGCGGAACGTCGGGAGGCTGAAGCCGATGCGGCGTCGGCGCGCTCCCGCCCAGGCTTGTGTAGCGACGTCGGTTCCTCGGGTCGCGTCACCCTTGGCTTAGCTGTTCCATAGCCTGGTCCCGTCGGTTGGTTGGTTGGTTGGTTGCCTCCCACCATGGCACATACCCACGCGGGGGATTGGCCAAGAAGTTTTGTGCCTAATGAGGATGTGACCTATATTATTTTAGATCCCAAAATTTAGAAAAGGAAATACCCAACAGAATTTTTTAAACATGTATAATATGAAAGTAGATTCAGGAAGAAAAATGAGCTATGTGTGAATGTTTAGCTGGCTAGCAGGAAAACCTTCCTGTCGCCACAACATAAGAATGGAGGGCAGACACAACATCCCTGTGGCAGACTCCTACGGCGGAAGCGCCTAGTGACAGGACCTCGGAATTAGATAGCGGAAGGTTAAGGCGTCTAAAGGTTGACTCCAGATGCGTGCGTCGCATTGGGGAGAAGCTGCGGCAATTAAATAGGAAATGTTCTATATTTTCCAGTTCGTCGCAGAAAGGACATTGCGGAGATACCGCGCCTGCCTCGATCTCTCTTGTTCCACCTCCTCTTCCTCGATCTTCTTCGGCGTCGTTGCGGGGATTGTCCTTGACTCATGACAGTGTTTAGGTTACATACAGGAACATTACTAGTAGGCCTACGAAGGTTTATGGAAGAAAGGGGGTCATTTTTACCATGGGGGACTGATTGTTTTAGTTGTAAATCACCCGAGACGATGGATCATGTACCTTTGCATTGTTGTGAGGGAGTATATTTTTGGGATGTGCAACAGAGGACATTACACAGATTTACGACTACATCCTCACGATATACGTTTCCTTGCTATAGACAATGAGGATGGAGTGCCTTACGATTTAGTCATGGCACTGAGACCCTGATGTATAGTATATATCGCTCACGTACCACAAGGCTATAAAATGGTGTTTTAGGATGTGCAGTGATGCAAGGGAGTATTTCAAAGAGATCATTGGCCGACTTGTTGAAGTCATTAAATTTCACCAGGCACTACCCGACTGGCTGCCACAAATCGATATGAGGGCATTTTAATTTACAAGGTCAGCCCTTTAGTGACTGGCATTTCCGCCTCTTGTATGTGTGCATTTTTACAATGTTGAAATGTAATCTGTTGTAAAGTGTCAAAGACAGGCAATGAAGCAATCAAAAAAGCCTCGGTAACCTAATTGGTAGAACCACGCGTTTTGTCACCAACGGCCTGGGTTCGAGCCCCAGTGGTGCAATTTTTTTTTGCGATAAATGTAATATGCTCTATTATGTAATACGTAATGTAATATGCTTACTTAGTAATGTAAGGTAATATGCTTAATGTAATATGCTTACTTAGCTTAATTGCACGCATTCTTTTCTGAATAAGGGCGGTTCGGCCTCTTTTTATATCGGCTTAGGTGTGGTGCGCGGCATACCAACGCGCTTAATTATTCTGCATCGCTATGGAAGGGCGTGGCTTGTACGTATCTCGGAACGGAATATCGGAATCCTGGTACTCCCGTTGTGTTGCATATATCCGCAGAGCACCGCACACACAAATTCATGTCGGGCCAATGCTTCCTCCGGAATTTCCTGTTTCGAACTACACCCAAAGCACCGACAATGTGACGAACGCAACACTCAGCGCACATACTGTATTTTCGCGCGTATAACCCGCACCAGGAATGCGAAAATTTCAGTGGCAAAGTAGGAGTGCGGATAATACGCGGTTTTTTCGGAGGAGAAGGTTCTGCGTCATTGCCCTTCTCTGTCGTATCCACTCAGAAGGCGATTAAGGAACTCTTACGCTTTCTACGGGCGACGAACAACTCCAGTCTATAGACTGAAAGCCTTCAGTGGCAATCACTGGACTTGAATGTTTAGTGCTTCAGCGCCGGGCATACCTGTCTGCTCCAACTTCTCTTCACCCTTTCCTTTCTTTTTTTTTTTTTTTTGCCTAGTTTTTTCCTTTCCCACGTGCAGGATAGCAAACTCAGTTCTAGCCAGGTTAACTTTCCTGCCTTCCTTCTACATCCTTCCTTCCCTCCTTTTGATTAGTGCAGCTTCACGGCAATGCGCGTTGTGCCGTGAAGCTCCTACGCAGCAACACTGACTAAGCTTTCCGTGGCAGCGATCGCGCAAAACATACAAGGACAAGGAAGAAAACACAACGACAAGCGCACTCTATCAACTAAATTTTATTAGTGAATTGTGACTTTCGCCTCGCAGTCAGTGTATTCTACTTGCTAAATGTACGATTTTTCTGTCTGCATGGCATGTCATGTGTTGCTTGAGCAGCAGCTTTGGTGCAGCCTTTCCTGTATCAAATGTGCGGGCGATACGAGAGGATTTTTTTCCGGCGGGCTGAAGGTGGGGGTGCGCGGATTATATGCAGGGGCGGGTTATGTGCGCGAAAATACGGTACTAGCTGGTGATGGCGTCAAACACCGATGCCACAGACTATGCGGATGTCTGTGGTGTAAATTAGAGGCAGTGACGGAATTTATTATTATTTATTATTATTTACAAGATACCTACATCGACACGAGGGCATTTTTGTAGGGGGGAACATGTAACATGTACAAAAAAGAGGAGACAAATACATTTATACATTCATACACTTTTTTAAAAGCACCAAATCATATTGGTTAAAAAAACGAACACCACATTGATCATAAACGGGAGAAAAGGAGATAGTTGTTTTGTAGGCTAACCAATTTCTCTGACAACATATCCCAGTCACGTATTGTTCTCGGAAAAAAGAATTTTCAAAAATATTTGTTCTGTGGGAATACTCTAGCACTTTTTGTGAATTATCATGACGCCGTTATATGTAGTTTGGCTCGAGGAGATGCTGTTTTTTGTCGATACCAGAGTGACTGTAGTAAATTCAGTGGAAAAATTTCAATCTTAATTTTTTGCGTCTGGACTGCAGTGGTTGACAGCTCAGGGTAACTTTAATCGCCGAAATTCTAGAAAAAGGGTCCTAATTATTAGTAACAAAACGCGCTGCCTGGTTTTGCAGCTTTTCCAATCTTTCTATAAGGTAGGACACGAGCGCTCTATAATACACGAGCGCTGTCCTCTTCTTTCTGTCCTGGTTTTTTGCGCGCTGTTTCACCACTATGTTTCTATAAGATACTCTTGGTGCCAATCCTAATCGTTACACTCTCCTCAGCCCTTGACATTACAAATCCGTCTCCGGCACCTTCATGCACAAGCACTTTGACGGGATGAGGGAAGAACGGGACACATCAGTGAGCATCGTCGGCGTCTTTACTGTTGACATCGCGAAACAAAAGCCGCCCACGTCTTTTGGGCAGATCCGGACTCGCGTGCTACAACAGCCCCAATCAAAAAACAATACGGTACAGATCATGTTTGGAACTGTCCTTGGTAGCGAAGCGGCTGCCACTACCATTACTCGATAGCAATAAAGCAATGCATATACCGAGTCCGCAACTGTAAGGGTTCGGAAACAGCAGAACCCGAAAGGCTCACCAACTTTTCTTTCCATTTCGCAACTATATTTTTTCTGGTTACCCACCAACCATTCAAAAGGTCCTAACTTCTGAAGTTTGTCTGACCCTAACGGCTTAAAATTACACGCCTCGCTGAAACGATTTAAAAAGGGCCCAAAGTGGCGGGTATTTGAATAAACGACTCTCATTTTGCAAAGTTCACGGCTTGAATAACGATGGACGCGAGAAAACCTGCTTCTTCTCTTTCTTTTTTACGCCGTTATCTCATTTCTTCTTTCCTTCATCGTAGTTCCCTTTTTTTTTTCTTGTCAACAGGCAGTGTTCTCTCACTAAAGCACTTTCCGGGAACTCTAATCCAACGAAAAGGCCGTAGAACTGCCGTTCATCACCTTATCCGCTCTAAGCGACTTCCTAAACACGCCTGATTTCCTCGCCAGGCATGCTGACATTTTCTCCTCTTTCGGTATTTTGGTTCCTTTAATTTGTTGACTTGCGGGGGCGACCCGCCTGCGTCGCCCGTTTGATGACCCATTACTAAGGCTTTCTTTCTTATCCAGCCGTCGTCACTTCCAGACTCCCTTCGCTGGGCGCTACCGGGAAGCGTTCGTTTTACTTCCCTACTTCCCTTTTTTTTGTTCCTAGGGAATTCTCCCTTCTATCCACCCTACCCTAGCGCGTGGCAGCGCTGCCTCCGGCAAGGAAGACAAGCGTAACGTTACCATCAGACGAAGCCTAGATCCTTCCCTTGAGCCAACCAGTGCACCGCCAAGCGCTGCCTCTCTTGCTTCTCTCCGTCCCTTTCTTTCCCTCTTTTCTTCCCTGCCTTCCCTTAAACTGTCTTCCAGAGCGAGCGGCATGCCTTGACGCTTCCCTGCACGCCACTCCCTGCTTTAGCACACCCCGTTAGACAACCTCACTGGCATAGCTCTCCTGTTAAGTGGCGCTGCGCCTCTACAGGGGAAGAAAAAAAACACGAAAATCGGGAAAATAGGAGGTAGAATAGGGAATCATTGGAAAACTTTGCTCCACTTTTTCTGCCGGAAAAACAACACGAAGCAAGGCTCTCTCAGTAGAAGAGAGGGAGATGGAAGTTTGGAAGGAGATGCAAAGGACACCCCATGGCGAGAATATCACGTGGTCGCAATTTCACACGCAACCAAACTAAAAGGCGTACTTTTTTTTCGGACAGCAATCCGAGTAACCTAGCGGCGTTCCTGTAACGTGATGCAGCTAACAGCACGCTGTAAACTTCTACACGTGAACAAACGAACAAAAATATGTAACCTAACTAAAGGAAAGAGGTAGAATGAATTATTAACCACGCGGTCTTCCTGCTGAAATACGAGAAGGGAAGAGGGTGGGACGTCAGAGAGGACGACACAGGCGTTTTCGGTGGTGACAGAGATATCTCGCTCTGAAGAAAAGCGGTAGAAAGCACGAGCCGTGGTGGCTACAAATAAACGTGCTTGGTAATACGGATGTGCTAGTATTAGGTATCATACCCCCCTGGTGAATCGGAGGTGGAGGGTGGTTTTTATAGGTGGGTCCACGCTCTTTCATTGTATGCGCTTACGCCAGTGCTATAGCCAAACAATACAGCTGGCCCCGTACGCTCATGTTACAACAATATTTTCGTTGCGGTTGACCGCGAAAAAAGTTTAAGCGGGCAAGTTATCGGTCTCCTTCAGCGCACGTGGAAGCGCTGCAATACCGGCATGCACTTCGATGCGTGAGGTCGACTCAGCTGCTCCGGGTAGATAAGGGAAAATGGTGTCGAGTGCGCATGCTGACTCACGACCGTACGGTAGAGAATAGCGAGGAAAATAACGTGGTAGGCTGAGTCGCAGCGTTGCAAGAATACGCAGAAAAATGAAGGCCCAGTCGAAAATCACAATAGGAATACCCCAAAGACCTAACAAGAATTCCGGTCATACCACAAAAAGCTTTGTCGTGACAACAGAAGTCCTGTTGCTACGACAGAACCGTCTGTTGTTACGACACCCATTTCTGTCGTAACGACAAAGTCAATTTTCTCATCGACAAACATTCCTGTAGTCCCAACAGAACTGCCATTTACGCTAATCTTCACAATGGGAAACAACATTCAAATCATTTGCAGCTACTGATGTAACATCAGGATCACATCACGACGAGACAGCAATCCGGCACGACGGTACATCAAAATCAGGGAACTAATACGACATACAACTGATCAGAATCACGACACTATAAAAATACGATAAGACGACAGCACGACAGTACCACACGCGAAAATACGACAGACTACAGAAATTTTTCGTGTCATTTTCGACGGGGGCCCGAGTACTCATTTTTATAGCAAGGGGTTTGCATACATGGCTAGCAAACATCACAGAAAGGGTGCGATCAAATCGTCAGGTACGTCCGTTAGTAAAGCAAAAAAAAAAAAAAAAGCTCTGGTGACACTTAAAAACTCCTTATAAGTTGTTAATTGTTAATGCGGAAGCATCACTGTCCAATCGAACGGCGATGAGTGTCCAATTGAACGCCGCAGGGCGTTCTTCGCCGTATTTGGGGCCGCGGATGCTGGTGACGGCTGCGGCACCGGGTGAGAGCGGGAGGCGGCCAGAGTGCGAAGCTCGGCGTGAGGAAAGTGGCAGCCGAACAGCTGCCGCTACTTCCGACGCAATCATCGCTTCTCCACATGGCTCTGCGCATGCGCAAGCATTGTCTAGTACCGCGCCCTCCCTCTCTTTGTATTTTTTTTCTTAGGCACGCGGTATAGAACGCGTCGCACCCAGTGGGAAGTCAGGTGCCGTTTTGCTGCTACAGACAGCGCCGATAAATTTCGCATTGAAAGGAAGCAACGTCAGATCATGTAGTGGCCAGTATGGCGCAGGGTTGCCAGGTTTGGCAATTTCTCACTAAACTGACGACCTTTAAAGGGACTCCAGAACACTTCCTGTAAACGCTTTCAGTCTTCCCTTCGCGTGTGGAAGCACTGCGAAAGCTAGTTATATCGCCAGAAGGGATTCGCTCGTCGCTGCGAATACGCCTTCCGTTTCTGATTTGATTATGTGGCTTCCTTTTCGAAGTCTCTATCGAATGCGTTCATTGCTGCAACAGAAGGAAAGCCGGCCAATAGCCGCTACGTCGCTGTAATGACGTGCTTTCAGCGCTCGTAGAGCTTCAAGACCGGGAAAGAGAGAAAAATATTTTGACCACGCTTCCAGGTTAACTGATGGGCATAGAGTTGTAATTTTTGCCTGGGGTACTTACCGACCCCCTAATCTTAGTACAAGATGTGTTGGTTGTCTACATTCTGAAAGCATTTGCGATTTCGAAAAAGCATGAAAAAATTGGCCGCGTATCTGCTCCTTTCGTTGCAAATGTCGTCAAAAGACGACAGTCTTTATCGACTTTTGTCAAGTAAATGCCTCCCTTTGCTTTCCCGCTCACCTCTCATGTTGTTCCTCTTGCGTCGCGCGCCTCCCAAGGTAAAGACACCAAAGGTTTGCCGAAATTATTTTAGATTTCCCGCGTTCCACTGCTCCTAACCGGGTGTCCCGATGCCGACGCTGCCGTACGGCGAAGACGCGCGTGAATCGAGGCGCCCTACTTCAACGTTTATAGAACCGCGTTTCTCTACTCCACATGCGTTGCAAGCAGAGCGTGAAATCTATCTAGTGGAACCTTTCGTAACTGTTGCCGGTTGATTTTTTAAAATGCCACCAGAAGCTATAGTGGCGCGGGAAACAGAAGGCGACGGCGGAGGGATTTTTTTTTTCTACAGTTGATGGAGTATTTAATCTCGCACAAATCGAACATGTACGATTTTTTATAAAGGAACGCTGCAAATATCACTTCTGTATTACTTTGTTGTCTTATATTTGCGTAATGTCTTGTTGTTCTTCACCAATATTGACAAGTATGAACATTACACCGGACTTAGACGGGCACATTTAGCTGTGACTATATAAGACTATTGCGCAAGCCTTCTTTTAGTTTGGCCGGGTGGCTGAATCGGGTAACAGACAGACAGACGGACAGACATACAGACAGACCAAAATTTCTGGGTTGAAGTAGCCCAAGAAAGACTATCGTCTTTAAAAAGTGTTGCAGGGTCTCTTTAAAGGCTCGTGGTGGCAGAAATCGCAGTGAGGTGACTTGGCTACTTCCTGGCTCATTTTAGCAGTAGTGATTTCATATATTTCTGGTTCCTTCTGGCTATTACGGGACCGTATAGGGTCTTTCAGTGTAGTTCATCGGTCGAGACTAAATTTGAAGCCAATCACAACAGGCCGTTAGGAAAACTGGGAGAATATGGCGAAGTCTAGAATATGGCCCAAGTAATCAGAGTTATATTTTGTGTTATTTTGTGTATATGTTTACGCTATTTATGTTTCCTTTGCAAAAGCAGAGTCATTGCACGGTAATTTTATTTTAATTTTTGTTACACAAGAAAAGCGTTTATCTCTCTTCAGTAATGTCTTTGTAGTATGTATTATTTATGTTTATTATGCTAAAAGTGGGTATGCATATTTCTATTTATTTAGGCTTCTGTTCCCGTCGCTCGCGCTGTCAGGGGCTGGGGGCATAGTCAGGCGACTATAATAGTGGCCTTTTTGGCTCAGCACCTTGGCGATTCCTGATTGTCAAAAGTTGAATAAACAAAAAACAAAAAAAAAACGATATAATATACGCGGAGACGTAAGAAGGCAGCGAAAGTGGTAAAAAAATCAGTGTGCAGCAAACGCGCGTTTCCTGTTCATTGATATTCGGTGAGTACACCTTAGAAAGAATACACATATTTTTAAGTTTCGCCAACAACTGTTCCCTTCCCGCACCGTACCACACGAATAAGGTTTTTCACCAATTTTAAGTTTCCAAAATTTCTACCTTTTTAAATGCGAAGCATCTCATGCTCGGGGCTGTGTCCCTCCCTCCCTCGTCGTCGTTGTCCGCCGTCCGCACTCTACTGCGCATGCGCGTCTCTTCAGCACCGTCAGCGTTTGGGCTGACGTCAGCGCAATCCACTATAAAAAGAAACAGTTAGGCGGCGCGCGTCTTCGATCCCACGACTCTCTGGCCGCAACGGGAGGTACGTGGCGCTCTTCCCACCGGGCTACAAACCGAGACGGGAGCATGTGCTACGAACGCGCCTTATGTCCTTCACTCATTCAAACTACGTCAAGAAGCTACTGATACAACGAAGGCACGCGAACTGAACGTCAACGGAAACGACGAACTGAAAACTAATGGGAACTTCAGTCGACCCCATGGCTACTTCGCAGACTACTCAAGGTTCCCCTACGGGAAGATGGTATAATTTTTTTCACAAGAATATCTAAAAGTCTAAAAGTAAGGGCATTGCTGGAAATAGCCATTTTTTCGGGCTCCTAATGAAACGTCCAGTTCGAGGTTGCGACCTTTTTGGCTCCTTAGGGCCGTTTTCCGGCGCCTTTTGTTTCTGAAGGCCTGGAAACCCTGGTACTACGCAGCCATTTCGGCGTCACGACTGAAGTGAGTGACGGCGACGATTAAAGCCGCGCTGTACGAAATACGGGATGTAAAGGTCAATGCCGACGAGATCGAAAGGGCGCGCCGGAAATACAAAAAACAGGATGCGACGTGACCGCGCGAGGCTGGAACGGGGGGGAGACTTCCGGCGCTGTCTGGATCCGATCAGACGATGCTCGATTACTTGGTTACTCACATCCTGGCTTACTTTCTCCCGATCAAACGAAGTCACACGTGGACACACTTAATTGTTCTTGAGTACTCCGACGTGAGCTCATCGCGCGTCGTAGGTATGGGAGTGCGACGAACTTTTCCCACGATCATCTGCGCATGCGCTTGCAGGAGCCGCTATATGGTGGCTCGCTCTTATCGGTATCAGCGCTTCTGACCAATGTCGTGGGCACGCCAGGCCGTGCACTCAAAAGCGCTTATAGATGGCATTTGGTGGCCACTGCCGAGTCATTGGACGCATTGGAAACGTACTAAACTTTGTCAACAGCGCATTCAAAGAACGACTGTTGCGCAGTGATGTTAAAAAAGCAGAGAGTGATGTGCCTGCAAAGCAAGCCTTTTAGCTATCACCCGGTCCCTCCCCGTGTTTAGCAATATTGGGCAACAGCGTCAGAGGCAGTCATGGTTGAAAAAGTAACCAGTTGTAACTTTGTTATTCGCCGCCACTAGCGCTGATCTTGAAGTGGAAAACGTCCATTGGCGTTCCGCTTACAACCGTCTGGGAGGCCAGTTCAGCGGTTGTAGAGGTCACTGGTTGCGTCATTCCGTTTCCTCAACGATACAGAACTGAAAGCACCAAGCGACATCTACTGGTTCGCTTTAAACACTTTTAAAGAATTGCTCATTATGTTAGCGTGGTGCTTTTCTTTCATCTTGCATCCAACTCATCCTTATGTTTTGATGGTTGTAAATATTTGTTACATGTACCATTTTTACATTGTCTTGTCGTACAAGAAATACCAGGTGGAAAATAAAAAAAAAACCTGTGGCCATGAGGTGGAGTTTTTATTTCTTGGTAAAGCGCCCTAGGTTTGAGCCCACGCAATCCTACATTTTTTAAGTACCTGTAGAGATTTTATTTTGAAATGTTTTAAATCAGTATTAAATAACAATGGTTCAGTACGTCTTACATTAAATGAGGCGCAGTGTGTCACCTAATAGCGTATTTAATAGATGTTTTGCGTGGTATAGGAAGCCGGGCCCGCTTCTGTACTGTCGACGAAACGGAATGTCGCCACCCAATTGCTTTGTCTTAGTCTCTTTGTCTTTGTCTTTGTCTTCGTCTCCTCCCCAGTTCCAGCGGCTTTGTTCTTGCGCTGATGTCCCACTTTTCCGGCGCCCCCATCGCGGCGCCTCTCTCTGCTGCAGCTCGCGCGACGTCGATAAGGCGCCAGTCACGAAACGGTCGAAATATGCGTGCGGTCCGCCGTGCGTTGAGCGACGTAACGCGGTGCGTGCCACGCCACATCGATCTCGTATGACATTCAACGCGGCGGCGGCAAAGATCGGCGAGTTTCGCACGGGAACGGTTGACCTCGGCGACTGCTGGTCGAACGGGGGAAGTTGGGGGAGAACAATGGACGCTCAGGGTTCAGACATTCCTGTGTTCCGAAGCAGTGTTTAGCTGTTGTTTAAGGGGGACTTACCTGATCACATTTGTATGGGACTCGGTAATTCATGAGTCACGACCCACGGTCTTAAAAAGCATCGTGTATAGGTACAAAAAGTTTCACAGATACATATCAGTGTTCACAACGGCCTACTTTGCTTCTTTTACAGATGTATCACTTTCTTCTTACAGAAGTAAAAAATAGACAAGAAAAGCATTTTGGTTTTTCCACTTTTCATTAGGTGACGCTGTCTAGCAAGCAAGAGTTTTGATTGATTGATTGATTGATTGATTGATTGATTGATTGATTGATTGATTGATTGATTGATTGATTGATTGATTGATTGATTGATTGATTGATTGATTGATTGATTGATTGATTGATTGATTGATTGATTGATTGATTGATTGATTGATTGATTGATTGATTGATTGATTGATTGATTGATTGATTGATTGATCGATCTTTAGTACGCTATATTTATCCGCAAGTCCATTGATCAGAAGCCCTTGGTCCTGTTGTAGGCAGGTTGCGGCTTAGTTTGATTACGCCCGGGAATTTCTCTAAGAGGCTGGGAGCGTTTTGCTTCAGGCATGGACGGCGCACCACGCTTTACGCCGGTCGTGAACCTAAGACGTATGCTATACGTCTAGGCGAAGTTCTGAGCGTGAAGAAGCGAAGCTCACGCATTTGACTGTAGGGTATAACACGCCGATGCAGGCGATGAGGCGCGCTGTAGTGTAGGGCTCCGGATTAATTTTTGGCTCCGGAATAATTTTTGGCCACCTGTGGATCTTTAACGTGCGCAGAAATCTCGTACACACGGGTGTATTTGATTTTCGCCTCCATCAAAAAAGTGGCCGCCGCGACCGGGAATCGAACCCGCATCCTCCTGCTCAGCAGCACAACGCCTTAGCCACTGAGCCACCGCGGCGGCTGAAGCTCACACATGAATGCCGTCGTCGCTCAGCGAACGTGAACCTCGAGTAGCATCGAATTGTGGCCTGTCTTCCGTTTGAGCACAAATGAGCGTGGTCGAACTCAGTCACTGACCCACACCATTAAGCCTGTTTTCTTCTCTCTACGTGCAAGCCTCGTCCGTCAGAGCCACGCTGATTGATTTCTCGCCTTTTTTTCTTCTGTGTGTGTGCTGCAAAAACGGGCCCCAACGAAAGTTCCGTAATCCGCTCCTGGAGTTCGGTAAAACCTGCTTCGGGAGAACGGAGCCCCTTCCGTTAAGGTCAACTTGTGCAGCTCGGAGCGACAGAAGAAAACACGCTTCAGTGAGCGTAGGGAAGAAACGAGCGTTAAAAAATAGTGCCGATTAAAGCGCCCGTCGGCTCTGTACCGGGTAACGTACCTGCTCCAAAAGAACACCATTCGTAGCAGCAGAAATGAATTTAAAGTTATAACTTGGTGGCTCAGCCTGTTGGCAAAGAATAAATGAACCCTAGGAGGTATGAGAAGTCGTAAAATGTGCATATATACAGCGCCCGCGCACCCACAACGCTGGCTTTAGCAACTAGGGTTTTCTTTCTTTCTTGTTTTCCTCATATCCTTATGCAAAAGCCGTCTCTGTTCGTCGCACCATGCAGCTCTTACGCAGTTCCCTCCTCTCTTTTAGTTTTTTTTTTAGGCATCTGCACTGCGCCTCATATTCCGTTCCCCGTTTCCTGCGAACTGTAATGTCATTAGAAGTTTCCGCAGCTCCCCGCGCTCGGCATAAAAAATACCAGTTGCGAGTTCTCGTACACTAATAGGCAGCAAGGTATTTAGTTGGCCATGCAGGCTGTACCTTCTGCCTCGAGTTTTCACCGCATGCAACACCTACTTGGTTAAAAGTCCTCGCGACTGCCTGTCTGCCTCACAACATTGCCAGAGGGTTGGTTACAGCGGTCTTATTAGGGCTCTGTTCGCATCTTATAGGTGTTGCCGCAACACCCGAGTGGGGCTAAAATGGTGTGCGGTTATAAGAAAACAGAGAATGCCCTTTTCGGTCGCTCACCTCCATTAGAATTTCCCTCCCTTTTTAACCCGACCCTCTCCTTTCCAGATCCTTATATGTTTTTGTGTTGTTCTCCTCGACTGTGATACCATCTCGGCTCCAGCTCGCAGCAGCTGTTATGCCAGTAATGAGGTTACGCTACGCTTGAAAGCTGCGTTGGCGTATCGCCCGGCACGAGAACAGATTCCGCCGGGAGAGGAAAACAAATTAAGGACTGCACGTGCCGCATACAGTTATGAGAGTTCAATGAGCGAACGTTGAGCAAGGCGCCAGGGATGGAGTGAGGGAGGGAGGGAGGGAGGGAGGGAGGGAGGGAGGGAGAAAGAAAGAAAGAAAGAAGGGAAGGGAAGCAAAGAGGGAGGGAGGGAGAAAGAAAGAAAGAAAGAAAGAAAGAAAGAAAGAAAGAAGGGAAGGGAAGCAAAGAGGGAGGGAGGAATGAACAAAATCGAAAGAACGGAGATATAAACAGAGGAAGAAGAGAAAGAAACGAATAATAGAGAGAGGAAGAAAGGAAGGAATAAAGAAAGAAAATGGAAGAGATATAAAAAATGGAGGAACGAAGGAATTAAGAAAGAAAACGAAAGAGATAGAAAGAAAAAAGGAAGGAAGGAAGGTAAAGAGGGAGGGAGGGGGAATAAAGAAAGAAAACGAAAGAAGGGATATATAAAGAGAGGAAAAAGAAGAAGAAAGAAAGGGATAATAAAGGAAGGAAGGAAGGAAGGAAGGAAGGAAGGAAGGAAGGAAAAAAGGGACAAACGAATGAACGAAGGGACGAACGAAGGAATAAAGAAAGAAAACGAAAGAGAAAGGAAGAAAAAGGAACGAAGGAACGTAGGAAGGAAGGGAGGGAGGAATGGAGAAAGAAAACGAAAGAGATAAAACAGAATGGAACGAAGAAAAAAAGAAAGAAGGAAAAGAAACGCACCAACGAAGAGAAAGAAGAGAGGAAGGAAAGCAATTAGTGGAGGGAGGAAGATTGCAAAAAAAGGAATGAAGACAGTAAGGAGAAATGAAGAAAAAGAAACAAGGTAACAAATAAAAGAGAGCGTAGGGGGCCTGGTTCATTTCGCGGAAGAAAGGTCTAATCTGCCTTCCATGACAAAGAACAGCGGAAGCCCGACAGCCTGCAGATAAAATTAATTTACCGAAATGGGGGAAAATATAAACTCCGATTACCTCCTCGTTAACTGGCGGGCTGCCTGTTCTTTAGAGCCGGCTTGGACTGATATGGTGATCACGACCCAGTCTTAGGAAGTTATGTAGGTTATCTTCTCTATTTCTCCCTCCCTCCTCCCTCACGTGAAAAAACAGCGCAGGAACGCGGTCGAAACAACTGGGCGTGCTTTATCGCGTTCAGCAATATACACGAAGGCACAAGTGACGTCACAACTCTACGACAAATAATTGGTGTTGTGACTTCCTCGTCTTCACCACTTCTAGCCGACGACGCCGATCATCATCATTTTCATCATGCTCTTCACGAGCTGCCGCATGCTCTCGTGGCTGCGTCGGCTCGCTCCACTTCTTCTTCTGATTCCATTAAAGCCTCATCGTATCACGACGTGTCGCTCCCCTTTCTGAGCATCGCGCCGCAGCTGGAGGACCCAGAGGGCCAACAATTGGGATTGATTCCTCTGCCGTAAGAATCAACCCCAAGTAGAAATGTGCGTCGACCCGCCGCGGTGGCTCAGTGGCTAAGGCGTTGCGCTGCTGAGCACGAGGTCGCGGGTTCGATTCCCGGCCGCGGCGGCCGCTTTTCTGATGGAGGCGAAAAGCAAAAACGCCCGTGTGTACGAGATTTCGGCGCACGATAAAGATCCCCAGGTGGTCAAAATTAATCCGGAGCCCTCCACTACGGCGCGCCTCATCGCCTGCGTTGCGTCGGCGCGTTAAACCCCACAATCAATCAATCAATCGAAATGTGCGTCGAAATCTGCAGCTCAGCATCATTTGCGGGTCAGCGGCGGTCTTGTGCGTGTGCTCGGCGAGCGACTTCCTGATGGCGGGTCGCTTCGGCAAAGGTGTGCCGGCTTCACTCCGTGACGGAAGTGAAGCCATACACTTTGGGGTATCGCGGCATAAAAGACATTCGCGTTAAAATATAAAACCCGAAAACGAGCAACCCTAAGTATAATGTACCCTTTAGTACTAAAGGTTGCTTCCCCGCAAGAAGACCCTGTGTGCAGGGGTGCATCCTTTACAGGCCGCTTGCTTCGTTGTGCTGGCGTCACTTCCGTGACGGACATGACGTCAGCGAAATCTTCGTGTAACCGGGAATAAAAGACTTTCGCGTTAAAGGGAGAAAAACAAAATGAAAGGATAAGAAAACAGGTAAACGATGAACTATGTACACACCGCTAACGGCAACATTTTGATGCTACTATCACTGCCATGCGCCATCTATGTAGTCAAGTTCCTTCTGAAGCATTGCAACAGAGGGCTGACTAACGCAACTGTCACCCCTTTTCACTCTCGCGTATGATTCAAAAATCTCGTGCGTGCGCGATCCCAAATGGCGCTTAAGAACCTTTGTGTTCTCAATAAGAGGTGGGGTGCACTCACAGGCCTTACAACGGGAAACCAGATGGCTGCCGGGTATGCGTATAGGCGTTTCCTAGTAAGCACAGCCAAGCGACGCATGACGCTGACTAGGGGCAGGTTTGAAGCTATGTCCACGTGCTTGTGGCCCTCAATTTAACCGCTCGAAATCGCTTGTTCTCATAGTGTAGTAGTTCAGCTCCTGTGAAGAAAACACCCCAACCCGGGTTCAAATCCCGTTACCGCTTTTTTTTTTCATTTTTAGGTGTTTGTCATATTTGAATATTAACATTTGTTATCACGCATATAACCTATTAGGACATCTTCGTGCGTTATAATAGGATTTCTGGTATTTTCGTTGCCTTTTGGTCAGTTTCAGCTACTGCTTCTTGTACGTTTTTGTGGGTGTACCCCTTTTAGGTCGGTTTCGGCTATTTCTGTTGAATATTTTTCAAAGCCGTGGTTTTTAACCATTCTAACTTCGTTTTGGCTGTTATTTATATCAGTTGTGGTTGTTTTGCATGCCTTAGGTACGTTTATGTTGTGGTATAACCACCATAGCAAGCTCAGATAACGGCTGGCTGTACTGACTAGCGAATGCATACACGCTGCCGGTACCGACACGTAAGGCACACGCGTGCTCGCCTAAGCGCTTGTTAAGGCATCTCCGCGTTTGTCAACAGCGACAGCAGCAATTCTGATGCGTCGATATAATGTTCGTGCATGGAACGTGGTCCCCGTTGTGTGAAACCGAGGCTTAAAGGGACCCTGCAACACTTACCGTCGACTAGTTGGAATGTATTTTGGGGTAAAGTCTATTCCCCAGCAATCTCCTCCCTCAATAATTATGAAAATCCGTTCACTATTACCGAAACTACGCGCGATGAGAAATCGCGCATAATTGTTCACTCTCAACTCGGTCTCGAACAACGCGACGAAAGCTGCGCGCTCTCTCCCGGAGAGGGGCTGTTCTTTTCGGCGGCCTTCGATATATCACATGCCGGAGAGTTTTCCCCGTTTCTCGGCAACGTGGAGGGGTCTATTTCCGGTCTGGTGCCAAAAAAAAGCAGGTATGGCTGCCTGCTCGCAAGCGCCCGCTCAGGCTGGTAGGGCGTTTTCGAAGCAATAAACGTTTATTGTCGAGCGGTCTCGTTTAAAGGGTAGTATTGAGTCCGTCACTCAAACTCCGCGCGAGAAACACAAAAGAAACAGCAAAACTATGCGTACAGGTTCAGGCATAGGAGAGGTTGGTACACAGCGCCGAAGACGGTGGATCGTCACAGGAGATGAGAAATAAGCCGCGAAGTTCACCAGCGGCAGCCAATTGAACAGCCATGGACCAAATGACGTCGTTTAGGCCATGTCAGGTGCGCATAATGAGGAGAACTGAAGAGAGCGCGGTTGGTTTTTCCTCGTCTTTCACAGCGATTTGCGCACTAAACGCTCCACGTGCACGTGTAATATTTGGCTCAGGTATTCCTGGCAGTGCAATCTAAATGTCGCGCAGGTTTACTTGCACTGCACAGAGTGTTGCAGGGTCCCTTTAGCTGATATTATTGACTTGCTCAGATGGGTTTTGTTTAGGAATAGACCTTGCTTTCAGTCCAGGCGATTCCAGAGAATAACGCCAGGCTCGGATTTTCCGTCATGACATTTATGAACAATGACGTGATCTGACGTGTTCAGGGACGTCATCCGCGCCTGTTCAGGGGCGGGGTTTTCATACCGCTCCGCGATTCGCTTCACACGGCACCAAGGGGCATAATCTGCTGCTTTCTGTGATCAAGGTGGGCATAACAATTCCGCGGCAGTGAAGTAATTATCGATAACCTCGGGAGAGCACAGTGGTTTGAGATAGGTGGCGAGGCAGTGGAAGTGGTAAGCGAATATATCTACTTAGGCCAAGTTGTGACCCCGGATCCCAACCATGAGGAAGAGATAATTAAAAGGATAAGAATGGGGTGAAGTGCATTCGGCAGGCATTCTCAGATAATGAATGGCAGCCTACCACTGTCCCTGAAGAAGAAAGTCTATGGCAGCTGCATCTTACCGGTACTCACCTACGGGGCAGAAACTTGGAGCCTCACTAAGAGGGTTCAACTTAAACTGAGGGCGACTAAACGCGCAATGGAACGGAAGATGATAGTTGTAACATTAAGGGACAAGAAGAGAGCGGAGTGGGTCAGGGAACAAACGCGTGTTGAGGACATATTAACAGAAAATAAGAAGAAATGGACGAGGGCAGGGCATGTAATGCGAAGGCAAGATAACCGCTGGTCATTAAGGGTAACAGAGTGCATCCCTACAGAAGGCAAGCGTTGCAGGGGGCGGCAGAAAGTTAGATGGGCAGATGAGATCAAGAAGTTAGCGGAGTAAATTGGTCGCAGTTAGCACAGGATCGGGGTGATTGGAGATTAATGGGAGAGGCCTTTGCCCTGCAGTGGGCGTAGATAGGCCGTGATGGTGATGATTATGATGATGATGACGACGACGGCGATGATGATTGTTATTATTACTATGAAGTATCTTCCACCGGTTGGGAAAAGAGAGAAAAGAAATTTTTATTTATCGAATGTTATGGACCTCACCCTCAAAGATATACCTAGTCTGGGGTGGATCATTATCATGAGGTTATTATTATTATTATTATTATTATTATTATTTTTATTATTATTATTATTGTAAAGGTTGATTGATTGATTGATTGATTGATTGATTGATTGATTGATTGATTGATTGATTGCTTGATTGATCACTTTTGGTGTGGGCAGATTGACGCATGAACACAAATCTTTTCTCGCGGCCAGCAGTACATAATAGGCGTCGTTCAATTGTGCTTTTAGGACTTCTCAACTGAGAACCCTTCCGGAGTAGCGCCGTGTTTTATTTTCCCATAGAGTTTCTATTTCGGGAGCAGTTTTGAACTCCCCGGGAACTGGTCAAATCTGCTCTGCCCAGGCAAATAAAAAAACCACATAGTGCTTTAAAACCTCGGTACAACGAAATCCCTTTATTCGTAATCTCGCATCACTCGAAGTGCGTTGTAGTTTCCACTGCAGTGCATTGAACGCAAAGCAAATCGTCTCCACTTTTAACGAAATATCGCTTATACTGAAACCAGCTTTTTTTTTTTTTTCCAGCCTCCGAGGGCTTTATAACGGTATGGGTTGACTTATATACCAAAAAGGCGCAGTGGCCTGAGTCTTCACGCCCATCGGTGCAACGCCCTAGCCACTTAAACCAGCGTCGCGGAATGGCAAAGGCGGCGCGTTTCGACACCTCACACGCCAGCGCACGCGGGCGCAGCTTTGGCACGGTCCGGCAAATGCGGCTCGACGTGATTTACCATAGAGCCAAGCGGGTTGCTAGGCCTGGGCGTGCGTGCAAGCAGCCGACGACAATTGGATTCGGGAGGAGCTTCTCGAGGACGCTGGGTCCGCGAAGGGGAACGCGCATTCGATCTGCGCGTTGCGGAGACGCAAGGACACTCACGGGAGGAACGACTCCGCGGTGGAGGAGACCTCGTTTAAACCTAGTTTCCGAGCGAGTGAACACACACGCCCCTGTTGTATGTGCCACAAGCCGCCACTCGGCTGCCTGCCTGCAGCGACTGCACTTTCCGCCGACAGGGCGCGCGCTTGCTCAAGAAAACACGGATGGAGAGTCGGATCAACACCGTTGAGGTGATAAGGCCTGAGACCTGTGTCAAGCGTAGCAACATCAATCGCGGAAGTTATTCACGCAGCCAACATCACGGAATGTTCCCATCGTCGCTTATCCGGTGTCCACTGATCGATACGTAAAGGAAGATGAGATGGAGACACTGCCTGACCTTGTCATCTCGGGGGCGTTATGGTGGTCAGCGCGCGCCGTTGCAGCAAATGCCGTGGGGTTGGACCCGGGGTCGGAACGCGGATTGGCTTGGCTCAACTCGGCTTGGCTCGGCTTTGCGTGCTGCAAAAGCAAGGGAACGAGCTGACCAGTCGCGTGGTTCATTAGCGAGGGGAATAATTAGCGATCGCCCCTCCGCTGAGTCATGTGCGTAAGCCGCGTGTCCGCCCAAGCAGCGGCTCTTGGTCACGACACCATCCTCCTTCTTCGTACACCTCCGAGATAAGAAAGCCCTCCTTAAGGTGTCGCCATCATCGTCAACGCAGAGAGTACGCTGAATTGCGGAATATTAATGTGATTAAAAAGAGCACTATAAAGTACGCCTAATATTGCTACTACCACTCCGGAAAATGCTAGTAGGGTGATCGAATGCAGGCGTTTCCTTTATCTCGGGGGTGTTGTGCCTCTCCCCATCTCCCACTGTATCCCCGCATCCGAGTCTGCGTGCCGGCCGAAGGCGTTTGACGCCGCCTGACCGACCGCTCCCAGTGGGAGCGGCGGCTTCCCCGGAAAACATCGGCGTGGCTTGAAAACGGCGAACTAGAATAGGGCTAGTTTACTGTACCTCAAGTTTTGCGGCCTTCGCATTCATTTGTCGGAAGCGTTGTCTTCTGAAGGCGCGGCAGGTCGACTTACATTCAACACCGCGCGCGGTGCTCGCCTCGCGGTGAAAAGGTCAGTCACTCCAGGTCCGACTTAGCCCACGCCGGTCCAAATGTCGCGGGTTCGCGAGGCCCCGGAAACCTCGCGGAACCTTTGGGTGACCTTATTCAGCGGTATTTCCGAGGGATTCGCAGGTTTCTCTGGGCACACCGGGGAACTCCGCCTCACAAGACAGAAGCGAAATGCTAACCACTTAAAAGAAAAAGGAAAGTAAGGAACAAGTCAAGAATTCGTGCGCCTTAAAGGGAAGGTGAAGCGGTTTTAGAATTAAAAGAAAAGTTGACTAGCAGCAAGTACACATTGAATAGTTCATGTGTACGAAATATTTTCGCAATACATGCAATAGAAGCGGCGCAATGAGCAAACAAAAGTGGCCCGATGCCCCGCCCCCATCTCGCCGCGCGATGCCGGAAGACCGAAGAGCGCGGGCGAAAACCGGCTGAAAAACGTCATACCTGGACTTCCGGCCGGATTTTGCCGCCTCGGCCATGCTCTTTTCGCCGTGTTTCCTTGTGAATGATACTTGTTGTTGTTGTGGTTGATAGCACTCATTTGTACAATTTTCGTGTTCAAAAAGTATGCACGAACGCCAAACGAGGCATACGTTATCATGCCGTATTCCTAAGCAGAATAATGCCACGCCGGGATGCTTGATAACATACGGAAGCGACAGCCGAGGTGGCTGTGCTTGATGACAAAGAATATACTACACTACGTTAAATACTTTGTAAACCGCTCCAATGCGGTTTTTTTTTTTTTTTTTTTTTGTGCGACGGACGTGAATGTTCACATCAGATTCTAGATTTAGGAAGGATGGGGAATACTGCTGTACTTTGGCCGGGGATGTTTCGTTCCATTCCAGAAACCAAGTCACATTTGTTCAGGAAATACTTGTTTCGTTAAACGCGTCGGTTTTCTTTCCCTATGGGCTCAGGACAGTGTTCAAAAAAACATTTTTTTTGGCGAAACTAAAACAAGGGGCCAATCCTGATAGAAGTTCTGTCCCGGCTAAGTGGTAAACAGTATTCCTACAAAGTAAAAGAACCAAGACAACCAGATTACTTATTTTGCAAGTATACATGTCACGATAAGGTGATGTTTGTCTGGAATAAAAAAAAAAAACACCACTCCGAACCACCACCGTGCCATAAGTTGTGTTGACTGCAGGGGCCTAATTTTTTGCCCAAGATTCCTTGTGGCTGCATATTATAACCTGGCAAGCACTTGTTGTCACTGAACCTCAAGTGTGCTCCAATGATAGTCGGTGATATATATAATGATGATACTAAAAAAAATTAGGAGCGAAGAGGCCTCTGTCCGACTAGCGCGGTAAATGCTTAAATCTAGGAATGCTGAAACAGGCCAACGATTCATTATCATAAACGTTTGGTGATTGTTACCTAAAGTAACGTAACTACAACGTAAGTGCCTTGTCCGACTGGTCTGTTAATTATAACGAGGTGGCCGTAATATTGTAGCAGAATGCGCAACGCACAAGCGAAAATCAAGCCCTACTACAGCCAATAATGCTGAGCAGGCACTAGTATGCTGCAGTGTTTTCAGAATAAATGCATGCGAAGCAGTAAGACGGCACTCATCGAAGTGCAGCTAGCAATCGCGGAGGGGCTGTAGCGCCGCTGCCGAAATGGCGCGCCTCTGGGTCTGTGTACGGGGATGAGTAACGGGGCTGGGGTGGGCGACAACGAACAAAGAAAATGCGGAAGCAGAGTCTGCTTGTTGGTTTATGCGTGTACCGGCAAGATATGTCTCGCATATACGTTTATAGCGCATGAACGCTATTTTTTCGTGCAGTGCACGTACGTGCTTTCGCTGGTAGATTGTTTATAAAACGCCCATTAATCTTCGGCATAAATGGTTTTATGTATAATAATAAACAGTTAAGGCAGTACCTAATATTAACATAAGGTATAAAATCCCCCTATGCTGGTTGCCTAATTCAAAAATATTTTGATGGAACCCACTAGTCGACGTCACAGTCACTACTTTGGGGTTCTCTGTCGTGTAAAGCAAATTTAAGCTCCAAGATAATTGAACCAACAGCACGGGAAATTATAAAACAAACATCCAGTCATGTGCGAAAATTAAACTGCAAGCTAAATTGCCCCAAAGGCAACCGTGCGATCGTTCGCAATGCTTCCGACAACCCGCGCGGCCGAACGGTGTCCTCCTTTGACGTCATGACGGGCGCAACCAATCAGGGGCGTCAAAAGACGAAAAGCGCGCGTCTTTCAAACGGGGCCGCGCTTTTTGCAAGATAAATGCCACTTGGACTCATGTACGATAAATTTCAATGTGATATTCGGAATCAACGCGCAAGAAACTATATAACTGTTAATCTAACTCAATTTTTTTGGAAAGTGCTTCAGCTTCCCTTTAAACGCCTCCGTGCACGAACAAAACGTGTGTTTATCTTTCGCTCCCGCGTTACACGCTCAACTAAGCCTTTTCCGCCCAATTAGCCCAGTGTCAGCTCCAACGCTGATTTAATAGTTTCATCCTACATTAGACTATGTAAATTGATGATTTTGCGTCCATGCGGTGATGACGATGATGATGATACGTATGCATATGCGCGGACAATACTAGCAAGCTCGCTTGGAGACAGGCACGCACCGTATTCCATGCTAAAAAAGTATCCTGAGAGTCATAAGCAAGTGCATTTTTTGGATGAACTGGGTGAAAGAAATGAAAGAAATCAACACAGCACCTCGGGAAGCAGAACGAACGCCCACCCACCGTGATTTGTTTCGGGCTCTAAGGTGGCGCAAAGAGCGCAAGCGAAATAAATGAAACATCTCCACTAACGTGAAAGCTGGCGAGGGGCGAAGCATGCACTATATATTCTTGGCGCCTTGGCGTTTTTGCCAACGGATGAAACCATTAAGGGGTAGAGGTATACAGCTTCGCTGCAAAAGTCTCGTGTCTTCGAAGCACGAAGCGTTCCAGCGCGAGGCGTAAATTCGAGTCCCGGTGTTTTTGCTGCGTGAGCTACACTGGCCGAGATTGAGCAGTTTCGTGTGGCTCCTGGAGAGCCGTGCTGCGCATGCGCGAAGAGCAGTGACGTCACACGGCGCACAGCTGGCGCGCCGGAGCCGCAACCGCCGTGCGCGCCTCGCCAGTATGGGCATTCCAGAGGAGTGACGTCGTAGTCGAGGCAGACGCACTGGCGCCGGCGCGTGCCCAGCTGTGCACCTCCGTTGCACAGCAGCCAGACCTCACGCTGCGCCGAACCACCGAGCCGTCTTTGTGGCAATAGAGAAGCAACCAGACGTTGAGCAAAAATAAATGTGACGTGTCACATAACGCCTATACCTTGCGTAAATCATTGAAGCAGCAGTAAGCATGATAATCAAGCTAATCTTAGACAACCAGGAAAGCTAAGAATAACCAGCTTAACCTTAGCTCACGCTACGTACATCCTGGCATAGCCGAGCTAAGCCACTGCTAATTTTTTTTACTGCGTGTTACTTTCTAGCGGGAGGTGTAAACGAGTGCCCCGGTCTTTTAGTACCGTGACTACATGAGATAGCGGTTATGACGACGACATCAGACGCCATCAGCCCGAGCCCCTTAGGGGCTTCGCCCCTAAAAAGAAACACAAATAACGCCTCGAACATATCAAACCACGTGTTACACATTCCGGCAGCGTCTGAAACGCGCGTCCCTGTGTTTCGTAACTCCGCAATTTTAGTTCCAATATCTCTCTGCGCAGTTTTCGCCCTTGCGCCCTTCCCTGTAACAACGTATTACGGAGCTGCGTGGGGCTGACACGATGTAGCTTCCGCTTCCTTTTTCGTTTCCTTTGCGGCAGTGAGTTCGTGCGGGCGGTTGCGCCTTCCTATCGACGGCGCACACTCCGCAGGCCGTGCCTGAGTGCGTGGGGGTATGTCGCCTCGACGAGCATGAATAACAGCGGTTCGGGACGTCGACGTCGGAGGAGAGATTGGTCTCTTCCGCCGGAATCCGGGTCATGTACAATAAAAGCCGCATATCCTATATATCCCTTCATTCCTCCGCATTCCGCCATTTCTGTTTATGCTGCTTCGACCACCGACCGCGTTCTATTTTTTGCCCCGACGAGGAGCGCGCCGGAGTACGGGCATTGTCTGCACCCCCCCCCTCCTTTAATCCCCTCTCCCCTCGCCTTTTTATCCCTTCAGGGGAAATAGGGAAGAGGCTAGGGAGGCAAAATGACCGCTGACTGTCCCTCTTATTTCCGTGCTCGGCTGCGTCATAACTCTATCTCAAATTTGGGGAAAATTTGAGAGAGTAAGCCGGCATACGACGTTGGTAAATAGGGAAATGCGTCGGAAAGAAGAAAAATCTTTAAAAATGGGGTTGTGGAAGCGGGCTGCCAAACTTGCAAGACGAGATGGAAGGAATACGCGCAGCACCCCTTGGCGGCTAGCGTTGCTCGTGCCACACGTACACGAAAAAAATTCCCCGCATTTCCCCGAGGGGAAGAATGTGAAAGTGCGAATGCAGGAGTTGAATTTGCGCGGTTCGGTAATGTTCGCGAAAGAGAGATCACACACACACACACACACACACACACACACACACACAACTACAAAGAAAGAAAGATGCATTTATTCACAGACACCTATTTGTGTTGTCGTTGTACTTGATTGCTAGAGCGGATCTCAGCTTTGAAATTTCGTGTCAGTACTCCTTTAAGCGGGTGCATTAGCCCTTCTCACGCCCGATTCCTTGCCAATCCCCCACGTGGGTATGTGCCATGTCAGCGGCCAGGCAGCGCGCGCCCATCTCCCCCCGTTGCCAAGGAAGACGAGGAGATTCCTGGCCAATCCCCCACGTGGGTATGTGCCATGTCAGCGGCCAGGCAGCGCGCGCCCATCTCCCCCCGTTGCCAAGGAAGACGAGGAGCACGCGCACCCGCAGCTGTTGCTATGTGGACGGACGGCGGTCAACGGAATTCAGGGTCGCTTATAAAGTGCATTCGCACTTAAAATGACTTTAAGTGCTTAAGGCCTTAACCCTTTCGGCCCTGGTGGTGTCAATCGACGACATAACCTAAATGTTCCTCTGGTGCATATATAGAACAAAACCAAAACTGCTAGTTTTCTGGGGAATTGTTCTCCAATGATGCCTACTGCGATGGATATCACTGTTGTTTCAGTTTAGTGGCGCTGGACGTTACAAAAAAAGAAGGTCCGGTAAATACGAAATTACGGCATTGAGGCTGAAAAACAAAATGGCGGTCGAGTTCTTTTCCCAATCTTGTAAATCTGGAAATACGTGCACTACGAAGCTTTTTTTTTGTTTTTTGTTTGTATGATCATGTAGTCATAAGGTTTAGGAAAATATGCAAAAGGGATGTCTCTGCTGACATAAATTTTAAATTGCCAGATGTTCCAATTAAACGCTTCATTAATAAATCTGTTAAAATTTGCACTTTCAGCTTTATTTTTTTGTGAGCTTATGGGACCCTAAACTTTACAAAAACACACCTAAAGCATTTTTTTGCTTGAAATAAAAAAAAATCAGGCCTGAAAGGGTCAATATATTAAACGACATTATTTGGGCGGGCCGTGCTACACGCGAAAACGCAACGGCATTAAATGTGCTAGTCATGATGGTGGTAATGATCAAAAAGAGTAATGCAGTCGTACTTTAGAAGTTTTTAATATAGTTAAAAACGACTTGGAAGAGATTAAATTTTTGTTGTGTGGGAAATAGAACTTCAACAAGCTAAAAATTTAGGCTGGTCCATTCAAGAATAGCAAAAACAACGCCAAGGACGGGACAAGGAAGAACTACAGAACGAAGCGCTGTCCTGTTTCGTCCTGTTTCGTCCGAAGCGCTCCGTCTTGTTGTTCTTTCTTGTCCCGTCCTTTGCGCCGTTTTTGCTATTCTTGAACGAGAACGTTATGAAAAATAGTGTTTTCTAAAGAAATGGTGTGAGCCGTTTTTAAAAGTGGCTTCCGCAGCTGTCGTCGCCTGCCAGCGGTAGCCAAATCCGAGAAATTCAGAACGACCAGAAACACAAAGTTTTGTTTTTTGCCGCTGTTTTGTGAACTTCGCTGTTTTGTGAACTTCTTCAGATCTTCGCCACCAAGAGTGCACAAAAAAATCGTCTTATTTTGAAGTTCAGCTACGTGCCCGCATAAACACTCTGCATGGTGCTGAGACGGTTTCTTGGGTTTCATTCGGTGCTCATCGCGTTCGAGAGTAGGCAGATTTAAGACGTTCGTGAAGGCGAATGAGTTGTGCGGACTTCCTTAATCCAAAAATGATATTAGAGCAAGTGACACTAGATTTTTGCGTGTAGTACCGATGTAATGGCATTAAAATTCAAGGCATTAAGCACTTAACGTCATTTTTCGTGTATACGTGTGGCATGGGTATAAGAGTCCGAGGGAATAGAGGATGAGGGTTGCGAACTCTGTCACCTTTCTCCAGAAATACCGTGCAGCGCTTCTGAGTTTTCTCGTCGGGCCGTGGGCGTTGGTATACAGTGACTTGTTGGGCGCGACAGTCCAAAAAAATAGGCATAAGTAGTTAATGGGTGCCTGGGTGTTTTGAACTTGGGCTGTTGGCCGCGGATGTAGGGGTCGAGTGCCCGGGTTCGTTCAAGAAGAGTTGGGAGGTGAGGTGGGAAGAAAAGGGAGAGGGAGCGGGGGGAGGGTGTGGGGAGAGAGATTGGTCCCATTTTGTAAAGCTGTACGGCTTTTCTTGGGAACGGTTGAGGGGATCTGTCTGTCTGTCTGTCTGTCTGTCCGCTAGCGCGAACACAGATCAACAGCAACAACAGTAGGAATGTCACAAAACTGAACTGCTGTTTTTCCCTGGGCTTGTTAGCTAAAGTTTTGAAACAACTTGGTGGTCCGCATTCGGAGCTGCAATTTCGGGGACATCAGCTTACTTTACAATCGTCGTCATCTTTGTTGCTAGCAATAATCATTTACCTTCTATTCCCACAAGTTGCTTCCGTAGAGCTGCTACGCAGAGCATAAAATTTGCATGCGCAAGGCAGTACCGACTAAGAAAAAAACTGACCGCGTATCTGCTTGCTGTGCTACGAATGTCGTCAAAAGACGACAGCCTCCTGCAGGGAGAGACAGAGAGAGTGTTTATTAAACGGATAATATTTACATGCCAAAGTATTGTAAATATTATCCGTCTTATAGACACTTTCTCTCTCTCTCTCTCTCCCTCTCTGCAGAAGGCAGCTCCTGCCACGTTACAAACTCTACTCTCACCCTCACGCACTTCCTCTCCCCTCAGAACCTCGCATAATGAATGAATTTGATAGATGTGCGCTCGATTCGATTCAATGTTCCCGCCACCGCATTGCTCGTCCACCAATTGAAAGGCACGGCAGTAAATGTGTAAGCCGGGCGTCAATCACGTTGTTCAAAAAAGAGATTGATTTCCTTTCGAACACGTGCTGTACTTCGGGCATGACTTAATTTAGTGTCTGTGTAGATTGTGTCAAGTGCGTGAACGCGTGTTGATTTAGTGGTGTGATGCCAGAAAATATACGTCTATTTTCTGTTGTTGTTTTTATATATTTTACTGGAGTTAACATGGGGAGTGCGAATAAAAGATGCAAGATTTCTCGTATTAAATTCAATTGGAAGTCAGAGCTCGTCCCGTCGTCTTTACGTGTCCTTGTTTGTATTCGCGCTGAAGCTTTTTTTTTTTTTTTAATTTGGGGCCTTTTGTTTTCAGTCGTGCTTGGAGGGGGAGGGGCTCGATTCGACATGTTCCGCTTTAGTAGTTGTTTTACCTAGCTTCTCTTCGGCACCATAACTAACGCGTTTTTTTTTTTTTTTTTTTTGCTCTCGCAAAAACCGATTGAACGAATATTCGTAACTAAAAAAACGGCTGTTACTCTCGGCCATGCTATATCTCGCCTCGAATATGGCTATTGCTTTCTTTGTACTGTAAAATTCGGAGAGCCATGGCAACAGCTACAGCTTTAGCGGTTTTGGGAGGTCTTGCTTATTTACACTCCGCGTTCAAACATTCGTTCATGTGTTTTTGTTTTTTTTTTTTTTTTGGCTGGGAGGCTGAATCAAATGACAGGAACAGTCGTGAGGGGTGTGATGTAGTTGTAAACTGTTACGAACTTTAGTGAGCATGTTTTCCTGTTTCTGAAACCTTTTTAGCAGCGCTTAAGGTTTCAGTCATTGTGAGCATTGTTATTTTTGGCAAACCGTGTAGTATTCAGCTACAGCTGGTTTTAGGGGCGAAGCCCCTGAGAGGCTGGGGCTGTTGGCGTCTCCTGTCGTCGTCGTCGTCGTAATCGTCGTCGCCGTCGTAATCACCGTCGTAATCGTCGTATCACCGGGAAATTTGTTTACGCCTCGCGCTAGAACGTAACGCGTACAAAAAAAAAAAAGCACACCGGGACTCTCGTTTATACCTCGCTCTGGAGCGCTTCGTAACGCGTACTAAAAAACACCGGGACACTCGTTTACGCCTTGCGCTAGAAAACTTCGCGCTTCAAAAACAAGAAACTTTTACAGCAAAGCTGCATACCTCTACCCCCAACGGTTTCATATCCGTTGGCAAAAATGCCAAGGCGCCAAGCGTACACTTACACACTGTATGCTTCGCCCCTCCCCAGGTTTCACGTCAGTGTAGATGGCCCCGGACTTTCTTTTTTTTTTTTTTGTCATTAAAGAGACTCTACAACACTTCCAATAAAGGCTTTGACTATTTTCTTCGGGTCTGGAAACATGGAAGCTTTAGTTATCGCCAGCACAAAGCGGCACTGGGTTATTAGCTCGTCGCATTCTCTTGTTTCGTTTCTGCTTTTCAGATTTAGCATTTCAGATTTAGAGAGACGTTGAAAACGGTGTTGCATGGTCCCTTTAATCAATTTTCTTTTCAACGGACAGACAAACGGACGGACAAAACCAACACATCATCATCATCATCATCATTATCGTAATCATCAGACGGACGAACGGACTGAGTGACCAAACTTTTCGCGATTCGGTAGTCTCCTTCTGTGTCTCCTGTACTTGTTCCGAAACTTCGACACTCCGAAATGGGGAAGCGTCAGAACGTCGGAACTTGAAATATGCCGAAGCGCAGCAGCTGGCGCGCACTGACGCTCCCAGACCCCCTTCGCCACGACGTCACTGCGCCGTTCCAGTTCGCTTCCCCATTCCTCGCGAGCTTCGTACCTGCTAACTGGCCTATTCCTGACGCGTTGGATACGCTGCAGTTTGTAGCCGAGTTGGCAGCTCACCGTCGCCTCCTAGCCAAGGAAGAAGCCCTCTTGCAGTGTCCTCATTCGGAGGTCATTGAGCCGCCAAGTTAAAAGTAAAGCTAAAAGCGGTTGTTTTTCGTAGTCAGTACATGCCTAGCCATCGCATTACAAGGCGAAAAAGCTGTTTGTAAGCAGTCAGGGCCACGTCAGGGCTTCATTTTTATCAAGGAGGTGTCGCTGTGGGTCACGGCCGTCTGCCACGCAATTGGCGTCGGCTTGGTTCCCGCATTTAAGTTTAGCCGATTTTATTTCACAGCGAAAGCTACGCGAGGCCCTTAACATGGTTGGTTGGTTAGCTGCGCCAGCGTCGCCGCTGCGGCGACCTCCACGTGTTCTTTGAGGACTGGTGGATTTACACCTTGTCTTTCCGCATATGCCGCACCTTGGCTGCCCAATGGTTCCTCTCTCGACTGACGTTTCGGCTCGGTATGCATGTTTTCACCTTGCAGGGAATAATGGAGTGGCGGTGGGACATCTCAGTCTACAATGATTGGTATTCCAATGAGTGCATGGATGGATATTTAACGAATGATTTGCCTTCATTCATTAAATATTCAAGGTTGGAGTGTCCTGATCCCTCCCCCCTCCCGCTTTCCACGGGGCTACACTCCTAATGCCTTTGCTTCCCTGGAAGCAGTTATGTCTAGTCAATGATCCCGAATAGTGCCGGAGGGGCGTGTTAGTCACTTGGAGCGCATCGATGTCTTCTTTGGCTACAACAATGTCAAACTTTCAATGAAACCCTCGTTTGTCGGGCACTACAGTGCATCTGTATAGTTTGGAGCGCGACAGCCGAAGTTTCCAAGTGACACGTTTGTGTAGCTGCTGATTGATTGATTGTAGGGTTTAATGTGCCGACGCTGCACAGGCGATGAGGCGCGCTGTAGTGGAGGGCTTCGGATTAATTTTGACCACCTGTGGATCTTTAACGTGCGCCGAAATCTCGTACACACGGGCGTTTTTGCTTTTCGCCTCCATCAGAAAAGCGGCTGCCGCAGCCGGTAATTGAACATGCGTCCTCGTGCTCAGCAGCACAACACCTTAGCCACTGAGCCACCGCGGCGGGTGTATGTGTAGCTCTCTAATGTTGAACGACAGCTTAATGGAGTTTCGAGATTATCGTGTGGTTCCCTTTTTCTCTGAGCGATTTGAGGGTACTGCTGCTGCTTTCGAAAGAAAGTTAAAAGTCGTGTTACACGAGTGTTTCGAAGGCCTTCGAGTCGAATGTCATTTGACTCAAATGACACCTTTGAGCTGCTACACGACCTTTTTCAAAGTCTTTAGAGCACTGCGAAGGCGGGAAATTTGAATTGCATGGGGTGGTAGCAGTGACCGGATAACGGCGCTACAGCCCATTATGGCGAATCACTGCTCTGCACTTCCGACAGATTTCAGATTTAGTGAAACGGTTTTACTTATTTTTGTCTTTATGACACTTTTGTTTAGCTTCCTTTTTTTCATGTACGCGTCGTTATAAGTGTACTATCCTGGGTGCACTTCTTGCTGTAAGTGTAACTATTTTCTTCACATTTTATTAGTTAACGCTTGACATTCAGCAGTCTATACGGTACGCAGATGCTCTATGTGTCCTCGAAAACCGAACGGACGCGAGCCAATCACGCGAACAACCCGGTAGATCGTCTACCGAACAGATCGGGCCCGCTGTTCATGTCGTTTTTGTTCCGACGATAACACAGGCCCTCGGAAAGTCATTCGCGAGGAACACAGGGCGATCTCGTCAGACAGCTCCGCACGGAACTCTATCTGCACTTACAAGCGGTTCTCCACGGTATATGCAGAGCGCAACGGGACATCGCTCGTCGAGAGGCGGTATTGAATCCCGTTTGTCTTCCTACTACTCGGAAAGGAAGAACAAGCCTCTTTCATTCTGATTTCCCCCCCCCCCCCCTCCTTTTTTCATTCAACCTTTAATACCTCCTCTCCCTTACGCTTTTTTATCCTTCCCGTCGATTCCGTGTGATCATCGACCGAACTTCCGCTTCCGTTCCGCCAACCAGGATACTTTTTTTTTGTCGTTGTTCGCTTTCCGTCGACGTGCCGTAAATGTCAGCGGTTAACCAACCGCTTTCCCCGCAGCAGTCGCGCACACGCACCCTTCGTGAGTAACGTCTTCTCGGTAACGGACACGTCTGCGTGTAGCAGCAAGCGCTACGTGCGCTTCCTTAACCGTTCCGCCTTTTTCTTTTTTTTTTTTCTTTTTTGCCGTCTCACGTCCTTCCGCTGCCTTTTTTGTTGTTGTTTTCTTTCCGGTAGCTAACACACCTTTCCGGTTCGGTTCCGTCATCCGTGCCCAGGGACACAACAAGACGTGAGCCCTGCTTCGCGATCGCGTAAACGCGAACGCTGCGTCGTCACGTGACGGGAGGCAGCTGCGCAACACCTACGAGATGAAAGGCCTCCTCACCTAAGTTTATGCCTTTTTGTGTGTAAAAGTGGTTTGCGGAAATGCACGTTTCTTTGATGACGTCCTTTGATATCGACCAATGGGAGCGGCGGGACGATTGCAATCGATCCGACTACGCTGACGCCGTGCGGAGGCCTTCTTTTCGAGGTGGCGGTGATCTGCGCCGGTAGAAGTCGAACACTTGGAGGCCGAAGAGAGTAGGCGCCGGGGGGATGACGCTCCACTGGCGGCGGAGTTCCTCATGTTTCTTCTGAGTAAACACCGTATCGGCGCGCGCTCTCCGTATAGCGCTCCCGTGTAAACAGAACAGTCTGTTACAAGCGTACCTGTGTACGCATCTGCGTTTCTCGCAGACGGAATGTCGTCTTTCCGGTGGAGGCGATATGAAGATGCGAGGCTCGCGGACGCGAGTCCTGGCCCGCGTTGGAAAAGCAATACCGAGACGTAACCGCCGGCGTAATCTCTTGAGATGGAGCGTAGAAGTTTTCCGATCGGTGTTCGCTTTGAGGGGAAACGAAGGAAAATAAGAAGAACGGCGGTCGTTTCTCGGCGTTTCGTTCTCTTATTTCGTTTGCTACGCACGCAAGAGAGCGGTGGTTATCAGCGGCAATGGAAGCCGCGAATCAAAGAGCGAGTGTTCTTTAAAAAAAAAAAAAAAAAGGAAGTACTGTGACAAGAGCGTGTGTTTCTCACTTGAGTAGAAAAATACAAACAAAAGAAATGGCGGCAAGAAAATTTTCGAACCGACGTGGTTGGGTAATGTGGATTTATAAGAGGCGCTTTGGTAGGGAGCGAATGACGTCATTAAGGGAGATGAAGGCGTTTCGCACCACTCCTCTAGAATAAAAAGTGGGGTCATAAGATGACTTTAGCAGCGTACGGAGTGGAAAGAACAAGACCAGAATTTAAAGAATTCAAGAAGACATAACACAAGGTTGCTTCATTCGAAAGATGGCCAAGTTAGAATCACACCCAACCCAATTTTAGCGCGAACTTCACCAGCACCGTTCTCGCTCTGCCCTGAGACGTCACCGGACAGGGCGTGACGTCATAGGGGCATGGGCACTAACCAAGTTTTGTGACTGATGGCCGCCGACAATGGAAACCACTGTCAAACATTGATCGTGCGATCGAAGTGGTGCATCTGTTTCCGGTTTTCACAGCAATATTTTAATATTAGAGCGCGGTAATCTCAACCGCTCGGTTTCTGGTACCCCGCCTGTGACGTCGCGGCGCACATTGTGTAGCGGAAAGTTTAAAACTGTTAAGGATTTCATTTTAGCTACTCGTCGGCCACCGGCAGCCCCGGATTAGCGGGCCCGACCATGGCTCTGAGCAAATAAAGTTTTTTCTCTCTCTCTCTCTCTCTCTCTTCCATCTACGCTTGAATTTCTGATTTATCACCTGTAATACGAATCTATACACCAATGACGTTACTGTGAGTGGTCTGTAGGAATCAATGCTGGCTTTGTCGCCTCTGCCTTTATATATTGAGCGGTATATATTGGCTTGAGCGGTATATTGGCTTGAGCGATATTGTGGCGCCATCTATAGGACGGACAGTGAACGAAGCAACAAAAGACGTTTTTTCGTCCGCTGCAACCTTGGTAGACGTACTTAACATTCGCTTCAAATGCTTGCCTTGGATACGTCATCGCTGGCGCCACAAAACACACCATGTATGGATAATTGAAATTTTGGCTTAAATTGTGTGCAATTTCTCAGTGAATAAAGCATTGTTTCCTGCCGGACAAGCGCTGCGGGCACTATAAAATACGTAACCTTTCGAATATAAAACAAAATTGCATTTTGTTCCTTCACGTGGCGCAAATTGTGGGTTACTCCATGTATTTTGGAAGGGTAACGAGTGGTTTGAGTAATTTTTCAGCCTTACTCAGCTGACAAATTATTGTTGCGACGACCACCTCATTATAGATGAGAAAAGCTTACGATACCACGCATTAAGCGCAATCTCCTTTCAGAAAACGCGCGCGTTGACGTCACGAGTTCATCGCTTTGGCGGAGTAACACACTCACTGAGCTATTGCCGTTCAGAACTTGTACCCGAGTATGTTAATAGGTGACCGGTAAAAAGCGCAAAGGCTCATGGGTACATTGTTTTCTCCCGCGGAGTGCCGCCACTTCCGGTTCGGGAGCTCTCCTGGCCTCCCGTGCGCCGTCGGCTTTCACGCGAGTGTGTGCTTGTTGTGTAATCTGTTTCCACCGGAAAAAGAAACGCTCATGCATCGGGAATTTCATAAACAACAACGATTGACCCTACTAGGGGTCTATCTGACAGGTAAGCACCCTGTGACAAACAAACAACACGCCCACACGCGCCTGAAAGCCGCCGGCGTACGCTATAGGGCAGGAGAGATCTCGAACCGGAAGTGGCTGGAGCAGACGACGTACCCACGCCTTTGCGCTTTTTACCGGTCACCTATTAATACCTTCTGTGGTCAGATTGTCGATTGTTTTCATCGCGAGGAGTGGCAGCGTTGTCATTATAACGCTTAAATATGACGAGGACACCTATGTACTCCGTATAATATGGTGAATTTCCGTACGGCGATGTTGGTTTTATGGACGCCGTCATAGCGCCCTAGATCGCTGGTAACTGCTGCGCCGCAGAGTGAAGCAGCAGAGAGAGTGCTATGCTCGTGGAGGCATTGGCTTAAAGGGTCCACGAAGAGAAAATACAACTTTGTTTAACTTTAAAGAGTTAGGCTTCAGTACGTCACTCAGCTCCATTCGGGCCACGAAAGACGTTTTTTAACCGATAAAAACGCAAGAAATGCTTAGAACCTTCAAATTTCGCGCCACAGTGACGTGTTGTCCGCGCAAGTGACGTCATATGGGCCAGCACTAAAAACATAATTTTCAGTGGGTTAGATGCACGTTAGCATTCAAGTGATTCGATCAAACGGAACTAGCGGCCCCACTACAATCGTCCAGTCATGTGTCCTGGTGATTGATTAGTTCGGCCGCCGTCAATCGCCCAAAAAAAGATTTGTGACGTCATATAAAAGTTGCCGGAAACTGGCTAGCGAGTCGCCACAGCTCCACACGTTTTCTATAATATCTCCGTTATTTTTTCGAAGTCTGCGATGAAATCGGTATCATTTTTATCAGGACAAAGCAGCCTTTCTAATGAACGAAACTTGTATTTTGTTTTCATGGCTCCTTTAAATCATACGCTCCTGGTATCATCACCCTTTTTCCTTTTAGCCCTTCCGTTACTATGGCTAAGTGCGTTGGACAATCGACCTTGTTAGGAATATGTCTCTTTACGTTGGAGAGCCATAATGTCGAGACTCACGACGTGCCAGGCAATGTGCGTCACGCCGCGAGTACACGTCACCAACGCGGAGCGCAACATTAGGCCTAACGTCAGGCCAGCGCATACCCGCGTTCGCATCGCCAAGGAAAGCGGACACTCGGCGGGAACGTGTTTTCCTACTCCCCCAAATGCTGCTCCTGCAATCAGCGCGCACAAATCACCCATGTAGACTTCACAGCACTCCTCTAACACATGTTCGGAAATCCATGGCCGCAACGCTACAGCCACAGATGGAGTCGTGGTGGCGTTGGGGGTGCACATAGCCTTGCATTTCAGAAGCCCTAGCTGCAGGTTTCGATTCCCATACAGCCCCGAATTTTAGCGATTTTCTTCGAACTCGATCTTGTGCGCCGTTGGCTATGCTGTGTGTTATCCGAACGTGGGCCAACCGGAGGAACCAAATAATACTTCAACATTAAAGCGCTGTTGTTAATGCCGTAAAGCTTTTTTGGCTACCGTTTCCGGAGATTTAATCCGTATTGAGTTCATTCTAAAAAAAAAAAATGCGGCTTCCTGCTCACTCTCAGCTTTTGGTACCTCCACATACTCGACATTTTTTTATTTATTTATTTATTTATTTATTTATTTATTTATTTATTTATTTATTTATTTATTTATTTATTTATTTATTTATTTATTTATTTATTTATTTATTTATTTATCGCCACTTTGGTAGCGACAGGCACTTTTTAGATTGCTCAGCATGCTTCCAGAGCTTATCGTACGGCTCAGACGTCATTTATGTTTCCCGGTAGATTTGATTTGAGCGGATGGTGGGCACGAACGCTAACGGAAACGACCAATAAGGGTCGAAATTGCAGTCTGCGTCTTTCCGGAAGAGTCATCGGTGACTACAAAAGGTTGCCGACCACGGTAGAAAACTGCATCCGACAGAGGCTGCAAGGGGAAAACCGACAGAGGCTGCATAGAAGGGGAAAACCGACAGAGAAAACCGACAGAGGCTGCAAGGGGGAAAAAAAAAAAAAAATTTCAAAGCAGAGGAGGGAAGGAAGGAGGGAGGGAGGGAGGGAGGGAGGGAGGGAGGGAGGGAGGGAGGGAGGGAGGGAGGGAGGGAGGACACTCGATCCCAAAAGAAAAGTTTAGCCTACATGGAGACAAAGAGACACTGGATCTGCGTTAATAAAAAAAAAAAAAAAGAAGCGCCCCCGGGAGGGCTCGAACCTCCAACCTTTCGGTTAACAGCCGAACGCGCTAGCCGATTGCGCCACGGAGGCGGGACGGGGAGGGAGGCCTTGGTAGCGAGGAAAAACACAAGTGTTCAGCTGACAAGCGAGCAGACGATCTTGTCAGCAGCTGTTTTCTCCGTTAAGTGAAGAGAAGGAAAGAGAAGAAGAAGACAATGAGAATAAAAAGGCTGCGCGGCGCATTTTTTTAACGTTTTTATGCATTCTTGTTGCGGTAAGGTCTGAGCGGCGCCCCTTGACTCCTGACGTCGGCTGGGGACGTCGGCCTTTGTCGCCTGCGTCACAAAGGTCGAGGGTCAGAGGCACTTGCGGGTGGCTTTTGTACAAGAAATTTCTATCGTAGTCAGTGTTACAACCACAAATCGGTTTCTAAAGCTCTCAAGATTAAGGGAGAATCCGAAACTGGGCTGCTCCGGCAGGAAATTTCTGAGAACCGATTCGAGGAGTACGGTTACACGTAACGGTTACCTGCGTGAAAGGAACCAAAGCTAATGTCTGAGTTTGCGCAATCACTTTGTTGGGGCTCTGGTTTTCCACGTTTCTAAGTGAACAGACCAAAATGTTGTCGAATTTGGAATGAAGTTCATTCATTTGAAGAACATTATTCTGTCTCTTTCAAAGTACGTTTATGAAAGCGCATATCGGGTTGTGTGGCCGATCTCAGTTACTCATGTAGGCCTCAGCGCATGTCTCGAACATATATACGCTTCTCAATCTCGCCACAACACATTTACTTGGTCCACCTTAATACCCGTGCCACACGTACAAGAAAAATGACATTAAGTGCGTAATGCCTGCAGTTTTAATGCCATTAATTCGCTGCCACACGCAAAAATCTAATGCCGTTTGCTCTAATGTCATTTTTGGTTTAAGGAGTTCCTGAAAACTCATTGGCCTCCACGAACGCCTTAAAGCTGCCTACTCTCGAACGCGATGAGCCCCAAATGAAACCAACGAAACTCTCAGCACCAGCGTGTTGACGCGAAAATGTCGCTGAACTTCGAAATAAGACGATTTTTTTGTGCACTCTTGGTGGCGAATTTGACTAAAACAGCGGAAAAGGCAAAACCGTGTGCTCGTCGTTTTGAATTTTTCGGATTCGGCTACCGCTGGCAGGCGACGACAGCTGCTGAATCCATTTTTTAAATGGCACACCATTTTTTTTAAATATTCCCTATTTTTCTTAATGTTTTCTTTCACACAAAACATTTGTAACCCTTGTAAAGCATTTTTCTTCATGTTAAAAACTCCTAAAATATGAGCGAATTTCTCTTTTTAGTCATTATCGCCATCATGACTAACACATTTAACGCCTTAGCGTTTTCGCGTGTAACATGACCCGCCCAAATAATGTCACTCGGTATCTTAAAGCCTTTAATGCCATTTTTCGTGTACGTGCGGCACGGGTATAAGTCGGCTAGAGTCACCGAGTTGTGATGGGGTTGCAAATGTATGCATGCTCGTCTTTCATTCCAGAGAACCCCGGTTCAAATCCTAATCAGACCCAAATTCAACCCATATTATTTTCAACTCATGGAGCTTTCCTAAAAAATTTGGCGTCCTTCCGAGCATTCTTTGACCGGTTTTGTTATTATTTGAGCCATCGGCCATTTAGTGCAAGGTAGTCTACAACTTCCTTTCTGACATCTTGATTGTGGAAGCGCTCAAACAACAGGAACGAAAGTAGAAAAACAGAGACGACACGGCGCTAACTCGCCACTATTTGTTTGTTGAAAAGAAACAGAAATGTATACAGTGAGCCGCGGCGGGCGCTTTTATGATGGAGGCGAAAAGCAAAAACGCCCGTGTGTACGAGATTTCGGCACACGTTAAAGATCCCCACGTGGTCAAAATTAATCCGGAGCCCTCCACTACGGCGCGCCTCATCGCCTGCGTCGCCTCAGCGCGTTAAACCCTACAATCAAACAATCAATAAAATATATACAGTGAAATCTCATTGATGCGTTTTTCAGGATAGCCGTAAAATAAAACGTATTATCCGAAAATCGTATTATCCAAATAGGTTGAAAAAGAAGGAAAATATGCATGCCCCGTCAGCAACTCACTTTTGTGGAGCAAAATTGAAGTAACTGCTCAGTTTGTGCTGCCCTTTCTTCTTTTAAATTTCCAAGAGTAAATTCCTCTGAAAGGTTCAAAAAGAAGCTGCCGGTATTTGTTGTTTGGCAGACACTGCCTTGTACGACAATCCGTGTCGTGCCGTAAATCGGTGAAGGCAGCCTCCGGATGCTTGAAACTTTAAAATACCCAAGGAGAGCGCTGTGTTGCCAGGTAACTGTTTCCCGTAGGGCTGACCCGTCGAAGTTCACTCCTGTCGCTCTAACTTCCGTGAACCATGTAAGCAGGATGTTTTCCTTTTAATCATGCTTCGCACCTCGCGTTTCTTTTACGCCAGGTCCGAAAACTTGCAGCTTCTTTAGAAGTTACTCTTGCTGACCGACAATAGTGTTGAGCGCTGACACTGGCAAAGAGAGCTCGCCAATTCCCCACGCTTCCTCTCCGGGTTCTCTTCTAATTGGAGTACAATTTCCACTTGCGCCTAGCATTTCCTTGACGTTGTCACAAGCCAGGAAGCACGGCCGCGCATTGCAACAAGGCAAGAAGAGAACAAATTACTGCGCGGGAAGCACGGTCCATGGGAGAAGTCGGGAAGGGAAGTCGCGCCTGCCGCGAGCATTGCGCGCCTTCTTCCTTGATTATGATACCATTTGCTACATGGCGGGGTGCATCGCCTGACTTATCGTCAGCCTTGCACGGAACGGCCACGCATTGCAGTAATGTTTCTGCCGCAGAACCGGCGCTTCCGCTCCCTCGGTGTCTCTGCAACGTCCAGGTCGTCTTGTTGGAATGCGGTTTGAGCGAGTATACCAAAGAATAAGCGTAAGATTACTAAAAATGACGGTCGAGATCCGCTTTCGCGATCGTATTATCCAGTTTTCGGCAAAGTTGTGATCCTAATAAACACACGAAAATGCATAATTTGTGAAGGACGTTGGCTGGGGACGAAAAAAAAACGTATTAGGCCGAAAAACGTAATATGCCGAATCGTATTAACGAGATTCCACTGTACTTGCAACATCTCACGTGGTGCATAGGTGGTGATATATGTGTTAGCGCCCCCTCAATCTTTAGAACAGGCAAAGAATACTTTTCTCTGTGCCACTCATTGTGATCGTAGCAGTTTCTTGGTATGTTATGGTTTCGCTCTTTTAATGCCCCTACCCTTCGCGTGTCGTGTGTATCCCGGTATGTATTTATTTCCTGTAAAAAGTGACTTACATATTTTTATCTTGGGCGAGATGAGCGCACCACGTGAGATGTTGCAAATGAATATTTGTGTTCCTTTTCAACAAACAAATAGTTGCGAGTTACCGCCGTGTCATCTCTGCTTTTTCTACTTTCGTCCCTGTTGGGTGAGCGCTTCCACCTTCAAGATGAACAGTTACCAACTAGCTCAATTTTCCGTTCTACTGCAGTTCTTTTCTGACCATGATCACTATACCACCTCCTCTTCTTTCCCTCACCCTCGTCTTCTTAGCCATAACCTACACCATCTTCATTTTTCGTTTATGACTATATATCTGTGCCTAGAGAGACAATCTACAACTTCTGCTTCTTGTTTTCTTAATTACTATATGATCATCACCATCCCCAGTATCTTCTTCTCTTCTCTCCTTATTCCCTCCTCTTCCCAGACATAACCTACACCATCTTCATTTTTCGGTTATGGCGATAACTAAAACTAAAAAGACGTCTTCTTCTTCTTCTTCTTCTTCTTCTTCTTCTTCTTCTTCTTCTTCTTCTTCTTCTTCTTCTTTTATTCTTATCTTCTTCTTTCCTTCTTCTTCTTCTTCTTCTTCTTCTTCTTCTTCTTCTTCTTCTTCTTCTTAATTACGATGATCATCATCATGACCACAATTTTTTATCTTTTCTCTCCCTAATCTCTCCTGCTCCTAATAACAACGTATGTGCACCATCCACATTTATCGGTCATAAGGATCGATCTACGCCTACAAAGGCTTTCTTTTTCCTAATTACCATGATCACCGTCATCACCACTATTTTCATCTCTTCACCCCCTAATCCCTCTTTCCCCTAGCCGTAACCTACACCACCTTCATTACTGAGCTGTTCACTGTAGAACCAAGGTGTATTCAGGCTCTTTCAATGGCCTCTGCAAGCCAATCCTATCAAGCGTGTAGGCCTCATCAATGAGCCGCCAAGGAACCTTTTCCCCATTTCTTCATTCCCTGCTTCCCCATCCTCTTCCCCATTTTCCCCTGCCTCGATGCGATGCATGCCATTCGCTAATTCCCAGGCTGCGGTCAGGGTTCTCGTATCGGAGCGCCGAAACTTTCGCCGGCGGCGCTATTCGGGATGGCTCGAGTGCCGACCTCGCCCCCGTTCGCACCGCGCGCCCCGCGGGACTGATTACGTTAATTAGGACGGATTGATTCGATCCCTCTCCTGCTGCTCCTTCCCCGGCTCCCGAGCTCAAGCCACGCGTCGGAGACCCGCGGAATCAAAGTCTCACAAACGATATATGTAGTGTTGAAGGGCGCCGGAGGTTGAGGTGCCTTAATGAGTTGCCAATTACAGCTAAATCACTGTGAGGAGTGTCTGCGCAAGTTCCTCGTCGCCTGAATTCTCTTGATTTTTTTTTGTTTTTTGACGGGTGGAAGATTACTTTGTCTCACTTTTCCTTCTTTCAAATCAAGTGTCGGATGGAAGCCCGTGTGGTCGCACTTCCGTTTCGTTTTATAAACACTGGTGGTCGGTGTCTGTTTTTAATTTGTATTTTCATTCGTTGTTTTTTAACCGCGAGATTGTTAAAACTAGGCCGCGCGAGAGAGAAAAAAAAACATTCAGTCGACACTGGGAACGGATGTTTACGATCAAACGCGGGTTGTTCGTGTATTTTGAGAGCAGGCTGCATCAGAAATGAAAGTAGTGAATAATAAATAAGAAGATTCTGCATCATATGCTTCGAGCGGCTTCACTTATCAAATAAGTCGCAGAGACTATTAGCTGATTAACTGGCGCAGTCCGCTGTATTCCTAATTTAACTTTGCTGAACTTTTCTGAAAGGAGCAAGCTTTTTTTTTTTCGGCAGACTGTGTATAGTAGTTACCAAAATTGTGTAGCCTGACGCCATGACAGCAGTCCCGTTAACAAGGTCCGCTTACTTGTTTGTAGAGCGCAGCTCTTAAAGGGGTACTGACACCAATTTTCGGCGTTAATATTATTGCACAGTTCGCTTCCTTTACTCAACAAAATACCCTGGCTGAAATATGAGTGGCCTGCAACGCGAAGAACGTACTTCAATTGGATCTCATTTATGGCGCCGACGGAACAGCACGCGGAGCGGCACTCAGAAATGGACATCAGCGTGACATCATCCCGTGGTAGCCAAAAGAAGTGACGCGGCCAGCACTCGTCAAAAACTCGTGACGTCACTTCACGCGTGCGGCCCCGCGAGCTGCAACTGGGCGCCGGCGTATTCACAAACGGGTGCACGTAGCCAGAGTCACAGGCATAACCGCTGCCCAGAAAGTAACTGTTGGCAAAAACAAAGTTCCACACACGTGAAAGGAAGCGATAATATAGCCCGGAATCACAATAGGAGTCGCCATCAGGACTTTTATTGAAGGCGGTAATCGAATTTCCGCCGCAATGGTAGGCCTAGCACCTTCAGGCAGCTCAGCTGTTCAGCTCATACAGTTTCATACTAATATATATTAGTATGAAACTCTATGGTTCAGCTCTGGCGGCGGCGGCGCCGTCGAAACAACGCCCCCACCGACCTCCGCAGTGTTTTGACGTCCGCCCAAAGAGGTGAGGTCATGCCGGGATTCTGTCATATGCGCCTTTCGGCTGAAAGCGCGGGAAATAGAAACAAACGATTTTAATGCCATTCAATGTAATTAATTATCTCGCGCTGAAGTATTTGAAGTGTTGTTCTGGGTTCACCAAACAATTGAGCATCGATAAAGGCAAGAAAAATGGAACATGAAATTTCCGTGTCAGTACTCCTTTATGCACTCGCTTCTGTGGTTTCGCGTCGCCGTCGGCCTCGTCATAACAGAGAGAACGAAGAGGACATCGAAGATAGATGAGATAAGGCGAGCAGGAGAGCGGGGGATCATAGCATGGCGAAAGAGCGAGGAGGCGGGTGGTATGCCGAGGCCGCAGGAGATATGCTCCCCGGCGGCAACGCGCTGCGATAAAACGCCAGAGTAGCGCGTGCCGTCGTGCCGTCGGCGATGACGCGATCACTTTCTTAGACGAAAGAAATGCGGCGCCTCCCGCTGCACTAAAGAAGAAGTAATGTGTGAAGAATAAAAGTGGTCTGTAGGCATACATCAACCATACATACTGTCACCAAACATACATCTCTGCCTCAACATGTTTTGTACTGTCGAAACGGCTAGACAGCTGAGCTGAAATTCCGCATTAGCGAGTATCGTAATCAGCCATATTTTTAGCTTGCAGAAGCCATATTATCAGCAATAAAGGGGAACAGCTTTGCTAGCTTTCTTCTTTTTGAAATCTTGCGCAGAGAAGCTGCGTTGGTTGCAAAATCCCCGCGAGCTACAATCTTATGACGCAGGTTGCGCATACGCCAAACATACATTTGTTGAGTGCGGTGCACTCCGGTACAAAATAAGCTCTGTAACAGCCGCGACATTGTTTCATCAGGTCGTTTCTCTTTTGAGGGAAACCAATACTGAAATATCATTGTTGTAAACGCGGGCTTATAGGCCAATTTTTTTTAAAACATAAATTTCTTTTTTGTAGCCGATATACTTCTATAAACAGACGGATATTCAATCTGGATATCGTCGTATTCAAAACTCGCGTGACAAAAGAAAGACAAAAACGAGAGATGTATAGTCAATTGTTCCAGAGCGGTTCTCCGCATGGTTGTATCGTAACGAGTGGAAGCTGAACGCGAGAAAGTTGAAATAGCTCTGTACCGAACGATAGCAGCGAGAGTTTTAACCTGCCGAGATGTGAAGTCAAACTTGTGACGTTCCATTACTTAAATTAGAGTGATAAGGTCGGAATTCCCCGGTTCCTTCCGCAAAGGGCATTTTGATTAAAGCACAAAGGTAAAAAAAAATCCTGTTGCTCTCAAGGCGATGACACACACATAAAAAATGAAGTAGCAGGTGAAGAATTACTGTGGAGGGATTCTCCCGCAGCTTCTCAATCTGTTCCCGAAGCTGCAAGGAAGAAGCGGGCGGAAATTAGTGAGTTACGCGGAAGAAAAAAAAAATCTTCAGTTTGGTTTGAAGCTTCTTTTGGGGAGGGGGGGAGAGGGAATTGGGGTGGCATCCGGAACCTCGAGCTAAGAAGTCCAGGCTAGCTAGTTAGCGCGAGTGGGTCGACTTGTTCAGCGACTTCGAGTAACGGCGTCCCTTATTCCTTGTTACTACCCGGCGGCGCTAGTTACGTCGTCACAGTTGCAGGAGCAATCAATACGCGCGTTGCGTAGGGAAAGAAAGGGGAGGGAAAGGGAAGACATAGATTGAATAGAGGGAAAATGCTTGGGAGATAAAGCGAAGGAAAGGGGAGGAGGGGAAACTGGGGAAGTAGTAGGGAGGAGGGGGACGAAGTAAATGGAAATGTAGGGGAAGGGAACGAAATTCAAAGCAAGGAAACAGAGTGGCAGTAAGGGAAGGAACAAAAAAAAGGGAAATTAAGGGAAATGTTAAGGGAGCTGGAAAGGACATGTGAGGCGACTAGGAAAGGCGAAACGTAATGTGAGAGAAAAGTGGAAAAGGTGGAAATTTTGGAAATTTGAAATTAACGGAAATAGAATGAGGATGACGAGATATGTACGATTTAAGAGAAAAGGATAAGAAGTTAAAAGAGGAGGAGTCTGGCTATCTTGAGGAATCATGTTAACCGAAAATGTGGCCGTGTCGTCGTGACGGTGCGATGTGCCTCACAGCACGCCAGCCGGCCGCATTCGATAATTAATCAAGCGCATTTGTTCAGTACTCAAAGGCGCCGAACATGTAACGAAACGTGAAGTCGAGATCTTGAAAGTAATTAGAGCACCATGACGTTGGATCGACATGTGTTTCTCGGGTTGGCGCCATCATTCACGGAAGCTTTGCCAGCAAGAGGTGCCGCTGTATGTTAATACTTTCTTGCTGTTCGAAGGGCCAAGGTAAAGCTTGTGCGGTTGTCTCAGGTGAAAGTGGCATTGCAAAGAAATTACTTATGCATTCGCTGGAAGTCGCGTACAGGTAACCATCGTTGTAACGCAAACGCTTTATTCGAATGCTCGCTTTAGCCGAAGTTTTTTCACGATAGCCCAGCATCCGCTTTTAGTGAAATACCGCTTATGACGGATTCATCGAAGATGTTATAACGAGCGCTTACTTTATATCACTCTTTTTGACGTGACGGCACAGCGTCATCATGTCAGTCGTGACGGACGTGTCACGGAAGTGTCCGGGACTCTTTACCCGGACAGCTGCTTTTCATCTTCAAGCACAGTACACTTACCGCAGCTGCCTTTTTGTCCCGTTCACATCATCGAAGTCTGCCGAACTGTTCAGTCTTGTACAATTGGGCGGGCACGTCGCTATATAAGTGACACTAATATGTCGAATATTATGTTCACACGCCGAGGCAGCTCTCGAATTGTTTGCTGGAACTCCATTTATTATTGAGAAAAAAAGACTGCTGTCATTTAAATAGTCTAACACATCGACTTTTGAGCTTCTGGTAGGCCGTTAAGTAAGCTCTCAGGGTCCCCTAACCATGCTGGTTATAACCAAGTCCTCGTTACAAAAGGCCGGCTTTGTTATAAGAGATACTTCGTTAAAAAGGAGGACTTGATTTGCTTTCATGCGCGGCAGTGGAGAGCATTAAACGCTTCTTGAAAGCGGAGATGATTTGCTCTGCATGCACCACTATGAAAAATATTAACTACATCAAGTGAAGTGATGTTTTGAATGAAGTGATTTTGTTATAGCGGGATGTTTACTATCTAAGAATGAGAGGGCTATTAAAACTGGCCAGTCCCACGAAATCCAGGCCAGTTCTGACCGAAATCCCTTCCTCATGGTCTGGATTGAATCAGATCCTTCGTAACCGGCGAAAGTGGCTGTCTGAGAACAGTCGGTTTGACGACCGGCCCTGCCGTGTGCAAGGTCGATTCCCCACTAAACTTCTCCATGGAGCAACCTCTGGATTCCCTTATCGACCTGCCGCGCCACGAAGAGCAATGTACGCATCGACTTCTACACTGCGTACACGCACCGTTCTCGTCGTATGCTGCCCATCGATCGCTCCTACTTTACTTACCACGGTATGACCAGAATATTAAGGAGGGGAGGGGGTGTTACAAATATATACGATCATAAGAATACACTGCGCATGTTTCAAGTGCAATAATTACCGTATTTAATCTATTCTAAGCACCCCCTTTTTCCATGATTGCGATGTCCAAAATGAGGAGGGTGCTCAGATTCGCAAAACCTAAACTACTCCCCCCTCCCCCGACCACCACTTTTTCCACGGCCGTGTCTCGACGAGACGGACGCAAGGAACACAATTTTATTTGGCGAACATTTAAGGCGAAAATAGGTACAGACAGTGAACAGACCGCTTACGTCTGACCTTCAGCCACCCTCACTATACCACTCGAGTACGTTGTGCTGCTTGGGCCACCGCTATCAGTGCCCCGACCGGTCGTCTTCTGTTCCGTTATGAAATAAAAATTCTGTTATTAAATAAAAATTTCATAGATGACTTGGCTCCAGCGTCAACTTGGGCCCGCTTCCACGCGCATGAAATCCACCTTGCGATGGTTGCTCAGAAAAGGGGCGCTTAGGTTCGCATGCAAAATTTTTTTTTCAAAGTTTTTTCACTCGGAAGTAGGGGAGGTTGCTTAGAATCGATGGGAGTGGGGAGGGGGGCTTAGAATCGCGAAAATACGGTAGTTATGTTTGTACATCGCTTAGCTAATCCTCGATGAAACGAGTGATCATCGCGGACTGTAAAAGAATCGGCGGGGGGAAAGTGCTTCCATTCCCGCGAGGCCTGGGGAAGAAAAGAGTGTGCGAAGTGCTTCGTGATGAATGATGCAAAAGCGAAACTACTTAGTGATTATGCCCAGTACGATGTGGCACGAACTTTTATACAGCCCGAACGGAAGCTAGCGCTGTGAGAAAGAGCTTGGCTTATGGAAACCGACTAGTTTGGTTTAGCGCGCAGGAAAACAGCCATTGTATACCGGCGGCACAGCTGCCCGCTAATCGCATCGTCTCAGACCCTTAGGGATGTGTATTACGAAAGGTAATGTTTGGTGCGCCGTACTACGCTTCCGGCCTGAATTAGTCTTAATTAACTGCGCTTCCTGGATGCGCTAGATAATTAGTTTCATATATTGTGTTGGTTTTCGGAAACTAGCTGGAGGTTTGGGCGTGCGAACTTGATGAATGATTCTTCTCTGCTGACAGGATTCTTTCGGCGTTATTAGTATGTATTAGGTTGTAGCGTGCTGCTGAATGTTATATAGGCCGCTAGAACTGTTTAATATTAATTTGTTGTATGTTTGTTAGCCCGCGTCAGAACTGAGTGTTGCTGCGTTGCGGGGTGTTTGTCCGCTCTTCGTGGGAGTACTTAAGAAATTTTCTTTAATGTGAGGGGTCAGTTCGGCGCAGTGCCGTGTTCGGGACTTCGTTGGAGAGGGGCGGAGTGGGCAAAAGGGAAAGGGTGACAACAATGTCGGGAAAGTATCAAAAAGCGCCAAAATAAAAATAAAAATGGCAGCATTTCCACTCTGTGGATGATGGCGAGGGTGCGGAGTACGGGGACTCGAAATGATGATCCAAGTTGCGCCCCGCGTGACATCCGATTTGCGCTCCGACCGTCATTCGATTTGAGCCGTCAGTTGCACCTTGATTATTCCCTAAATGAAGCTGCAACTCACGGCTCAAATCGAATTTCGCTTGATTTTCTCTTGATGGTGGTGTGCGCACGGATGGACGCGGACGGACAAGGGGGGGTCCTAAGGTACTCCGCACCTAAAATTAAGAGTAATGGATTCCTTTAATTTGAAAATTACAAATCGCGTCGATATAGTGCCGTTCTGCGTAACTGTTAGATCGTTCGCGCATTTGCCCGCAGTCAAATTGCGGTAACTGCTGATCCTCGTCATGTGACCAACATCGATGCATTGGTCGGTGCGGAGCGTGCAACACAAATTTGACTATCTTAGTCGTTAGGCCGGGTTCAGACTGTTGCCGCAACTGTCGTAACAACGTTAAAGAATGACGTCACTTCACGTCTTAGCCAAACGGCGTTACGCGCCGTTTTTTTACGTCCATACATAACGATATGGATTTTGTGCACGTAGCCTAAACATAGCCGTATTCGCATCTTGTATCTGGAGGGGAGGAAAACTGGGGTGCAAATAAACGGGGAATGTTTGGGTCACCTACGGTTTGCGAACGATATTGCCTCGTTCAGTCAAACCAGTCGAAATATGCAGAGCATGGTTCGCCAATTCTGTTCGGAAAGTTTGACTGCAGGATTAAAAATAACCAGAGCTTGAAATGGGGCTAGTTGGTTTCTTACTCGGAACATTGCTGGCGCTAGGCCTAGCGCCAGCAATATTCCGATTAAAAATAAACACTAAAAATCAAAGGTTATGTTCAATAAGCACGCTAAAGAACGTGACTTCAAAGTAGGTAATGAAACCTTGACAGCGACCGATTACGTCTGTTTCGGGCAAGCCATATAAGTGCTGATCCCAATCATGAAAATGAGATAACCCGCAGAATAAGCAAGGACTGGGCTGCTTTTGGTAGGAATTCTGATATCCTGAATAGTAGGCTTCCTCTGTCACTCCCTGATAAGCTGGTACGTAACCAATGCGGTCTTCCAGTAATGACGTACTGGGCAGGAACATGGGGTCTCTCTAAGCGACTTGAAGGGAAATTTAGATCGGCCCAGCGGGTTATGGAAAGAAAAATTCTAGGAGTCACGCTTAGAGATAAGAAAAGAGCTGCGTGGATTAGGGAACAGACTCGCGTGGAAGACATTCTAGCTGAAATTAGGTGAAGAAAGTGGGCATGGGTGGGTCACGTCGTGCGATGGAGGGACAACGGGTAGACCATCCGTTTTAACGGACTGGCTGCCAGTAGTCCGTAAACGCAATAGAGGTCGGCCAAGGGCTCGATGGAGGGATGAGATGCGAAAATTTGAGTGGAAAGGGCGGACTCAGTTAGCACTCTCAAGACGTGGCTGGGGGTCTTTGAGAGAGGCCTTCTTCCTGCATTGTACACAACTATGATGATGATGGTGGGATGATGATGATGATGATGGTGATTAGGGGGAGGGGGAGGAGGGGGGGAGTTGTTATTCGATTATAAGTAAAGTTAGTGGCCTCGTCAGTTTCCTCTTTCCCCTGTATAAAAAAAATTCTGAGTTCGGGAAGGGAGAGCCCCCCCCCCCCCCCTTATCACCATGCCTACGACGGTGATCGGTGTTTGTTACCAGACCAGAAATAGCCGCGCACTGCTTTTTTTTTTTTTCATGTTGTCAAATGCACACAGTGCTGACCCTTTTCTAAATCTTGAAGCATGGCTTCGGCATATACGCCTGTTTTTCTTCAGCCTCGCGACCCGTGCTCGCGACCGCAGGCAACCTGGACTATCAGCTAGCACCGTCGGGTCGAGATATCGCGTGAGGCCCGTATGCTTTCCTGACCCTGGTTCTAACCGCAGTGATTTCATTTTTTTTTCGTGCTAGCGTTGGTGAATCACCTGTGAAATCCGCCGAACCGTGTCCGGTTCCTCTCGCATTTTCTATTTTATTACTCGCTTGCGCGAAAGTTGATGCACAGCGGAGGGAGTTGGCGACTCGGACTCGTCGTTAGGCCTAACTTCATGATTTTCTCTCTAACGTCGTACACCACTTTCCGCAGCTCTACGCACAATAACCGCGACGTTATTTAGCATGACGTCGTTAGGCTTAACTTCTTTGTTACCTACCGTTAGGCCTAAACATACAGACGTAAGGCCTAACATCACTCTTCAAGGTTGGACATTCTAAAAGTGTTCACTGCACTTAGAGTGCTACAAGCTGCCGGTACCATCTCAGACGATTTCTTGTTCGACCACTTACGTGCGCCCGGGTGACACTCGCCGACCTGTGCGTGAAGTGGCCGTCGGAGCGAATACCAGCTCAGCAATCACCAGTGTCCCCCGTCGACCCGCCAGAAAAGCCTTGTTTGTGTCGCGCCTGCACCCTGACACCTCTGTGCCCGACGTCCTCGGGCTTGTCAACGCTGTTGTGACCGACGAAAGCGCTGTGTGCACGCGTCTAAAGAGCAAGTATCCCAGCTACGCATCCTTCCACATCAGCACCAGTGCCGATTCTTTTGCTGCACTCAACGATGCTGCAGTTTGGCCTAACGGATGCTTGTTCCGCCCTTTTGGAGGGTTTCTGAAAGAGGACCGTGTGCTTAGCTTTAACAACATCAATTGAGTATGAGCTTCCCACTCTACTACCAGAATGTTCGAGGGCTCCGCACAAAATCTAAGCCCTTCTTTGATAACGTCGTCTTGAATAATTATGATGCCTACTGTATCACAGAGACTTGGCTACCTCACCACATTGTGTCTACCGACTATTTTACAGACGAATACACCGTTTTTCGCAACGATCGAAATTATGCTGCGACAGGGCAAAAGTATGGCGGTGGAGTCCTCATCGCCTTGAAGAAACCTTTCCGTGCGGTCAGACGGTCCGATCTTGAGCTCTACAGCGAATGCCTATGAATCGAGGTGAAAGTTAAAGGTGCGAAAAATGTTCTTATTGGAGTGTACTATTTACATCCCGCTCTTGAAAATTCTTTGTTTGCTTCAGCCCTACAGGGATTAACAGAGGTACTTAAACCTGAAAGCTATAACATTCTTCTGTTTGGCGACTTTAATTGCCCGGGCTCTTGGTGGGACCCCGCACAAAATACCAGCGGAGAGTTCAAAGCAGTTCATTTGTTTAACTTCTTTTCTTTCAATAACATCCAGCCTGCCGTCTTGCACCCAAACCCTGCTGGAAACGTACTAGACACTGTTTTCACAAACCTTAACTCTGTCGTTGTCGATCAGTTCCCCGAACCTATTGTGGCCGTTGACGCGTGGCACCCTCCTTTCGGAGCCTCAGCCCACATATGCATGGCGCACGACAACAGCGTTTCAACTCCCAGACACCACTTTGCTCGCGGAGATTACACATCTCTCTACCACTCGCTCGACAACGCAGACTGGACCTCTGTATACAACGCGCCCTGTGTGGACGTGGCCGTCCAGGAGCTAACCCAAACTGTTCATTACTTCATGGACCAACACATCCCAAAGCGGCGAATTCGCTCCTCTAAATTTCCATGCTGGTTTAGCCATGAGCTCCGAGGCGCGCTTCGAAGAAAACGTCAATTTCACCGCTTGTTTAAGGCCCACAATGACCCGTCTGCTCTCGCTAGCTTCAGAGAATGGCGCTCCTCAGTGAAAAAGCTCCTTGCCCGTGATAAAAAGATGTTTACGGACTACTCTGAAACATCTCTTACCCACTCCCCTCGGGAGTTTTGGCGGTACGTCAAATTCCGCACACGTCATGCACGCGAAAGCATAACCCTTCAGGATGGTGACAAGATCGTGTCCGACCCTGAAGGCGTGTGTGAACTTTTCGCACGTCATTTTTCTTCGACATACTCGACCTCTCACGACAGCGGCAGCGAACTGGAATTTCGATTCTCACGGTCCTGTATTGCCAATCCCCAACGTAACCGAAAACGATGTTGTGTCCGCCATCCGCAAACTCCCATCGAAAAAGTCGGCAGGTTGTGACAGCATCCCTTGCTTCATCGTGAAGGGCTGCTGCGCTGTTTTTGCCCCTTTGCTCTGTCACATCATACGTATGTCACTGGTTGAGCAACATTTTCCAACTGACTGGAAAATTGGTTCCATCTTCCCTTTGCACAAATCCGGAAGCGCCACAATCCCAGCAAACTATAGGCCAATCTCTCTTCTGTCCTCATTTTCCTGGGTCTTCGAAAAGGTCTTGCATCGATACCTTTTTATCAGCTATACATCCACTAATTCATTTCAACGAACACGGCTTCATGCCCGGAAGGTCGGTAGATTCAAATCTTGCGTGTTTTCTAAACGACATCGGCCCTCCAGTACTGTCTCGCCAACAGGTAGATACAGTATATTTTGACTGTAGCAAGGCCTTCGACATTGTTAATCACGATCTACTACTTCGCAAATTGTCCGCATACGGTCTTTCCCTTGAGTTCTGCCAGTGGTTCGGCAGCTACTTAAAAGGCAGGTCCAATTTTGTTAGTCACGAAGGCGCTACTTCCCGGCCCTTCTCGATGACCTCAGGGGTTCCTCAAGGCTCGACACTGGGCCCTCTCCTTTTTAACATTTTTGTCAATGACATACACCCCGCTATTAAGCACTGTTCGCTCTCCCAGTATGCCGACGATATGAAGCTCTATCGCACTATTTCTTCACCTTACGATCGTGTACTGCTGCAAAATGATATCAATGCAGTTTTTGCATGGTGTGAGTGCAACTATTTAAAACTTAACCTCTCGAAAACCATCGTAATATCATACACTCGCAAGTCTTCCCCGCTCACTTTTACGTACTTGCTGCTTGGTGAACCTGTAAAACGCGCTACCGTAGTGCGCGATTTGGGCGTAATGATGGATGCGAAACTGCTCTTTAACGCGCATGGGAACTATCTGACCAACTCCTGTCTCCGTACGCTTGGCGTAATTTCCCGCGCGACCAGGGATTTCACCGACCGTTCATGCTTTGTTTCACTGTATCGCGCTCTCATTTTGCCCAAGCTCGACTTTGCTAGTGCAATTTGGAATTGTTTAAGCCCTTCGTCCTCCCTTCGACTAGAAAGGATTCAGAAGCGCTTTACTAGAACCGTGTTTTCTCGCCACTCACCTATGAGCCGATATGAGCACGGTGTGCTTCTGAAGATCTTGAATTTAGATGAGCTATCAGCGAGGCGCTCCAGGCGCGACCTGGCTTTTCTGTTTAATTGTATTCACTCGAAGTTCGACTGCCCTTGCCTCGTAAGCTCTGTCCATCTGCGAGTGCCAAGCAGACCACTACGGCCGCATGAATGCTTTGATGTAGACAGATCAATGAGTTTGGCACCAGCCAGCCGGTGCCAGCTCACCTATAACAGTCTATTTCCATCTCCTATAGACGTTTTTTGCAGCGATTTGGTACTGTTTAAGCGCTCTCTGAAATGTATGATAATTTGAATACGCATGCTGTGGAGAGGTCGCTCCTGCACTTCTCTTCCTGCTCTCGTGTTTCCTCACATACAGCGCTACCTTGCCTATCTTCGTACGTGTTCGTACGTTCCTTGCCATGCTCGTACGTTCTCCTGTGCATACTCCAGACACATCCTCCGAGCCTTTACCGTTCAAAAATGTTTGTGTCTCCTTTCGATAACACTACACTTTTGTATATATCTATCTGCACTTCCACTTTTACCAATTTTTGATTTATACGCTGCCCATATTTGTACTGTTTGTATTCCTTGTATCCATGTATGTTGCCTGTTCGTATTCTTTGTACCTATGTATGCGGTGCATCACCCGAGAAGGCCCTATGCTGTTGGTGAGCACTTCAAATAAATAAATAAATAAAGTAATGTCGCCTTTACGCATTATTTTATGAAGAAATCGGGATAGTGTCAGTCGTTGCGCTTAATTGCGCAATCGTCTCGGTAGTCTGTGCCTGGGACGAAATGGAAGCATGAAGCGGAACACTATAAGCGAATACTTCGCTTTTGTTTTTGCGTTTTAGTTAAAAGCAAACGGCGATATCGCCCCGCGCCCGCTCTTGTCCGCAAGATTAGACTAAGCGCACAGACAAACGCGACGTTTCCGCTGACAAGTTTCTCCTTCAGCGCACGCATATATAGCGAACTTTGCGAAGCGAACTCTTTTTTTTTTTTACAACATAAATCCCTTCTTCGCATCCTGCAGAGCGAATCGCAATCTTCGACAGCAGCGAAACAGCAGGCGTTCGACCTCGGCGCATCTTGGGAAACGGGCGAGCCAAATGTCATCCCCAACTCCCGTATTTGAGTTTCTCATTCCAGGCGCTCGCGGATCACGACTCACCGGCAGAACAGCGCTGCAGTAATCGTGATCCGTTATACGCGTATACGCAAGCGAGGAGGCAGTTCGCGTAAAAACTGCAGCGCAGAATTTTTTCCGCTCGTGCGCGTACTTTTTCGCGCACCGAGGACGTTTATAAAACGACGCCATCAATAAGGAGGGCGTAAAAATAAATAGCGCGCAGCATCCCGGCAAGCATAAGAGACGAGGCGGGTTTGAGGGTAATATATTTCTCTCGCGGTTTCGGACGAGAAGATGCCGCCGTCTTTCGTCAAGACACGTCCCTGGGGGGAAGAAGCCGCGTTGAAGGGTTCCACAGAAGCAGCCCTTCCGCGAATACCGTCTATGCCCTCGTTTTCCCGCACCCGCTCGCCCATCTCCCGCGAAAGAATTTACTAGCGCCAGTCGGGAGCGTGTGCGAGCAAGCCATCCCCACCGCAGGATTCCGCTGCAATAACATTGATATTTTCTTTAACGCTGCGAACCTCCTGCGGTGGCTCCCCCTTTTTATGTGGTGTAGCGTGCGCCCTACGGGACGTGATCGACCAACATGTCACCGTAAAGGACAAGAGTTTTCCGGCTTACCGAGTCGAAAAAGCCCCTGAGCTGTCATCCACGCGGTTGTGGAGGGACTTCGCGTTAATGAAGACTTGACGCCTTCCGTATGGCGGGGCCCGTAGCAACAGTCCCTTGCTCGTTTGAATGAACATTTAATCAATCAATCAATCAATCAATCAATCAATCAATCAATCAATCAATCAATCAATCAATCAATCAATCAATCAATCAATCAATCAATCAATCAATCAATCAATCAATCAATCAACTCTCGACCGTACGCCGCTGGTTCGGAAGCGCCTTTTTTGTTTCGCGTGTCTCTCAGAAAGAGAGCCGGTCTGGTTTGCGACCAGCGACTTCACGTCAGACCTCTTACTCGGACCTTTTTGACATTTTAGCGCACCCTGCTCAACCCGTCACCGGCGCTAGATGATACGGGGAACAATGATACGCAATCAAGGATGGTATGTCCTATCATATCCCGTGAATTTTTCTGGTCCAGTTGTTGCTCCACGTTGAGGACAATGGGATTTTCTTGCTCTATGAGTTGCGCTTTCGCTTTCTGACATATGTGGCCGCGTTCAAATGGCTATCGGAAGGAAGGAAGGAAGGAAGGAAGGAAGGAAGGAAGGAAGGAAGGAAGGAAGGAAGGAAGGAAGGAAGGAAGGAAGGAGGAATGGCAACTTGGCTGTAGCCTAGTTTGCTATCCTGCACGTAGAGGCAGAGAAAGGAGAAGAGTTGGAGCAGAGCATAGACAATCGTGCCTAGAACCACTAAATAAGCAACGCTTAAGGTTAACGACACTGACGCACGGCGATAGCCATTTTCTGACATTGACGGGTGGAATTGGTCCGGGCGCCGCTTGGCAACCATGACAGCTGTGTTTACTTTTCGAAGATTAAGAGACAGCGCGCCGCTGCGATAGGGGAAGGCTCGGTTACGCTAGCGTATACCTTATTTAGAGGCGCTAGGTTACGCTAGAGCCACTAATTCAGCTACGCTTTTTAAGCGGCTACAGGTTACGCTAGGTCACTGTCGTTCTTTCCCAGCGGGAAGCGATGCAGGCGTTTTCCACCTTCCTGCCGGTCGAAATAGCCCTGTACAGAGCAGCACGGCCTCGCTACTCTGTCTGGTGCATTGAAAACTCACTCTCAACGTGCCATACAGCCGCACTGCGCTCCGAAAATCACGACTTATCGAAGAGCGCGCGCGCGGCAACACAGAGGCACCAAAATGTCAGCGCCCATGTGTCTTCCCGGAGTAAACAAATGTCACGTGACGCGGTTTGACCAATGGCCGCTGTAAGCGGCATGAAACAACGACAGAAAAGAGTGCCGATACTCTGAAACCTCATCTAGTGGCTCTAGTTGTGCCCAGCCATGGAGGAAAGAAAAGGTTAGGAGAGGCCCTTACGTCCCATTTGTGAAGCCGAGTCCCGCCATGACTTGAGCCCACGGAGCCCAGCACTCTATCCCACCATCCTTTGCTGTCTCCGGTTTGATTTGACTAACATGGCGTCGCCCTGCCGTCCCGCTTCGAAGCGAAAAGAGCTTCGTCGCTAATTCCTCGGTGCGATGTCATCTTCTAAGCTGTTGATTTCGCCTTCAATTTGCCCATTCTAACCCTCTCCCAAAGTTTCAATCGAAAAACGGCCTTCGTTTTTGAGATAGAAGGACGATTTTTCAGCTCTTAAGCCTGGCAAAGTAGCGTTTGTCGTCGTCATAGCAACAGGCTCGCGGGATGGTGAACGCAGACGCCTCCGACGGCAGAGTTTTTAAACTGGCCTAATCTAAAAACGTTTGTCGTAGCGACTGCGCTGATTTGCAAGCGTAGCGAGGCAGCCACATACCAGGCGCCTTAAAAATTTGTCCGTTCTATTCGCCCAAATTTGGCCGCCGCAGTTGTAAACAAGTAAGCAACATTGTCTATGGGCTCAAGAAAAATCACGTGACTTCCTCCACACTTTTTGCAATGCGTTGGGGTGCTAGGGGCCTCTCCTGAGTATTCTTTCCTCCATGTGCCCAGCATTCGGGCACTAACCGCACGAGTTCAGCGAGGGAGAGAAATACTTATTTATTGCAGAGGTTAGCTTCAAACAAAACAGAAGCTGGCTGCTCCAGACATCGTAATTAGTGAAAGATTCAGTGGCCTTTTAAGAATAAACTAGGTAACAAAAATTACATGATTTCTTTACCAGAGTCAATCATTCTGCAGTCGTTTGTTGAATTTCGCCGCTCGCAGTAAGAGTATGAGCGCCCTAGTCGCATTGAGGCCTGATGACGCAGAAGGCCAGTGACGTAAGATCTTCCCCTCAGAGAATTGCCGCCAAGACTCTAGGAACTCTGTCATAACGACCGTGGAAAGCTTTCATGCTTTCTTTGCGTTCAGCAGGGGCGCATGTTCCGACATCCTCCATCGCTTCTATTTTGGCCTTGAAGCTGTATAACTCTAGTTTCGTAGATGTGAGTGCATGCTAGATAAGTGCCGTCTGCTTGCGCCCACTGTGATGGACAGGCCAATTGCCTCATTGGAGCACTGTTCTTCACCGGTACGTCTATGCATAGCGTAAGCGCATGGCCACATCGCATTGGACATGTCATATTCCACGGTGTCTCCCCGTGGAACGCTGTTGGAGGGGTAATCCATCACATCTGCATGGGCAAATAAGCTTTTTGTGTGCGTGCGTGCATGCGTGTGTGTGTGTGCGCGCCCGCAAGAGGCGGACTTTGCGTCGGAGCTTCTTAGAGCGTCGACCTATATTGTGGATCTGCTCGCGCGGTTGACGTCAACGCGACAGCCTCGACACATCCACTGCTGTGGATGACCGACGAATCCCTGCGGGGGACTCCCGAAATTCCCGGAATTCGGGAAATCGGGAAGCTGCTTTTCGCCCATCTTATACACATCTTCTTGTTCGCTTGTTGGCTCTTCTCTTCGTTAGCTTGTTCATTTCGCCTTGCTCGCTTTCCTGTACGTTCATTTGTTTGTCTGTTTTTGTTTTTTGTTTGCGTGTTTCCTTATTTGTTCGTTAGTTTGTTTTTTGTTTATTTTACAAATTTCTGTGCGTCTCTTTAGAGGGTGAAAGAAGTCCCCAGAGTGTGCATGCGCGCGTCTATGAACACTTGCACACGTGGCAGTCGGCTCTGCGAAGTCTGCGCAACCGACAAGGCCAGGGCAATGAAGAAATTGCTAATGGGGCACAGAAAGATTAAACATTTAGATAACAGGGTGAGGACTGCCGGCCTCATTGTTCTTCGAAATCGCGTTATTTTTCCTTCCTTTTCTCTTTTCTACTATCGCCGAGCGCGAAAGAATGAAGTGAAAATCGTTGCGGAAGGGCCAAGAAAAGAAAAAAAGAAGTGGTATAGAAAGCAAAACATTAGACAACGAACGTCGCGAAGCTCGCTCCAACGCGTGGCGAAAATCGAATTCACCATTGCTGTCCCGTCGATCCCCCGTCGTGGACGCTAAAATTGCAGGGGAGGTTTTCGAAAACAGTTGTCTTTACTCTCATCCTTTATGCGTTCGTTCGCCATATCTGAACCCGACCGCAGAAGGGGCGGAAAGCAAACACATGCTTAGATAACTGGTAGCGGCGCATTGACAGAACCGGCCTAGGCAGCGACGTCGGACAGCATCGGAAGTGTCTTACATTAATCTTCACCTGTGGATAGCCCACAGGTGCTGTGGCGTCGCCAGTACAAGTCAGAAAACGTTCAACAACCCCGCAGGAGACGTTGAGGGTAGTGTGACTAGATAAGGCTACAGAGTATCGGCACTCTTTTCTTCTATTGTTCCGTGCCGCCGCCGTGATCATTGGTCAGTTCGCATCACGAGACATTTCTTTACACTGCAATGGTTCATGGGCACCGCCATTTTGTTGTTTATGCGTTTTCTGTCGGTCAACTGTGGTAGTCTCAGCTTGTACTCCCTGTTCCGAACGCGAATCAAAGATAACGCGCTCCTCAGCATTTCAGCTGCAGAAGTGTGTCCGAAGATGCCGTGTTGTTGTGTTTTCGGCAGTGTTTGTTTACAAATGACCTCGTCAAAGTTAGCGGAATGGTCGCAGAGGCGACAATCTCTGGCAACGCTAATAAACACCAAAATGGCCGCTGTTGCTCAGTTGCCTGCATCAGTGACCATACTTTGTAACATTATCTATATAGTCACACTAGTTGAGGGGATGAAGTCGCAAGTGTTCATCATCCAGAATGTGGTTTCAGTGGCGCGGGGATTTGTGCGTACCGTATTTGCGCGGTTCTAACGCACCCCCCGATTGTAACGCAGAGGTAAGTTTCCTTACGGAAATGGGAGAAAATAATTTGAAGCCGGCTCTGCCGCGCACATTAAATGACACACTGACACCCCGTACCTGACAGAAGACATTTTATTTGACGCACGCAACTGTGGCAGCAAAATCCCTTGGGCATCATAAAATTGCTTATCCAGCTCCTGCTGGCATTAAAACTAAAGCGGCAACACTGAAAGCCAGTTTCCGTTTTGAGTCCCATTGTAACGCGCACGCAAATTTCAAGGCTCCTTTCAGTGGTAAAAGGTGCGCGTTAAAATTGTGCAAATACGGTATTCCTTTGTAACGGGTACTCGTATAGCGCTGGGCGCGGAGAAAGAACGTTTTTGTTATGGGGTGCAGATTGAAAGAAAAGTGCAGATCGATTGTTTCCTGTGTATGCTTATATCATCTTATGTTTAATGTGTAGCTGTTTATTTCGCTGTATAAATTATATGTATTGATACTTGACATACATTGTGTGTTCGTAATAAATAAATAAATAAATAAATAAATAAATAAATAAATAAATAAATAAATAAATAAATAAATAAATAAATAAATAAATAAATAAATAAATAAATAAATAAATAAATAAATAAATAAATAAATAAATAAATAAATAAATAAATAAATAAATAAATAAATAAATAAATAAATAAATAAATAAATAAATAAATAAATAAATAAATAAATAAATAAATAAATAAATAAATAAATAAATAAATAAATAAATAAATAAATAAATAAATAAATAAATAAATAAATAAATAAATAAATAAATAAATAAATAAATAAATAAATAAATAAATAAATAAATAAATAAATGTTCAAACAGAAGACGCAGCCAAATTGTGGCACGCATTTACTCGGATTTCTAATTTAAATATTCAATAGCATGCTCAAGCTACGTATTTTTTACTTGACTGACTAATTTGTTTGAATAGATACATACATAGAATGTTAACCATATCGCCTTCGTAGTGGTTACGGCATGTGCCACCTCGCCCCAGGTTCTAACGCATCTACGTCACACACTTACCTTGTAGTTTTAGCGCTCCTATTAACAGAATACGTTGTTCTAACACTTATACTTACTGTCTATGCATTAAGTTAAATCCGAAATGACCTTCTCCGTACTTTTCTTATAGTTCAGCCATGAAAAGTATGAACAACAATAACGATTAAATTAATTAATTACGGGGTTTAACGTGGGCTATGAGGCACGCCGTAGGGGAAAACTCCGGATTAATTTGGAACTCGTCGGGATCTTTAACGTGTGCCAGAACCTCGTCACACGGGCGTTTTAGCTTTTCTTTTTGCCTCCACCAGAAAAGAGACCACCATGGCCCGGGTAGAATCCGCGTGCTTGGGCTTAACAGCACAACTTTGCCACTACGCCGCTGTTACGGGTCGTAAACCACGAATAGTTGCAGTAGGCTCAAACTACATCTATTTTTCAACTACCTGTAAGCGCTAAACCTCTGTGTGAGGCTTCGTCCTTTACAAGGCAAGTGCACCCCCTTTACCTGACACATTACCTTCAAGGGTAGTAGCTGCCCACAACACCAGCGTTCCATCGAACTACACGCCGGCGATGAGACCGCTCGTTCCGCTGTGGTGTGTGATGCAGCCCCGAGTGTGCCTAGATATCCCATGAGTGACAAAAAAACGTGATCTTCCGAATCCGGCCCTGCAACAGCTGGCTTTGACGTACATGCACGAGACATACAGTGACCGAACCAATGTATACACTGATGGCTCGGTAACATCGTCGGGTTCTGCCGGAGCTGTCGTTATACCACGACTGTCACTGTGCAGCAAATTCAAGATAGCCAATCTTACGACATCCACGGCTACAGAACTTACGGCCATCCGTAGCGCTCTTCACACCATCGAGCAAAGTTCGTGCCGCAGATGGGCTATCTTCTGTGATTCGAAGCCTGCACTTCAGTCACTCCAGTCAGCGCTGTGCCGGGGACCTCACGAACAGCTCCTGACAGAAATAAGAATGGTATACGACCGTGCTGCCCAGGCGGGTCATGATGTCACCCTACAGTGGCTTCCTAGCCACTGCGGCATTGTCGGCAACGAAAGTGCGGACGCTGCCGCCCGGCTGGCGCATCAAACAGCGACTACTGTACTCATCCCATTGTCTAGGACGGACGCAGCTAGGGTCCTCCACATTCTTGCCCGGGAAACAGCTATCTCCCAATGGTCTCCAGAAGATTCCACATGCGCACGCATTGGTGCCTTTGACCCGCACCTGCAACGTCCCCTTCCACTAGGCCTCCCACGGTCTGACGCAACTCTTCTTTGCCGTTTCTGGCTGGGGGTGGCATTCACAAATGCTTACTCGTACTTAATAGGAATGGCAGCAAGGGCGGAGTGCGAAACGTGCGGCACATCGGAGACGATACGCCACGTTTTATGCGAGTGCCCACGCTACTCGGCTGAAAGAAAAAAGCTGTCGTCAGCGCTGAGCAACCTGGACTCTCGGCGCCCATTTTCGGAGGGAAAGATTATGTGCCACTGGCCTTCTCAGTCATCCGCTCAGAAGGCGACAAAGGAACTATTACGTTTTCTACGGGCGAACTTGAACACTAGGCTACCCGCCGCGGTAGCTCAGTGGCTATGGTGTTGCGCTGCTGAGCACGAGGTCGCGGGTTCGATTCCCGGCCGCGGCGGCCGCTTTTCTGATGGAGGCGAAAAGCAAAAACGCCCGTGTGTACGAGATTTCGGCGCACGTTAAAGATCCCCAGGTGGTCAAAATTAATCCGGAGCCCTCCACTACGGCGCGCCTCATCGCCTGCGTTGCGTCGGCGCGTTAAACCCTACAATCAATCAAATCAATCAATGAACACTAGGCTATAGACTGAGAGCTTCCAGTGTCAATCACTGTCAGTGCCTCAGTGCTGGGCATACGTGTCTGGTCCAACTTTTCCTCTTTTTTTCCTCTCTCTTTTTTGCCCATTTCCCCTTTCCCACGTGCAGGATAGCAAACTAGGCTCTAGCCAGGTTAACTTTCCTGCCTTTCTTCTACATTCTTCCTTCCTTCCTTGAGCAACCGTTTTATCTTGTTGCCTAAGATCTTTAGTTTAAAAACAGTCGACAGCAACTCTCTATTTGCATTATTGTATGACCCTTCAATGTAAAAAAAAAAAACACTACACGTAACGTTTTACTCTCACCAATTAAAATTTGAAGGCTTGAATGCGCTGTGTTAAAAAAAAAACAGTTCTTTCCAACGGTACAATTATCAGTAAGGTATGGAACTGGGCTAGTTGGTCTTGCATGTTCGTAAACTGCGCTTGAGGTTACTAAGGACACACTTTATTGAAGGAAAACAAACGAACGACGCGGACAGCTGGAGTGCAAACTAACAATAGATTTATAAGAAGTGAAAAAATTTCTGCTTGGGCATCAAAACATTTATAAAGGGTTACAAAGTACAACTGGAAAGGTTGGGAGGGGGAAATGAAAGCACATTTTTAGATCAACATGGGCGCTAAACATCGTAATCTGTTCAATGGCTCTTTATCTTTGTTTATATGACTGAGCTACAGCGTAATCTGCGCTTGGCGCTTCTGTTTACCAAGCCTCCTTGCTATGAACTGCTCTTTATGAAGTCTATTTCAGGCGGGGCCAGCACGATTGAGCATGAGCTCACGCATTCGGTCTGCTGTGTTGACATGTGAAAGGCTTCCCAGATTTCACGCGTGGTCTTGTTGTGTGGTTTTACCATAAATCAAGCGGTACCTCAAGCGGTACAAGCACCGCCACGCGTTTTTTTTTTTCTTTTTCTTTATCGGAGCGACAAAACCATGAATGGCTTCATGGTTCGGCTTCACCTTCACCAGTTATCGCGCATCGTTCTTTTCGAAAGAAGATAACCCCATAATTGTGTATTCCGTTAAATTGGCCGTGAAGACAAAAGACAAGTTTGGCTCATTCAAAAGACTGCATTGTCCGGGTAGCAAACGATAACACCCATTCTATCGCAAACTTCGAACAATTGAAACAGACGCAGCAGAGCCAGTCACTCTCCGGCGACGAATCTATGACGTCGCAGCACCTTGTTGGCTGTGACGTCATAGATTCGGCGACCGCTGACCAAATACACCGCCAAAAAACACGACTGTGCGATTGTAGTGGTCCCTCTATTTCCGTTCCGGCGCGCCACTTCAGTGATAACACGGAGTCAAGACTCTGATAACTCTGATTATTGTCCCTGCAACATTCGTGCGCCGTCATGTAGCGCCAAATTCGAAAGTTTTTTTTTTTTTTTTTCAAATTTCTTGCATTTTTTCGGTTACGGAAAACCGTCTTTCATGACTGGAATGCCCCTGAACGGGTTACCGAAGGCTGGTTCTTTCAAATTAAACCGGGGTTGTATTTTGTGTTTGTGCCCTTTTTATAACAGCAGCGAGCACCTGTCATTCATTCATTCATTCATTCATTCATTCATTCATTCATTCATTCAAGCGAAAATACCCGTGTGGATGAGATTTCGGCGCACGTTAAAGATCCCCAGACGGTCAAAATTAATCCATAGCCCTCCACTACGACGTGCCTCATCGCCTGCGTTGCGCCGGCCGGCGCTCTAGTACCATCAACCAATCATTCATTCATTCCTTCATTCATTCATTCATTCGGCACACAGCCCGCGTCAGACCGGTTCGGGGCATCGAGGCATTGTGGCATTTGTGCACATTACGCAACACGCGGCTCACGCGCGGCCGATAAGTCGGCGGTGTCACTGGAGGCGGCTGAGCGGCCTTTCTTGGGATTTGCCCCGCACCGTGCTATACGCCGCATATCTGCGAATGTTTGCTTGCCCTATCGGACAAAAGCCTCCGCTGACAAAACTGACGCCGGTCTTATCGGCGTGAAAGCCTATAGTGTTAATAATAAAAGGGCATTGACCTTTACATAAGCGCACGTGTCCTTCTCTCTTTTTTTTAAAAACCCGCTTTTTACGTAAATCAATCAGTCATGCCCCGCGGGAGCAGCTGTTTTATTGTTGCGCTATGAAAGCGCCTATTGAATTGGCGACGACGACAGGGTGACTGTAACTGCGCACGCGCAGTGCGATCCGGAACATGCCGGGATCTTATAAAGGTTTAAAGAATGAAAAGGTGATATTCTCATCATAAAAAAATTATCTTTTTTATTCTTTAGGCCTCGATTACATCTTGGCGTGTTCTGAACTGCGCTTCGTATGCGCACTTACGTAACCCCGTCGTCTACGCCAATTCAATCTGCCCTAGCACAGCCCAACGATAAAAAACCTCCTGCTTCCAACACAATGAATTTGGAAACGTCGACAAGACACGGCCGTTTGGTGCTCGTTGTTGCGTCTATTCAACTCTGCGTTCGTGCACAGCTGAATTCCTCTGATATCGAACGTGTGTACTCCGACAACAATTTGTATCCCACTTCGTGCTGGAATTTTTCATAAACGTCGAATTATTATCCTCCCCATTCATCCTCCTCCGCAACAATCCCTCTGCGCAATTTTACAACTCTGGAGTAGAATAGCGCGGAGCTAGGCTCATTTGATCAGCTTTATTAAAATAATAATTTTTTACCGCAGCCAAACTGCTGAAACGACTAAAAGGCTTAGCTTTCATTTTGAATTCAATTTTTAAGAATGTACGAACTGCCAAATGTCATCAGTGCGACGTCCTACTGCGAACTTTAATCAATTCATAACGGAATTTCTACTCGCCATTATTGGCTGCTGTTGTTGAGAATTAGACCCGACGGCACACGACGGTTAGCGATACGCTGAGCGTTGGCCGTTACGTTCCTTTTTGCGACTGCTGAGGCGGTGACGGTTGCATAGCATACACAAGAGTTACACGTCGCCTCTTGCCTCCCTTCAACCTATATAAACACCACACCGCCCATACGCGTTCTATTCAAATGCAAAACTTATTCATGAGACGGGCGCTTTCAAACCAGAAGCTATTGATAACCTGAAAGCTTTACACACACACACACACACGTATATATATAGCGAATCAGAAAATGGAAAATGAGGGGCTCGGTGATAATAAGACAGAAAATAAGGTTTGGCAGTCAAGAAAACCACGGAAAGCAAGGGGGAGGTTGTGGTGGGTCATAGAAAGAGATGAATAATTGAAATGAAAAGTGATTGAAATGAAAAATGAAAAATGAAGATGAAAAATCCCACCCGGTGGGCATTTTTTCACCACTTTCTTTCTTTCTCAAAAAAGTATTCATCTGTTTCTATGACCCACCACAACCTCCCCTTTGCTTTCCGAGGTTTTCTTGACTGCCAAACCTTATTTTCTGTCTTATATATATATATATATATATTGATTGTGGGGGTTTAACGCGCCGACGCAACTAAGGTGATGAGGCGCGCCGTAGTGGAGGGCTCCGGATTAATTTCGACCACCTGGGGATCTTTAACGTGCGCCGAAATCTCGTACACACGGGCGTTTTTGCTTTTCGCCTCCATCAGAAAAGCGGCCGCCGCGGCCGGGAATCGAACCCGCGACCTCGTGCTCAGCAGCGCAACGCCTTAGCCACTGAGCCACCGCGGCGGGTATATATATATATATATATATATATATATATATACAGAAACATAAGTCGGCAGTCTACAACGCCAAAGGAGGCATAGGGGTGTGGTTAGGCTCTATTTTTTACTACGGGTAATGAAGTTAACATTTTTTTTTTTAAATATAAGGAAGAAAGAAAGAAAGAAAAACACGCGCCCAGAGTGGGGACCGAACCCACGCCTTTCGATTAGATCTCGAGTAAGGGATCTAATCGAAAGGCGTGGGTTCGGTCCCCACTCTGGGCGCGTGTTTTTCTTTCTTTCTTTCTTCCTTATATTTAAAAAAAAATCTTAACTTCATTACCCGTAGTAAAAAATAGAGCCTAACCACACCCCTATGCCTCCTTTGGCGTTGTAGACTGCCGACTTATGTTTCTGTATTTCCTCAACGAGCCCCTCATTTCCTTACTATATATATATATATATATATATATATATATATATATATATATATATATATATATATATATATATATATATATATATATATATATATATATATATATATATAGATAGGTCCCCACTCTGGGCGCGTGTTTTTCTTTCTTTCTTTCTCACGTAATTAATAAAAAAATAATGTAACGTCAATAACAGTAAAAAAAAAAAGTCTAACCACTCCCCTATGCCTTCTTTGGCGTTGTAGACTGCCGGCATTTCTTTCTGTATTTCCTAACGAGCCCCTCATTTCCAAACCCTATTATCGTGCGAAAGCTTAGCGAGGGCCTCGGTTCTGGCAGCCTTGATGCCAAGGTAGCATAAGAGGGTTTCCCGCCAGTTAACCGCTCATGACAGGCTGTAGACGTTCGCGTCACGCCCCGGGGGTTGAAAAAGAAGGTCCCCTTCTCCCCGTGTAGTCTGAGTGGCGCTGGCTACCACCCTCAAGCGTCAGATACAGTTGTAGTAAATATAAATACCCCAGAAAGTGAAGCGGAACACAGTCGCCCAGATAGCCGAATTGGTAAGGCATTCGAGATCTAATCGAAAGGCGTGGGTTCGGTGCCCACTCTGGGCGCGTGTTTTTCTTTCTTTCTTTCTCACGTAATTAATAAAAAAATAATGTAACGTCAATAACAGTAAAAAAAAAAGTCTAACCACTCCCCTATGCCTTCTTTGGCGTTGTAGACTGCCGGCATTTCTTTCTGTATTTCCTAACGAGCCCCTCATTTCCAAACCCTATTATCGTGCGAAAGCTTAGCGAGGGCCTCGGTTCTGGCAGCCTTGATGCCAAGGTAGCATAAGAGGGTTTCCCGCCAGTTAACCGCTCATGACAGGCTGTAGACGTTCGCGTCACGCCCCGGGGGTTGAAAAAGAAGGTCCCCTTCTCCCCGTGTAGTCTGAGTGGCGCTGGCTACCACCCTCAAGCGTCAGATACAGTTGTAGTAAATATAAATACCCCAGAAAGTGAAGCGGAACACAGTCGCCCAGATAGCCGAATTGGTAAGGCATTCGAGATCTAATCGAAAGGCGTGGGTTCGGTCCCCACTCTGGGCGCGTGTTTTTCTTTCTTTCTTTCTCGCGTAATTAATAAAAAAATAATGTAACGTCAATAACAGTAAAAAAAAAGTCTAACCACTCCCCTATGCCTTCTTTGGCGTTGTAGACTGCCGGCATTTATTTCTGTATATATATATATATATATATATATATATATATATATATATATATATATATATATATATATATATATATAGGTCAATACTTGGGTGCAGACACTTGGAAAACACTGAACAAGGGTTTTATTGTTCCCAACACTTGCGAAAGGAGAACCTTTCTTCACCTTTGGGAACAATAAAACCCTTGTTCAGTGTTTTCCAATTGTCTGCACCCAAGTTTTGACCTATTGCTACGAACTTTTTACCTGCTATATATATATATATATATATATATATATATATATATATATATATATATATATATATATATATATATATATAAATGAGTTTTTCTGAGACCGGCATGAATGGAGCCGATCTTAAACCTCATTGCCCTGCGGTGGGAGAAGCCTTTGGAAATAAACCAGAGTGACATTTCCTCGGCAGAGGATGCAGCACTATGTTAACAAATTTTCGTCGGAGGCAGCCGAAAAAAATTTCACCACTTTCTTTCATTTTTCACCACTTTCTTTCTGACTCAAAATATTCTGCATCTCTTTCTATGACCTTACGCATTCCCCCCTTTGCTTTCCGAGGTTTTCTTGACTGCCAACCAACCCTTATTCTGTCTTAATTCACTGAGCCCCTCATTTCCCATTTCTGATTCGCTATATATATATATATATATATATATATATATATATATATATATATATATATATATATATATATATATATATATATATATATATATATATATATATATATATATATATATATATATATATATATATAGCGAATCAGAAATGGGAAATGAGGGGCTCAGTGAATTAAGACAGAATAAGGGTTGGTTGGCAGTCAAGAAAACCTCGGAAAGCAAAGGGGGGAATGCGTAAGGTCATAGAAAGAGATGCAGAATATTTTGAGTCAGAAAGAAAGTGGTGAAAAATGAAAGAAAGTGGTGAAATTTTTTTCGGCTGCCTCCGACGAAAATTTGTTAACATAGTGCTGCATCCTCTGCCGAGGAAATGTCACTCTGGTTTATTTCCAAAGGCTTCTCCCACCGCAGGGCAATGAGGTTTAAGATCGGCTCCATTCATGCCGGTCCCAGAAAAACTCATAGAGCTTCCCACTTGGCTCTCATTTGACGGGAGAATAAAAAGAGGAAAGAAAAGCACGCTTTCCTACTTCATAACTCGGCCGCCGCGGCCGGGAATCGAACCCGCGTCAGAGAGAGAAATGTTTTCAGCACGTTTTTAAGTTATCTGACCGGCATAAAGCAGTAATTTTTGGCAGAGGTACTTCGCGATCCCCTAATCTCAGTACTGGATGCGTTGGTTGACTACATTATGCGAGCATTTAAGATTCGAAAGGAATTTGAAAAAAAAGTGTTGCAGGGTCCCTTTATGGACTTCCCCAACTTTTAGTGCCGTATCTCGGTAGCCACGCCGTTCCGTTACAATTGTGGTCCTATACAGTGATATTATTCGATTCCTGGCTGCGGCGGCCGCTTTTCTAATGGAGGCGAAAAGCAAAAACGCCCGTTGGTATACGAGATTTCGGCGCACGTTAAAGATCCCCAGGTGGTCGAAAGTAATCCGGAGCCCTCCACTACGGCTCGCCTCATCACCTGTGCAGCGTCGGCGCGTTAAACCCTACAATCAAATCAGTGATATTATACAGTGTTGCCGTACAGTGGTCAAAAGACGGCGGCGGCGCCCGCAAGAAATGCGTCCGCGCCGTCGTGGTACGTGACGCGCAGAGATGAAAGCCAGCACGCCTTCTTCCGCTATCCGGAAGTCTCTAATCGGTTCCGTTTCCTATAGTCACATCCGGACTGCGAGAAAACGGAGGTCGTTGTGCATTGAGCGCTCGCAACTGCGCCCAACGGCACTCGGGTTGGATGCGAGCCCCCTCGAGCGCGGTCAAGGACCGTGTCCTCTTGGTATTGGGTAACACTGATAGCGCTGAACTGACTTGGGGATGTAGCAAGGAAGACAAGCCAAGTCAAGCCAAGTTTATTTACCAGACACACAGGTGCAACTCTGGATGGTTTTCTTGGCGTTTTTTTTAGGCTTCCTGATAATGTTACATGTGTGAGTTGTTTGCCGTCTGTATAATTCTGCTACGTTTGTCCCCAGCACAGTTTCCTTTGAGTTATTTCGTGAATGCGCTTATTGATCTATCGTGCTGAATCACAAGCCACCGTTTCTGAATTTGAAACGATCTGGAAGTTTTTCTAGTTGCATTTTCCTTCTTTGTTCTTTTCTTTGTCCTATTTTCTTTTTGGGTTGTACAAAATTATTACAGCTTTTGATGTTTATACTTCTGATTCATGTATGTCACTTTTGTATGCGCACTTCAATAATGATGGCTGCATTACGCCGGTATTCTGCCGTCATGCACTGTCAGGGCCGGGAACCCGTCAAGTTGCCCACTCAGCTTTTTCCCCCGTCCCACCGATCCAAACTGGGGAAGTAAAAGAACTTGAAATTGAAACGCCGCACTAAGAAGCTTGACGGTCGCCCAAGAGATACAGCGCAGCAGTCTATGCAGTATATATTCGATAAAAGGTAACTAGTACATAAAAGCCAATAAAAAAATCAAATGTAATTACTGTATGCTCGCAGTTCTTTTTAAAAGTCATAAACAAAAAACAAAGCCAAGCTCTCATCGCTTTTTTTTAGTGACACCTGTGCAGTCAAGGTGCACCCATTAAAACATTGTTAGGCATTCTAATGTAATTATCCGTAGACAGTACAATAAAAACCTACACATGTCAATACATTTAAAGTCTAAAACCATACATCTTTTCCTAATCGCGCCAGCTTTATGGCCAATATAGGGAAAGTAGTGAGCAAGTAGCCAGCACGAACTTGTTGCTCATGAACTATGCGTCATCATTCATCACCATCATCATCAACAACAGCAGGAGCAGCGTATCTTATGTCCGCTGCAGGCTGAATCCTGCGCTGCCGGAATCCATGCTTTGCCGCCAAATTTTCTCATCTGATACTTCCATCGAGTTTTCGGTCTTATCCTGCACCGTCTGTAGGCAACCACTCCGTAACGCCAGCGTCCCACCGGCTGTTAGTTCTCAGCATTGTGTGTGCAGCCCAGCCCCCCTTCTTTCTCGTAATTAAGCTACGATGTCTTCCACCCGAGTTTGTTCCCTGATCCAAGACGCTAGTGTCCCGCTTATAAGCGTTAGCGTTGCTCTGGTCATTATTCTTTCCATGGCTCGTTGGGCCGACATAAGTTTTCTTTCGAGGTTCCTTCAGTAAGCCCCAAGTTTCTGAGGGTCATTTTCCCGGGAGTACGAATTGGTTGTATACTTTAAGTTATATATACACACACACACACACACACACACACACACACACACACACATATATATATATATATATATGTGTGTGTGTGTGTGTGTGTGTGTGTGTGTGTGTGTGTAGGGGGGGGGGGGTGCGTATGCTTATAGAGATATAGAGAAGATATAGTAAAAAGAGATAAACATGAAATAATAGCGGTGTTTACTGACGTTCGACCGGTAAGCTGGTCCGCCAGTCCAAACTTCAGTGAACACCTCAAGCCAACCTTTTCTTTTTCCTATTTTGACAATATTCCTTGCGGCTACTTGTGAAGTTTTCTACAGACCGTATAGTATACCCGCGGAATTCTCTGGGAAAGACCGCAATAAACGACTTCGCTATAAATATTAACCTGTCTGGTAATGACTTCCAGGTCACGTCATTCAGTTTTCTAAGGGAATATAGCTCGTGCTGCCAGTAACCACGGAAAGACCATGGGCCAGAGCTCTGTAGCCGAACGGGCTCCCCGCATTAGCGTCCTCTGTGGCTTTGAATAGAGCCGTCGAGTCCCATTTCTATAGCGCCTCTTTCTATAGCCCCTCCTTCGAAAGAAACGGGTCGTTTCCGCACAGTCGCGTGCTGCTCGCTGCAAGATATATAGCGGCGTATTTATCAACGTACTTGTCGTGAGATATTTACGAGTACTCGCTGCTTCGTGCAGCGACCGTTGGAATACATGTATGCCTCATTTGTATAACAACGGCAATCGCATACTAAAAATTTATCGGGGAAGTTAAATTTGTCTACGTGCTTCCAAGGCGAATGCCTGGCGATACTTGTCAATGACATCTTCACTGCTACATCGTGTTTTCATCTCTATCTTCATTTTCGTTTATTCGCCTTTTGGCGCGAAATAATCTGAATTACACTTCATGGCACAGTTTATTCCCAATCAAAGGGCTTCATGGCTTGGGTTCATTTGTTCTACTACCTGTCACTCGATGTGACGTCAGCGCCGCACGTACTAGGCCAATTCTTGTATTCCCGCTTGCAACGTCTTTACGTAGAGCATTGATTGATTGTTCGGTTTAACACGCCGAGCTCAGCCGATTGGACAATCAACAGTTCAAACTAGAGGCTATTCTAGGACAACGACCCCTACAATCGACTTCGCGAAAGCCAACAGAAGCCCTTCTGCGTTTCACGAAGGACACACGCTTGGACGAAAGACTATAGCATCCACGAAGGGACCCCGCTTCTATCCCCTCTTTTTCGCCTGCCCTCTCTTTCATCCCCTGAACACCCCTTCTCCAGTGCCGAGTAGCAATGCGGGCTCTAAGCTTGGATAACTTCTCGGCCTTTCCTTTCTCTTTTCTCCTCCTCCTTTAACACGCTGACGCAACGCTGGCGATGAGGCAAGCCGTATAGTGGAGGGCTCCGGATTAATTTTGACCACCTGGGGATCTTTAATGTGCGCCGAAATCTCGTACACACGGGCGTCTTTGCTTTTCGCCTCCATCAGAAAAGCGGCCGCCGCGGGTGGGAATCGAACCCGCGTCCTCGGGCTCAGCAGCGCATCGCCTTAGCCACGAGTCACCGCGGCTTGTCTTTACGTAGAGCAATGGTACCGCACTCGGTCCTTATTCTGGAGACTCGGGTTCAATTCCCACGGGAGCTCTAATGTGTTTTTAAAGCGAAGCTTTTTACGGCTAACTGATGGCGACGTTGCCCCAAAATGCACTGCAGGAAAGCCAACTTTCTCTGACTGTGATGGTGATCGTGGGTGAAGTAAAATGTGGTTGAAACGCGAGGATTTGTCTGGTAGACAGCCGATGTCTTCAAAGTCCGAAGTCGAAGCCCAAAATCCAACTCATCACGCCCAAAACGTACTGCAGGAAAGCCAACACAATGCCTTACCACACATGCAAATCAAGCGTCTCAAGAAAGAAACGCTTCCCCTGGTTGGACTCGAACCTCCATTGATTGATTGATTGTAGGGTTTAACGCGCCGACGCAGCGCAGGCGATGAGGCGCGCCGTAGTGGACGGCTCCGGATTAATTTAGACCACATGGGGATCTTTAACGTGCGCCGAAATCTCGTACACACGGGCGTTTTTGCTTTTCGCCTCCATCAGAAAAGCGGCCGCCGCGGCCGGGAATCGACCCCGCGACCGAACCTCCATAGGTTCCCGGTGTTATGAAGCTGACGCCTATACGATTGCGCCCTTCAGACACGGTCGGAGCAGTTTTTATTGGGGACTTTGGCTCAGGTTTCATAGGATAAAGCTTTGCGTTCTATTTTCCTCTGAAGAAAGGGTTTGTGATTTTTTAAAGCGAAGCTTTTTTTCATCACTAATGGTGACAATACTACTTTGCTTTTGTGGCTTTCTTTTTAAAGTGGCTACCGAATGCGTTTGTAGGGGCGCATCATCATCATCTGCTTGCGGCGCCACTATCCTCATCACGTTCGGAAGCAGACGTTCGGTTGGTGTACTGATGAGTCTTCCTACAATTATTTGAAGAGCGTAGGCGCGACCAGGGGCGGTATTCTCGTAACTGTCCCCTTTGAAAACGTCCCTTTTGCGTCCCTTTCATCGTGTCGTACTTCCAGTTAAGCAGTGGGCCTTTGATTCAAATACCGTAACTGGTCTTGCAAACGCATTTTAAAGATGTGAAACCGTATCAGAGTATCTTGTATGTGTTTCTTGTTCCGCGAGCGAACCAACAATAAGGCGACGAAAAATCGTCTGCTCCAAATCGTCTGCTCCGAGTAGCCACGGCTCATAGCTCCGCCGTGCTTGTAAGGCGTCACATCCGGGTGTTCGCTTTTAGCCAATCAGGGCTCGCTCAAAAGGGACATTTTTGAAAGGGACACAAAAAGGACAAAACACGGGAATACCGCCCCAGAACTTGGAGAGCGGCGAAGAAGAGCTACCGCCCAAGTGCGCAGTCGTGTTCGATCTTATCTCGCGTGGCACTGCTGACGCGCCAGTACCAGGACCGCTGATGATGACAGCAGGCAACCGTTTATGATGAGGATAGTGGCTCATAAGAGGATGAGGATAGTAGCTCTTCGTCGACGATCTCCAAGTTCTGGCCGGGCCTACGCTCTTCAAATAAATGCTGGGAGGTTCATCAGCACACCAACCGAGTCTGCTTCCTGCACGTTCATTGCTGCAACTGAAAAAAAAGCCAGCCAATGGCTGCTGCAGCGCTGTAATGACGTAATTCCAGAGGTTGAGGAACGCCAAGACCGGGAAAGTGAGGAAAATCTTTTGAGCAAGTGTTTAATTTGTCCGATGGGCACAGAGCAGTAATTTTTGGTTGAAGCACCTTGCGACCCGCTAATCTAAGTTCCGGATGTGTTGGTTGACTACGTTCTGCAAAAAAAGTTGAAAAAAAAGTGTTGCAGGACTCCTTTAAAAGAACGGCGACCATACAAGTAGTCAATAAAAATGACATGTTAAAAGCTACGCATTTTTGTCACGTTCTAAATAAGCTTCCAGAGTGAAAATCGAAACTTTCTTTACTAACTTTTTGTTTAGGTGTATACCATCGACATTTGGAGTTAAGCGATTCGGGGTTAAGCGCCGAGGTTGCTTGCCTGGAGGAACGCTTAAAGCGCCTTAATGTGCAGCAGCCCAGAGCCGCCTAACAGGGGAGTGTGTTTAATCCAATTTTGTCATGCTTAAGCAGGCTTCGTTATTACAAGCCGGGCTTCATAATTCCCCTTAGAGCTACCAAAGCGCTTCGGGATCCTATTAGAAACAGGAGCGTGCCGTGATCCCCACGCGGTTCATCGACCTTACTTTAACGGCATCTAATTGTGACTTCGGCGATGCTTGTAAAACAACATGGTAATCTAAAAGTACCTCTTTTAAGGAGATTATTAGGCTTTGATAACATGTGTCTGCAATAACAGAACGCCGAATAAGGAGTAAAGACAAAAGGTTTTAGCAAATCACTTAGCTGTCCGCTCGCCTATATCCATAGTGTTAAACGTTACGAATACCCCGCTTAGACGTCCTTGGTGGGAAACCAGCTTTAAAATATGCGAAACGCTAGAAAATGTGAAAGTCACTAAAAAACGTATCGTTTGTTAATTCTTTTAACCACTAAAAATGGAGATAGTCTTCTGGCGTTCGGTAGTATGAATTAGCTCACTTCAGAACTCCGTTTTAAAGCGAAGCTTCCTACAGGCGAAAGAAAAGTTTGGCGGTCCAGTGTAGTGTCACTAGATAAGATAGAGTACCGTCACTGAGGCACGCAAGTGAGCAATGGCGGCTTTTTTTTTGTTTTGTTTACCAGAGTTGCCAGATTGCCGCTTATGAGGCCTCACCGCTAACTTCGACGAGGTCATTTGTAAACAGCACTGCCGAACACGCAGTAATACGGCATCTTTGGACACAATTCTGCAGCTGAAATGCTGCGAAGCGCGTTATCTTTCATTCGCGTTCGGAACGACGCCAGTCGCACGCAGACGCAGAGCAGGAAGGACAAGCTGAGACTACCACAGTTGACGGACAGAAAGCGCATTGAACAACAAAATGGCGGCGCCCGTGAACCGTCGAAGTGCAACGTAGTGTCACGTGATGCGAACGGGCCAATGATCACGGCGGCGGCACGGAACATTAGGAGAAAAGAGTGCCGATACTCTGTAGCCTTATTTATAGTGACACTAGTCCAGTGCACTCAGAAAGCTTCCTCGGCGCAATTTCAAGCGCATGCGCGATAAAAACCAGGTTGGGGAGGAGTTAGAAGTAAGGGGAGGTAAGTTGACTTTGCTTATCACAACAGAGCGCGCGCGCAGCAAGCTACTGCGTGAAGCATAGATCATTTGATTGATTGATTGATTGATTGATTGATTGATTGATTGATTGATTGATTGATTGATTGATTGATTGATTGATTGATTGATTGATTGATTGATTGCGGGGTCTAACGCGCCGACGCAACGCAGGCGATGAGGCGCGCCGTAGTGGAGGGCTCCGGATTAATTTTGACCACCTGGGGATCTTTATCGTGCGCCGAAATCTCGTACACACGGGCGTTTTTGCTTTTCGCCTCCATCAGAATGAAGCATAGATCAAGCCACAACAGCAGGTAGCGGCGGCGTCAATTGTGGCAATGGCAAACAGCGGCCGTACGTTGCTTCAAAATGGGTAGACTACGCGTCATGCGCAAAACACCGAGACGCCCAGTGCAGCTTTTCCGGTTAACCATATGTATACGGAGCGCATGGACGCATTTTTAAAGCGAAAGCTTTCTTATACCCGTGCCACATTACACTTAAAATGGCATGAAGTGCTTAATGCCTTAAGTTTTAACGGCATTAATTCGCTGCTGCACGCAAAAATGTAATGTCACTCGCTCTAATGTCAGTTTTGGTTTAAGGAGTTCCGCACAACCCATATTCGCCTTCACGAACGCCTTAAATCTGCCTACTCTCGGATGCGATGAGCACCAAATGAAACCAACGAAACTCTCAGCCCCAGAGTGTTGACGCAGAATTGTAGCTGAACTTCGAAATAAGACCATTTCTTGTGCACTCTTGGTGGCGAAGTTCTGAAAAAGACGAAGTTCACTAAAACAGTGGCAAAGGGCAAAATATTGTGTTACTCAGTCGTCGTTTGGATTTTTCAAATATGGCTACCGCTGGCAGGCAACACAGCTGCTGAAGCCACTTTTAAAAACGGCTCACACTATTTTTTAGAAAACAATATTTCTCATAACGTTTTCTTTCACAAAAACATTTTTAACCCTTGTAAGACGTATTCATCTACGTTAAAAGCTTCTAATACAGGAGTGCATTTCTCTTTTTATCCATTATCACCATCATGCCGAACACATTTATTGCCTTTGCGTTTTCACGTGTAGCACGGGCGGCCCAAATGTCATTCGGTATCTTAAAGGAGCCATGAAGACAAAATACAAGTTGGTGTTATTCGAAAGATTTCGTGTTTTATAGTGCCCCCAGTGCTTGTCCGAATGCAAACGATGCTTTATTCACTGAGAAATTATTTATTTAAGTTAAAATTTTGATTTTTCTGCTAAATGTTGCGTTTTCGTGGTCTGCAATGACATCCCCGCTCTGCAGCCGATTGGGAAGCCTTGTTTACCGTTAGTGAACCTAGAAGGCGCCACCATACCCTGGCACGCCATTTTCTGCCTTTAGTTTGTTATTGACCGTATTTAAACCTGACTTGTTTTTGTTCTGGGAGAAAATTATCGTTTCGTGAGACATAGTGCACGCTCGACAATAATGGTCACCGTTGCTTGCGTCAATCGGCAAGTGTCGTCTGTGACAACCCCAAAGCCCCGCAGTCCTGTGCAGCTAAACCAAGCATAGTGCGCGCAGTACCAACAGCAGTACGCATCGGTACTTCTATGTTTACGTGTGATTTCGTAACTTCCACTGTTTGTCCCTCCATTCTCACGACTTTTAAAAGAATGTGCCCTAAATTTAATCGCAAATAGCTCTTCGGCAAGCTTAAAAGCTCTGCCTAATTTGAGTTTGCTTTTGCCACCCTCCGCCAATCGTAGAGCTGCCTGGTATGACATCATAGGTTCTGTTGCGGGAAATGAGCTATACTCGGTTACAACTCAAGAACGGCACCACCTCATGTAGTGTATCACTCCGCCAAAGCGCCGTACCCGTGACGTCAGTGCACGCGCGTTTTGAAAGGGGTTTGCTATGAATGCGTGATATCGTCTTCCTTGTCTCACGCAGTTTGTTTGTCGTCACTGGAGTCGTTTATAAGCATATTAAGTCCACAAAATCTCGGGAACAGCTCACGCCATGTTCAAAATATTCCCAGTAACGCCCTACTTGCGCCGCGCGGAGAAACATCTGGCTACGGTGATAAGGCACAGCGGCAACTTCCGGTGCCGTTCTTAAGTTGTCACCGAGTATAGTGGGTCGCATGACCATTCCGTTTTTTCCTAATTATGTAGCTTATTTGAGCGAAGGTTGCGTTAAAAGTGGTGTCAGTATGATTCTAACGAGGCAATCTTTCGAATGAACCAAACTTGTGTTTTCTCTTCGTGGCTCGTTTAAGGCTTTAAACACTTAATGTCATTTTTCGTGTATGTGTGGTACGAGTATTAGTGGGACCGATAGCGTCCTGTCAAAAAAAACTAATGCCTTTCCCCATAGACCGGTTGGTCGACCCAAAAGCTCTGATAAGATCTCTGGACACACTGCGCATGCGCGTGAAACCGGGCTTTCCTGATTGTATCAAAACGGTTACTTGAAAATCGCGAAAAAGGAACGGCTCTAGATAGGACAGTACACGCATTGATCACGAAGAAGGAGTACAATAGTGTATATTTTTGTCTCATGAACCATGCATGGGTATACGTTTACATCGTTTATAGATGCCTTTACTTGGTGCGCGGAAAGTCGTCGCATGGGTTCGCTCTTCGTTTGCGATTTGGGGGCTCTTCGAAGGTTTGCGATCGATTGGATGCACTTTTAGCTTTCCCGCTTCTCAACTTCCTTTAGGAATTTGGTGAATTTTTGTTTAGCCTTGAGCGTCTTTGAAGTGAAGTAAATCCGTTGTTTGCCCGTTGCTTGCTCCATTACTTTAGTTGCTCCCCCCACCAAATAAAAACGGGGAAGGGGGGTGCGTCGAAGCCCCACCTAGTCTACGAGGGCCGCAGTAGTAAATGAGGACGGATTTAATGGCGACGGCGGCCATCTGGAACTGAGAAAACCTCTGATTTCCGGCTGACGGTTCACTTTGAAACCCCCAAATATGCCGCCTTGTTTTGTACTTCAGCTCTTGTAACCTGAACTATTTATCGTTAAAGCGGAAGAGCAGTGGTACCTTCTACTTGGCAAATGACGATGTTCTCAACAGCTAACTTCGTGCATTCGTTGCACAAATCTTCATATTAGAATGTCATTACTATCTTCTATGAAACTGTGCCGCATATTAATTTCATTGTTCTTATGCGTGAAAAAACGGGTTTTGGCAATCGTAGCTTCCGTGTTCCTGCTTCGGATATTGCGCTGCTTTAAATATTGTCAGATTTCTGTCCTCAGTTTTTCCCTGCTGTTCAACCTTATTTTTTTTTCTCATTTTCAGTGCTTCTTTGTAGTAAATATGAGGCTTTATTGACATGTCCGACAAAATCTTTTTTCTTTCATCTTTTTTGTGACTTTGTCTCATGTTTCATTTCATGTATGCGATGCATTGCCCATGTTTAAAGCTTTTTTATTTTTTTATTCATGCATCTGGACGCATCAGAAATTATCCGTTCATTTTTGTTATATATATATATATATATATATATATATATATATATTAATTTTTGTTTAATGCATTTATTATTATTTATTTACCATCGAGCTCTTGAGTCTGCTTCTAGCCCATAGACCCCTCCAAATGTATTTCTGGTAAATCAGGTTATTTATTTATTTATTTATTTATTTATTTATTTATTTATTTTGGCCGACCGAGGCGCATATGTAAAGCCAGGATATGTAGCGATTACGAAGAGAGTAATCCAAGCGAGAATAACAACAGAACAAATTTAAGGGGAAAACAACAAGACGTCAACGAAACTAAAGAAGACAAGAAAGAAACACTCAAGAACTGAAACTCGAGCGACGACACCTACTACCCCAGCCGAGTGAGCTTCAAAAGACGCCTTTTGGGGGTCATTGAAGCCGAACACATCCTTTCCGGGGCAGCGATTTTGAGCTTTATTGTAAAGCGTCACTGAACCGTACATTTAAAGAGAGATGGGAAGCTGGTGCTTACGGTGCCGCGGACACACAGGCCGTGCCATGAACACAAAATGCAGCCTTGTTTTATTTGAAAGAACCAGCCCTTGGCAACTCATTCAGCTATGGCTCGAGTCAGTCAATCAATCAATCAATCAATCAATCAATCAATCAATCAATCAATCAATCAATCAATCAATCAATCAATCAATCAATCAATCAATCAATCAATCAATCAATCAATCAATCAATCAATCAATCAATCAATCAATCAATCAATCAATCAATCAATCAATCAATCAATCAATCAATCAATCAATCAATCAATCAATCAATCAATCAATCAATCAATCAATCAATCAATCAATCAATCAATCAATCAATCAATCAATCAATCAATCAATCAATCAATCAATCAATCAATCAATCAATCAATCAATCAATCAATCAATCAATCAATCAATCAATCAATCAATCAATCAATCAATCAATCAATCAATCAATCAATCAATCAATCAATCAATCAATCAATCAATCAATCAATCAATCAATCAATCAATCAATCAATCAATCAATCAATCAATCAATCAATCAATCAATCAATCAATCAATCAATCAATCAATCAATCAATCAATCAATCAATCAATCAATCAATCAATCAATCAATCAATCAATCAATCAATCAATCAATCAATCAATCAATCAATCAATCAATCAATCAATCAATCAATCAATCAATCAATCAATCAATCAATCAATCAATCAATCAATCAATCAATCAATCAATCAATCAATCAATCAATCAATCAATCAATCAATCAATCAATCAATCAATCAATCAATCAATCAATCAATCAATCAATCAATCAATCAATCAATCAATCAATCAATCAATCAATCAATCAATCAATCAATCAATCAATCAATCAATCAATCAATCAATCAATCAATCAATCAATCAATCAATCAATCAATCAATCAATCAATCAATCAATCAATCAATCAATCAATCAATCAATCAATCAATCAATCAATCAATCAATCAATCAATCAATCAATCAATCAATCAATCAATCAATCAATCAATCAATCAATCAATCAATCAATCAATCAATCAATCAATCAATCAATCAATCAATCAATCAATCAATCAATCAATCAATCAATCAATCAATCAATCAATCAATCAATCAATCAATCAATCAATCAATCAATCAATCAATCAATCAATCAATCAATCAATCAATCAATCAATCAATCAATCAATCAATCAATCAATCAATCAATCAATCAATCAATCAATCAATCAATCAATCAATCAATCAATCAATCAATCAATCAATCAATCAATCAATCAATCAATCAATCAATCAATCAATCAATCAATCAATCAATCAATCAATCAATCAATCAATCAATCAATCAATCAATCAATCAATCAATCAATCAATCAATCAATCAATCAATCAATCAATCAATCAATCAATCAATCAATCAATCAATCAATCAATCAATCAATCAATCAATCAATCAATCAATCAATCAATCAATCAATCAATCAATCAATCAATCAATCAATCAATCAATCAATCAATCAATCAATCAATCAATCAATCAATCAATCAATCAATCAATCAATCAATCAATCAATCAATCAATCAATCAATCAATCAATCAATCAATCAATCAATCAATCAATCAATCAATCAATCAATCAATCAATCAATCAATCAATCAATCAATCAATCAATCAATCAATCAATCAATCAATCAATCAATCAATCAATCAATCAATCAATCAATCAATCAATCAATCAATCAATCAATCAATCAATCAATCAATCAATCAATCAATCAATCAATCAATCAATCAATCAATCAATCAATCAATCAATCAATCAATCAATCAATCAATCAATCAATCAATCAATCAATCAATCAATCAATCAATCAATCAATCAATCAATCAATCAATCAATCAATCAATCAATCAATCAATCAATCAATCAATCAATCAATCAATCAATCAATCAATCAATCAATCAATCAATCAATCAATCAATCAATCAATCAATCAATCAATCAATCAATCAATCAATCAATCAATCAATCAATCAATCAATCAATCAATCAATCAATCAATCAATCAATCAATCAATCAATCAATCAATCAATCAATCAATCAATCAATCAATCAATCAATCAATCAATCAATCAATCAATCAATCAATCAATCAATCAATCAATCAATCAATCAATCAATCAATCAATCAATCAATCAATCAATCAATCAATCAATCAATCAATCAATCAATCAATCAATCAATCAATCAATCAATCAATCAATCAATCAATCAATCAATCAATCAATCAATCAATCAATCAATCAATCAATCAATCAATCAATCAATCAATCAATCAATCAATCAATCAATCAATCAATCAATCAATCAATCAATCAATCAATCAATCAATCAATCAATCAATCAATCAATCAATCAATCAATCAATCAATCAATCAATCAATCAATCAATCAATCAATCAATCAATCAATCAATCAATCAATCAATCAATCAATCAATCAATCAATCAATCAATCAATCAATCAATCAATCAATCAATCAATCAATCAATCAATCAATCAATCAATCAATCAATCAATCAATCAATCAATCAATCAATCAATCAATCAATCAATCAATCAATCAATCAATCAATCAATCAATCAATCAATCAATCAATCAATCAATCAATCAATCAATCAATCAATCAATCAATCAATCAATCAATCAATCAATCAATCAATCAATCAATCAATCAATCAATCAATCAATCAATCAATCAATCAATCAATCAATCAATCAATCAATCAATCAATCAATCAATCAATCAATCAATCAATCAATGGACACCTTTATTTTCTTAGAAAAGCAGGAGTGCGGGAGTAGTACAGGAGTACCTCAGTCCCGAAAGGAGGCTTTTAATCTATGGATAGATTGGCAGGGGGCGGGCAGGGCGGAAAACGCAAGCCGGAAAAACCCGAGAAATATGGAGAAACATTCAGGCTTCGCTCTGAACGACGCCGGCAGTGGCACCGTAGTGGGAACACTATACGCAGGCTCGATTCCCGGCCACGGCGGCCGCTTTTCTGGTGGAGGCGAAAAGCAAAAACGCCCGTGTGTACGAAATTCCAGCGCACGTTAAATCCCCAGGTGGTCAAAATTAATCTGGAGCCCTCCATTACTGCACGCCTCATCGCCTGCGTTGCGTCGGTGCGTTAAACCCTACAATCAATCAATCAATCAATCAATCAATCAATCAATCAATCAATCAAGCAAGCAAGCAAGCAAGCAAGCAGTCAATCAATCAATCAATCAATCAACACTATACACAGTGTACTGCATGATGGCATCCAAGTGTGTTAACATGTGTTGACTGCATGATGGTGTGTTTGTTTGTTTTGCTTTTACGGCCCGGCTGCGCCGGTCTGTGTTATGTGTGCCAAGGGAAGCGCGTGTTCCATTCTTTATTTCTATGCCTCACGTGTTATCTCCCTGTTTTGACAGGGAGAGCGTTTCGAACTAAGGTCAACAGTCTAGAATAATCTTATTTGATCTACAGTGTTCTGGATGAAATCGACGGCTCGAAAAGCACTCGCGCCCAAAGATAAAAGCGTGCAGAGCAAACGCCGCGGCATTCGACTCGCCGACGCTCGCCTGCGCAAGTCACTTTGTTGACTGCTGCTTCGCCGCTTGTATACTGTTTGAGTTGTTAGGGGAGCATAAGTTCGCTCCAATAAACTTGTTTTCCTTGAAGACAACTGCGTCGTATTTGGCTTCATGACAATGTGATCAAACTGAGGTAGAAGCCCCACTACAATCGCACAGAGGTAATCATTCTCTGCGGTGGCGTTGCGCAGCTGCCGCCAACTGCGCAATCAAGTTCCTGTGACGTGTTAAAAAAACGAGAAGTGTCTGATGAGTCGCCACTGTTCATCCGTTTTTCTTAATACAGTAGAAGCTCGTTTATTCTAACTCGGTTAATTCGAACTTCTGGTTAATTCGAACTCACTCCCTGGTCCATCCATCGCTCCCTGGCAGAAGAAGTCGGCCAAGAGTAGTTACAATGTGTTGCAGATCCAAACCAAACCAAACTTACTAGACATGCAAAACAACGAAACAGGAAAACAACCGCTTCGCGTGCGCGCTACGCTCCTGCAACAGCTTATTTTGTGTCTACAGAGGGCGTCGCGCCACCGGGGCCAGTGCTCCGGCGCATGCCATTATTATTTACGAAATCACCTGCCACAAAAATGTAGCAGCGCCTAATCCGCGAGAACGAGTCCAGAGGTGGCTGCTTTCTGCTGTGCCCGCGCAGTGTGGTGCGATTTCCATTCATTCTAGCGTCCGCCCGCTAATTCGAACTCCGCTTAATTCGAACAATTATGTGGTCCCCTTCAGGTTCGAATTAACGAGCATTTACTGTACCTATATTAGGTGTTCAAGTTGCGATAAAATTGGTAGCATTGTTATCGGGATGAAGCAGTCTTTCTAATGAGCCAAATTTGTATTTTGTCTTCATGGCTTCTTTAAAGGCTTCTAAATACAGGCTTTAAAGTGTCCATACAGACAAAACACAAGTTTCGTTCATTCGAATGATTGCCTCATTATAATAATACTGACACCACTTTTAACGTAATATTTGCTCAAATAAGCTATAAATTAAAAAAAATGAATGGTTCTGTGACTCACTAGCTCTTTGCCGCACTAGAACACATGACGTAATATGCGCAGCTGTGTGATCGGCTGACGCCGCCAAAATCAAATGCAAGTTATGCAGGGCTTATAAGCTTGCAGAACAAGATTTTCTCGTCTAAAATGTAATGCATATTCATTTTATAGCAGTAAGAATGGTGGGGTAAACAATGGAAGTTACACGTAAACATCGAAGTACCAGTCCGCACTGTTGTTGGTACTACGCCCTGCACAACAGTCCGGCGGTTTGGGGTGGTCTCGCAAAACACTGGCCTATTCGAGTAACCGACATTGTTCTACGGGACCCTGTTTGTCAGCATACCCAATGTTTCATGAAACGATCACTACCTACCGTAACGAAAACAAGCCAGGTGCAAATGCGATCAAAAAGAAAGCAAAGACAAACAATGGTACGGCGCAGTGGTGGCGCAATCTAGAAGGAAGGAATAACCGTAAAAAAGGGGTTCCACACTGCCCTGCAGAGGAAACAGCGCACTAACGCTGGCTTGAAGACCCGTCCTTGTTACGTCATCTCAGACGTCACGGACACACGATTTGGCGGTAAAATTAAAATTTCAACTGAAGTTCATTAGTCTCTCGGTGAATCAAAAATCCCTGGCCATCTCCAGTATCGTGAAGCCTGGGGAGGGGCGAAGCATGCGGTGTGCTTCGGTGTTTCCCACAGCACAATCGCTGCTAATGGGCAATGAGAGACAAATGACGATTTTGTTTCAACTATGTGCATTTATTATATACAGTCAGCAATGGCGTAGCTAATCTCAGTCACTATGCATAATGTATTTCTTGGGTTCCTCTCCTTCGTCGTAATGTTCCTGGTGTTGATGAGGTTCCTGCGCTTCCAAGTCGTAGATCTTGCCAAGTTCAGGTAGAGGTATAAGGTTTGCTGTAAAGATCTCGTGTCTTTGAAGCGCGAAGCGCTCTAGGGCGAGCCGTTGGAAAACGATTGTCCCGGTGTGTTCTATCAGTACGCGTTTTTGCCCACGGAGATGAAACGTTCTAGCGCGAGGCGTTGGAAAACGATTGTCCCGGTGTGTTCTATCGGTACGCGTTTTTGCCCAAGGAGATGAAACGTTCTAGCGCGAGGCGTTGGAAAACGATTGTCCCGGTGTGTTCTATCGGTACGCGTTTTTGCCCACGGAGATGAAACGTTCTAGCGCGAGGCGTTGGAAAACGAGTGTCCCGGTGTGTTTTTTCGGTACGCGTTTTTGCCCACGGAGATGAAACGTTCTAGCGCGAGGCGTTGGAAAACGAGTGTCCCGGTGTGTTTTTCGGTCCGCGTTTTTGCCCACGGAGGTGAAACGTTCTAGCGCGAGGCGTTGGAAAACGAGTGTCCCGGTGTGTTTTTCGGTACGCGTTTTTGCCCACGGAGGTGAAACGTTCTAGCGCGAGGCGTTGGAAAACGAGTGTCCCGGTGTGTTTTTCGGTACGCGTTTTTGCCCACGGAGGTGAAACGTTCTAGCGCGAGGCGTTGGAAAACGAGTGTCCCGGTGTGTTTTTCGGTACGCGTTTTTGCCCACGGAGATGAAACGTTCTAGCGCGAGGCGTTGGAAAACGAGTGTCCCGGTGTGTTTTTCGGTACGCGTTTTTGCCCACGGAGGTGAAACGTTCTAGCGCGAGGCGTTGGAAAACGAGTGTCCCGGTGTGTTTTTCGGTACGCGTTTTTGCCCACGGAGGTGAAACGTTCTAGCGCGAGGCGTTGGAAAACGAGTGTCCCGGTGTGTTTTTCGGTCCGCGTTTTTGCCCACGGAGGTGAAACGTTCTAGCGCGAGGCGTTGGAAAACGATTGTCCCGGTGTGTTCTATCGGTACGCGTTTTTGCCCAAGGAGATGAAACGTTCTAGCGCGAGGCGTTGGAAAACGATTGTCCCGGTGTGTTCTATCGGTACGCGTTTTTGCCCACGGAGATGAAACGTTCTAGCGCGAGGCGTTGGAAAACGAGTGTCCCGGTGTGTTTTTTCGGTACGCGTTTTTGCCCACGAAGATGAAACGTTCTAGCGCGAGGCGTTGGAAAACGAGTGTCCCGGTGTGTTTTTCGGTCCGCGTTTTTGCCCACGGAGGTGAAACGTTCTAGCGCGAGGCGTTGGAAAACGAGTGTCCCGGTGTGTTTTTCGGTCCGCGTTTTTGCCCACGGAGGTGAAACGTTCTAGCGCGAGGCGTTGGAAAACGAGTGTCCCGGTGTGTTTTTTCGGTACGCGTTTTTGCCCACGGAGATGAAACGTTCTAGCGCGAGGCGTTGGAAAACGAGTGTCCCGGTGTGTTTTTCGGTCCGCGTTTTTGCCCACGGAGGTGAAACGTTCTAGCGCGAGGCGTTGGAAAACGAGTGTCCCGGTGTGTTTTTCGGTCCGCGTTTTTGCCCACGGAGGTGAAACGTTCTAGCGCGAGGCGTTGGAAAACGAGTGTCCCGGTGTGTTTTTTCGGTAGGCGTTTTTGCCCACGGAGATGAAACGTTCTAGCGCGAGGCGTTGGAAAACGAGTGTCCCGGTGTGTTTTTCGGTACGCGTTTTTGCCCACGGAGGTGAAACGTTCTAGCGCGAGGCGTTGGAAAACGAGTGTCCCGGTGTGTTTTTTCGGTACGCGTTTTTGCCCACGGAGATGAAACGTTCTAGCGCGAGGCGTTGGAAAACGAGTGTCCCGGTGTGTTTTTCGGTCCGCGTTTTTGCCCACGGAGGTGAAACGTTCTAGCGCGAGGCGTTGGAAAACGAGTGTCCCGGTGTGTTTTTCGGTACGCGTTTTTGCCCAAGGAGATGAAACGTTCTAGCGCGAGGAGTTGGAAAACGAGTTTCCCGGTGTGTTCTTTTCTGCGCGTTATGGCCTAGCGCGAGGCGTTTTAAAACGAGTGTCCCGGTGTTTTAGTACCGTGACTACACGAGGCGACGGCAGCAGACGCCAAAAGCCCGAGTCCCTAATGTGCTTCGCCCCTAAAATCATCGTTTACTGCCGTACAAGCGCTGAGGTCTCTGTAAAACACCAAGTCTTTCGAATAAAACAAATTTGTATTTTGTTTAAGGAGTCAATAAAGTGACGCCGACATATCCGCAAATAATCAAAATATCGTCATGAAGCCCATGTGCCTTCTTTAAGCGGCGCCACAAAGGTGGACTTTTGTGCCCGATGAGTCGCGTTAACCCCTCGTCCGTCGGTGATTTTTTTAGCTATGTTTTGCTTCTTAATCTCATCGAGAGTCCTTCTCACACTCACAACGCCACGAAAAAAAACGATAGAGTGCCGATATATATAGAGCGCAACACCTACTCCACCGGCCCTGAAGTATATAGTTCCACTAAGAGATAGGTTTAATGCGTCAGTGCTGTTCAGCACGACCGTCGTACCATGTTCGTGGCTTAATCTCCCACTTAACGTCGCTTAATTTTGAAATCTCGTGTCGTTCCTACGTTCCCACCTCCTATCAGTTAACGCAAAAGAATTTATGCATGAAATGATTTTGTAATGATTTTGTAACCACCGCGCCTATCAAAATCGATCAATTTGATCGATACTTTTGGGAGCGCCTTTTCATAGCGTTCCAGGCGTTTCTCGAACAAGTAAAGCTGTTCGGAGTTAGATCATAAAATTGCCTTTCAAAATCAGTTTTGTTTTCATTTTTGCAACGGAAACGTGATTTTTGACACGCTTTTGAATCACCTGGGTGTGGAAAAGGGGCGTGGTCATCGCCCGTCACGGCTACCAACGAAGAATGCGTGCAACTCGTAATTACTCTGCACCAGCGCTTGTTTTTTGCTATCAGGGCGTGAATGGGGAACTAGCCAACGATTTTCAATCGTCAGGTTGGCGCTCTAACAGTAATAATCCCAGAAATCGGCTGAAAATGTCAAGCAGTGCCTTGTTGGAAAGCTAATTTATCATTTTAGGCAATTTTATTGGCTTTGCGCACGTTGTTCTAAGTACTGTGGTAGTTCTACTTACCCCAGGACCATTCGCAAACAGTTTACGACAGTTGCGCTTTCGTTTCCGCGTCGCGAAATTCATATTTAGCGCTACTACGCAGTTACCCAACTTCAAGGCTACCTGCCATGGCGCCTGAAGCGTCCGCGACTGATCCTCGAACAAAGCACGGCGCTCCTGATTTACCCCCACCCTAACCCGATTTCTGCGATAAGAACTTCAGATGCAAGTCAAAAGGTCACACCCAGTCGACATATATCTGTTCCGCCGAGGACAGCGCTTCAAACCGGTCTTACACTGCCAGCTGTTCGCCTTCCAGTTTCGTTTCCATGCGAGGGTATATCTGGGTGTCTAATGTTGCTGCTTAGTTGAACTGTCTATTCGGACGGAGTCTCTGATAAGTTTTTGCACTGTTTCATTTGAAAGATGTTAAGTGGCGCTGCAATAGAGGAGGCTCGTTGTGCTGATCTTTTTCAGCGCGCAACTCCTACTCGGCCAAAGATCGCAGGGCACGATTCTAGCTCATCATACCTCATTTTTGCGAGCAAGGCTACAATTGCGAGTAAGAAGATGATAATAAAGCTCAGCTTTATGTTTTGAGAGATAACTGACCGTGAACGACAACAAGCGTCAGCCACGGCGTTCCGTTTTCAACTTCATGCGTGTTTTTTTCCGCATCGCGTGCTTGTCCCAAATATTGTGCTCGCTGTAAATGCAAAGTCAGCCATTGACAAGATGTTTTTACGTTATGTGGGGGCAAATTGGTGCCTCTGATAATGACAAACCGCCAGATTTATTCCAGGAAACCACCCGAAATTGCACATTTTGAATTGGAGGTTGGGCTTCACCGCAACACACGAGCTCCGTGCATGCTAACATTTTTTTTTTTATATCTGACAAACTGTTCGGCGCAAGTCGACATTTTTTCTAGGGCGTGTTTTTGAAACGTTTTCCTACAAAATGTATATTCTAATTTTTTTCTACTACCGGTGGTTTGATATACACAACTCCTTTTTTATCATTTTTTTCGACAACTTGACAAAAATTTTGGTTTTGATATTTTTTTTACAACTATGATATATAAAAACCTTTTAAAAACTGGTATTATTGGAAATGCCGTTAAATAATCTGCATTTTGTGCTCCTGCAATTAGTGCCTAGCCAATTTTTTAGCATGAAAAAAAATGTTTTCTTGGACCCCTAAAATTAGTCAATTTTCCGGCGGTAGCGAAATAGTTAAACTACGCACCTCCATGAAGTGGCAGTGCACGTGGTTACCGACCCCTTGCATCATAAACGTGCGGTGACGCCCCTATTAAATTCCCGAAAAAGAAAAAAAACCTTAGCTTCACTGTGTGAAATGTACGCAAGAGCAGAGGCGACAGCGTCGACCCTTGCGACACCCCCACCGGCAGGGCTTTCAAAACTATTTAAATTTCGCACGTGTCGGTTTGCAGTGGGGGCACAGCGGATGCAGCCAAGCACATATATACCATTATTTCCGTTAACCGTAGCATAACGAGAAGGCGCTAACGAGTCAGCACCATTAAAACGATCTCCTGCTTAGAAATAAGGAAGGAAGGAAGGAACAGAGGAAAGACAGGGGTGTGTCCGGATTGGCGGGAAAAGACAAAAATATAAATATTGTTGCTGAATTTCCCAAGCTGAATTGCGAGATAAATGTGTAAGCCGGTCTGATATATACCGATCCCCTCTGACGTCGGATTCATTACAATACAAAAATTAATTGCCAGGAAGACAATTTTTTCATGTGGTATATAAGCGGTTCCATACGAGAGTTGGAGGTGCCTTGGGTTTCTCATTAAACGTAAGACACCCATAGATTCCTACGCAGCTATACACAAGAGCTTTAAAAGTTGACTTCACAACTCTGCGCTAATGTTTTGTTGGTAAGACTTTCTCAGAAAGCTTTAAGAAATCTGATATTAGAGTACGATGACCCAACGGCCTGTTAATAAATTCCTCCATAATAATCCACGCGTCTTTACGAAAAACTGTACACGGAGACCTTTTTTTTTATATATAGTCGGCTTCAACACCCTACACGAATGCATTGCTTGAAAGACTTTTTTTTGGCAATATAAGGGAATGAATGAATGAATGAATGAATGAATTTATTTTCAAGAAAAGGAAAGGACTTTTACGAAAACTTTAAGGCCCTAGGACATTGTAACGAAATGTAACCCGATGCAACGCTGTACGCGGAGCCTCTTTAAACACGGCTCCAATTCTAAACACAAATATAATGTCGGTACACTGTTTTTTCCGGGATGCTATGAATGGTCTTACAAGAAAAATTTGAGGCAATAGTTCCTTCTAGTATTAGCTTTTTATATTCGGCGAAAATGCGACCCATCACGGTATTCAGACAGACACACGTCTCACCTCGTTGAGTCTTCACTGCAATGCGTAAGCATTTAATAATTTGGAGGGGGGTGATTACATATTTACTGCAAAAGCTGACAGACAGCACTCGCGTAGTTGCCGCCATAAATTTACCAAAAATGTTAAACTAGGTACTTTGAAATTCCTGTAGCCATGAAAGGAAAAGAAACGGGTGTATTTAATAACCCTGTCGCACACAGCGAGAAGATGGAGTCTTTGAGTGACGGCAAACCTTTCACATCATTTGGGATATAAACAATGTAACTCCACACACACACACATACATATATATATATATATATATATATATATATATATATATATATATATATATATATATATATATATATATATATATCGAATCAGAATGGGAAATGAGGGGCTCGTTGAATGAAGACAGAAATGAGGGTAGGCAGCCATGAAAGCCAAGGGAAGCAAAAGGGGAAAATGTCGTATGTCATTTTATTCGTCCTTAAACAGATATATTTTTGAGAGGAAGAAAGAAAGTGGATAAAAACATGACCTCAGGTTGCGATCTGAAGCCAGGACCTCCAGGATACGGCTCTGGTGCGGATGACGAAAAAAAATATGGACGAATAAAATGACGTACGACAGTTCCGCCTTTGCTTTCCTTGGCTTTCATATTTCATAACTGTGTACCCTTATATGTATATATATATATATATATATATATATATATATATATATATATATATATATATATATATATATATATATATATATATATACACGCAGCACATGTTAATGGGGATTGATAGAAACTCGGCTCGACAGATAGCCGAAAGAGAGTGCGTTGGACACGCACATAAACCTGCACAGTCGCACTAGAAAGGATAGCAATGCAGAGTTTTATGCAAGCTTTATGCGTGAAAACATTACGGGACTACCTTTCCTCCTTTCAGAGTTCTCTTCGGGAGCCTTAAATATATTCCACGTCAAAACCAATGCTGCGTCGCTTTCCCTGGCGCTATACGAATTCCGGTCCCCAAAGCTTCGAGCGTTATTGAAATTGGCGTCGTTTAAGCCGGAGTTCTTTACGCAAACGGCGAGCGGCGTAAACTCCATTCCCTAAGAGGCGGCCGTTAGCCTAAATTATCTTCCCGGCGCCAATTTCAACCGAGAGACAGCGAAATAAAACGTCGGGACGGGAGCGCACGGTATATGAAATCAAGGGAACGAAATACCTCGCGATGCCGCCGCGCATAGGCAACGCCATCTTGGAAGTTTTAGCATCGGCGAGTTGTCTGTACTCTTTACGCGCTTGTTGTTTCTGGTGCTTTCAGTTCAGAAAGGTTCCCGCCGCGCCGATGTTGCTGATGTTACCGTCGGCAGTATGGACTGCGACGGGCTTCAGGCGCTTCATGATGAAGAGCCATCTGCGTAATCTAAATTTTATGCCGGCCCCTCGACCTCTTTCCGCGTGCGCTGTACTCGAGCAGTCGTTTACGTCAAACAAAATAAGTCTTGTGTACGGTGTTGGAGCGCCGTGTCGTTGTTATAATACCTCTGCTTTGCATATAGAATGCGACGCCGGTAATCTCGCAGATGCCCTCGCGCTTTGAGAGGACGTCGGAAAACGAAATAACGGTCGTATTAAGGCGAAACATCGACGGGGGTTCAGCCGGCTTCCAGTGCGCCCGGTAGGTGCGTATCAGCGATATAAAATTGATAAACGTTCACCGTCCGATCACAATCGACGCTGCATCGGGAAAAAAACGTAATTCGGTCTCGAGTGTCGTGTTCCTTGTTATTGCGCGCTCACGCTTCGACTTTGCGATGCACGTTTGAAAGGGCAAGAGTTCACTCATAGTCGAGTTGATTTGTTTTCGCGTCGTAACTGAGTATTTCTTTCGGCTGTAGCGTTTTGCTTTTTTGTCAACGTGCGTTGTGAGATTGAAAACTCCGGGTAAACATCCCCGGGTTATTGTGCTTATTGTGACGGCGCGTGTGGCATTACTGTGCATATTTCAAACAGCCAGTTCTGGACCGACTCTTTCTAGACTGGCCCCCATTTTCCGCTTAAGCTTTCATTTACCTAGCTCTTGGGGAATGCCCCAAGAGTAATTTTAGTATGAAGATTTGCGTGCGTGTGTGTGTGTTGATGGCGTCATTTGCAAGTGTTCTTTTGGAAAGTGAGGGTTCGTGTCATTTTCCCGACGCAGCGCATTACGTTTCGTAACATTTGAGCAGCTGGGAAAGATGTTCAGCACGCATGCAGGTAAGGAGGCGAATTTAGAAAATGCACACACACGCACAGAAACACGCATGCATACGTACACCTAGTATCACTAGATAAAGTAGATCAGAGCACCGTCACTGAGGTACACAAGTGAGCAAGGGCTTACCAGTGTTGCCAGATTGCTAACTTTGACCAGGTCATTTGTAAACAACACTGCCGGAGACGCAGCAAAACGGCATCTTCGGACACACTTCTGCAGCTGAAATGCTGTGAAACGCGTTATCTATGATTCGCGTTCGGAACGACGTCAGTCGCGCGCAGCCGCAGAGCAGGGAGGACAAGCTAAGCCTACCACAGTTGACCGACTTGTAAACGCATAAACAACAAAATGGCGGCGCTCATGAACCATCGCAGTGTAAACAAATGTCACGTGATGCGAACTGACCAATGATCACGGCGGCGGCACATAACAATCGGAGAAAAGAGTGCCGATACTTTGTACCCTTATCTAGTGACACCGTCCGAAATTTCTAATAATACCGCGGGAGCGTTGCCCATTGACCGGCATGCCAGCGCCTTATCACGGTGTAGCGGCGAAGTATGCGAGAGTGCGCGCACGCACATAACTGCCTGCTGGAATGAGTGTCGTCTGCCAGGCTGTTCTCGTTAGAGCAACACACCCCTTGCTTTTCTTATCTGTGAAGGCCGCTTCGATAGCCGCCAAAGGTAGCAAGCAGCGTAAAAATTCCTGACGCACGTGCCGGGCAAGTGTTGTGAAATAAAAGAAAATTGCTGCGTATCTGCTCCTTTCGTTGCAACTGTCGACGAAAGTCAATAGTCGGCTGCTTCCCCTGCCAAGTAAATGCCTCCCTTCTCGTTCCCGCTCACCTCCCATGCTGTTCCTCTCCCGTCTCGTTCCTCCCAAGATAACATGTTAGAGATTTGCTCAAGTCAATTTAAATTTACCGCGTTCCACTGCTCCAAGTCAGGAGCCTCGATGCCAGCGCTGCCGTACGGCGGAGACGCGCGTGATTTGAGGCACCCTACAACAATGTGTCTAGAACCATGTTGCCTTGCTCCACGTGCATTCCAAGCGGAACGTGGAACCTATCAAGTGGAACCTTTCGTTACTGTTGCCGTTTGGTTTCTTAAAATTCCACCAGGAGATAAAGTGGTGGGGGCGACAGCAGGCGACGATTTTCTGCAGTTGATGTAGTATTTCATTTGATATCGCGAAAACCAAGCATCCGTGAAATTTAAAAAAAAAGTACCACTGCAAATATCACTTATGGGTTGATTTTCTGCCTTACATTTGCGTTATGTCTTGTTCTCATTCAACAATGTTGACAAGTATGAATATTGGCCCTTGACGTAGACGTTTAGCTAAACGTCTTAAGTCTGGTCTACATTTGGCTGTGTGTATATAAGACTATTACGCAGATTCAGTTTCAGTTTGGCCGGGTGGCTGAATCGAGTCACAGACAGACAGACAGACAGACAGACAGACAGACAGACAGACAGACAGACAGACAGACAGACAGACAGACAGACAGACAGACAGACAGACAGACAGACAGACAGACAGACAGACAGACAGACAGACAGACAGACAGACAGACAGACAGACAGACAGACAGACAGACAGACAGACAGACAGACAGACAGACAGACAGACAGACAGACAGACAGACAGACAGACAGACAGACAGACAGACAGACAGACAGACAGACAGACAGACAGACAGACAGACAGACAGACAGACAGACAGACAGACAGACAGACAGACAGACAGACAGACAGACAGACAGACAGACAGACAGACAGACAGACAGACAGACAGACAGACAGACAGACAGACAGACAGACAGACAGACAGACAGACAGACAGACAGACAGACAGACAGACAGACAGACAGACAGACAGACAGACAGACAGACAGACAGACAGACAGACAGACAGACAGACAGACAGACAGACAGACAGACAGACAGACAGACAGACAGACAGACAGACAGACAGACAGACAGACAGACAGACAGACAGACAGACAGACAGACAGACAGACAGACAGACAGACAGACAGACAGACAGACAGACAGACAGACAGACAGACAGACAGACAGACAGACAGACAGACAGACAGACAGACAGACAGACAGACAGACAGACAGACAGACAGACAGACAGACAGACCAGAATTCCTGCGTTTAAGTAGCCCAAGAAAGACTATCGTCTTTAAAATCAAACGCCTATTGGAGATGCACATGTGCATCAAATAAGCCCTGTTTCTCATAAAGGAAGTCGTGCCGGTACTGTGGTAGGGGGTAAATCACTCTCCGGGAAACAGCGTAGCAGTCGACGCTTGCACAGGAAAGGGCCTTTTTCTGCTGCGCGTAATCTCGCCTATTTCGCTGCTGGACACCGCGTCAAGGCACCGGCATGCCCATCGGTCGTATCTCCCGTGATATTATATTAAAAATTTCGGAGGGTGTACGTGCGGGTGTCGTCATAAGTAATCAGAATAAGGATTTGTGAATAACACGAAATATTTGTCTTACTGGCGTTATGACAACCATTACCGGTTTACAGAAAGCTTTTTCTACTGGGGAGGACTCCTTGCAGAATGCAGCCAGGCATTTTCCGGAATAAATTCCTGTAAATTTATGAGACCGTGTTTCAATTACTTTTGACGGCACCTGTACATACACACATACATACACACATACACACACACATACATACATACATACATACATACATACATACATACATACATACATACATACATACATACATACATACATACATACATACATACATACATACATACATACATACATACATACATACATACATACATACATACATACATACATACATACATACATACATACATACATACATACATACATACATACATACATACATACATACATACATACATACATACATACATACATACATACATACATACATACATACATACATACATACATACATACATACATACATACATACATACATACATACATACATACATACATACATACATACATACATACATACATACATACATACATACATACATACATACATACATACATACATACATACATACATACATACATACATATATAAAGTGTGTGTGCGTGTGGGAGTGTGAATATGGGCATGTGGCTGGGCGCTCGCTAAGTGCCGTACGTACGCACATTCTGCATAGACCCATTTTAAAGGGAAATCAATCCTCGCATTTTTAATCGTATACACAGTTGCTCGTTCTCACGCGACTTGTAACTCCTGCTGAAACTTTTTTGTGCGGAAAAGGTCAAACTTCGCCCCAATCTGCCTACATATACGCAGGAAAATAATCGAGATAAGTTTTCGATAAGAAAATTTTTTGCGCGTTCTTTTCGTATACGTGTAGATTATTTCCAAATCCGTTCGGGAGGGGTGCTGTCTGTTAAGCGAAAGTTTTATTGTAAAAGGGGTCTCATGTATAAGAATCCCCTTCTCAAGTACAAAACACCCATAGCACCCATAAACATCTATAACGCCCCACCTACGCACGCTTCGTCCGTTTCAGATTACTGTTCGCGTCGGCCAATCGGGCATGTAATATTGCTATATGGGAGATATCGACCGTCATGCTTCAGCCGCTATTATTCTACACGTTTTTTTTTTTTTCGGAAAGCGCCCGGCATGATCACTTCTCATCCCTTCCGCTTTTTCCTAATAGCGTCTCGAAACCCAATCCCGCCCCTATCAGTGTTTTGAGGACTCGGGTGTGCGTCCTTCATTCTAGCGCTTTTGTACAAGAAAAGGCCGTTTGGCTCCTTTGGAAGCAGCCTTTTTTCGCGAAACCATTTACCGGATCTTTCGAGTTGCCATTTTTGTTTTTTCGCGGAATCATTTAGCGGATCTTTGGAGCTGCGACTTATAGCAACCCAATTTTTTTCGCTCATCCAATCGAGAACACAATGAATCAAGGTTGTTGTTGTGGATCTTGGAACCACGTCCGGAAGGGAAACGTTGGGCGGTAGATGAGTGAAATATTTTTCTTCGCTCTGTTGCGATGGCTTGCTGTATACTTCTGCTCACACCGGATGTGCTTCTTATTTTTAGCCCAGCGTCGTGTACTTCGCTGCCACGGTTAAAAACAAGCTGATAACTGATCCGAACTTGGTTCAGGTGAATTCCGTGAGGCGTGCATGTCTGTTCTAATTCTGTGATCTCGAACTCAAGGTCGCTCGAACTATTTTCTGCGTTCTTTCGGGGGTGGGTTAACAAGATTGCCGTGTTTCCGGCCACCATGTTCGCGTACCGCCAAAGACACTAATACGAGTGCTCCCAAGGGTGAATCTGAAATTTGGCAGTTCCATCATCCTAATGTACTAACCTTGACGTAGACAAGTTGTGCGGCGATCAGCGTCGATGTGCACTTGCAAGCAAGAGAAAAGGCTACGAAGGAACTGTTCGTGCTTTATCTCTTCGTCTTGCTACTTATTTTTCTCTGGTGTCTTCTTCCGTTGCCGCTTCATGTCAGACATGCTAGCTATCCGCACGCTGTTATGATCTCAGGTCGAGAACTTCAGCGACGATGAGGAAGGAATTGCGATGAAGGTGGCCATGATTCGGCGGCCATTTAATCCCCCTGTGCGCTTTCCCGCGACGCCCGCCCTCCCCCTTTCCTCAAAGTTTACCGGGAGGAAGGGAAGAACGGGAAAAGCGGCTAGCAATTACGACGTCCATTGAAGCATCATCCCCGGAGTTGAGAGACGTCAACTCTTCTCATCCAGAGAATAAAAAGGAGAAAGAGGAAGAGGAAGACGAAGACCAGATCGCTTGACCTGTTCTAGCCGTCTCTCTCTGCTATTTTCTCTTTATTAAGCGTACGCTTGTCCAGTATACTTTTCTTCTGGTGTAGCGAGCTTAAGAATGCTTCCGGCTACGGGCGCGGCCTTGGGTTTTCCGCCGCCTACGTCGGTTCCTGGCAAACCACCCGATGCTCCTCCAGACCCGGTCACAGCGCCGGGAAGCCCGGGAATCCTCGCAGTCCCTCAGCTTATCGCTCCTTCGGGACTACTGCCAGCTGCATTAAGCCCGTGCGGCAACGACCAAGACACTTCTGGGACGTCGTTCCCACCAGGGCAAGTGAGTCCTGTGGAACCTTCAGACTTACCCCTACCAGACGACATGGATGGCATGTCAGAATCGTCTAACTCTGTTTCCGATACTATTGTTTACGCTAATGAAGCCACGGCCTCTACTGAGAGATCCGAACTCCCTCAGCATGTGCTTCCCCCGAAGCGCCGCCGTGACTCCAAGCGCTCCTACCGGCCGCTAGACATCAGTACCGTCCCGAGCCCGCTGAGGCATGGGGTCGTAGTAGTGATCAAGCCTAATGATACATCTAAAATCATCACTCGATTCAACCCGCTTGTCATCAAGGAGGGACTAGAATCTTTGGCTCCCGCTGGTGTACTGCAAGTACGACCAAATCATAGACTTAATCTGCTGGCCATTGATACACGCAATGCTGATGCCACGGAGCGCCTTTTGAAAATATCCTCCATTGCTGGAATTCGTGTCCAGGCATATGAGCCACGCCCAATCAACTGCGGAGTGGGTGTCATCAGAGGTGTTGCCACGGACCTCAGCAATTCTGACATCCTCAGTGCACTGCGCCTCAGGGCCCCAGTAAAATGCGCCCGGAGACTTGGAAAAACCTCTGAGAGTGTTCAGATTGTGTTTGCAACTGAAACGGTTCCCGAGCACGTCATCATTGGATACACGCGCTACCGCGTGTACGAATATGTGGAGACACCCAGACAGTGCAAGAAGTGCCAGCGCTTCGGGCACGTGGCGGAAGTCTGCAAGCTATCACTACGATGCTCACGATGCGGAGGCAGTCACGACCGTACAAAGTGCGCCGCTGAAACTCTTCATTGCCCCAACTGCGGAAAAAAGCACGAATCGACCTTTGCTAAGTGCTCTGTACGACGACATCAGAAAGCGATATTTAAAGTCATGTCGGCGAACCACGTCGATTATAAGTCAGCGAAGTCTGCCCTAGCAGAGCAACGCAACACTGGGAGAAAGGGCGTCCTACTGAGACAAGACCAGTCCGCTGCAGGGAGTTCAACGTTTGCCAATGTTGAGGAAGACTTCCCTCCGCTACCGGTCGTTCAGCGTGAGCAGCAGGCTTCTGCCGCGAAAACGCAACCGGAGAGGGCGCCAGTGGTTACTCGTGCGTCTGCACTAAAAAGTGTCCTACCTGCCCATACCTCCGCATCTACAGCGGAGCCTGCATCGGCACCGGCGACAGCGTCGCCGCCAACTCCAGCTGTGCGGACATCGAAGTCGGCCCGTCGAGCTCCGCCGGGAGAAGATAGTGGTCGAAAAGTTGACCGGAGTTTTGGTGGGATTTGGACAATGATTTCGCCACTCGTGGACGCTGTACGCAGCTTCCTTGCTTCCCTTGCGTCTCCATTGGCTACGGCTCTTGTCACACTCCTGGATTTTGTCTCGCCCTTCCTTGCTGAATGGCGGTAGCTACTGTAACTCGCGCTCCCTCACCGTTAAAACTGCAGGAAATTCGAAATAAGGCAACAATATTTCAGTGGAATGCTTGTGGACTCCAGCAGCGTCTGTCTGATTTCCGCCGTTTCGTGCAAAATCATCACTTCCCGGTGATCGCCATCTCGGAGTCGCGATTATCCAAAGATATTCGTCTCTCGGGCTACACGGTCTTACGATCGTCAACTGGAGTGGCGTTAACAAGGGTCCTCCTAGCTTTGCGTAATGACCTGGCCATCATAGAACATAGCATTCCACCCGATGCGTCAAATGAATATGTGGCAGCTACAGTGCGAGGCGGCGGCTTGTCCTTCACTATTATTGCTGCCTATATACCCCCTCGTGTCGCACTGGACCTACATCGACTTGAAGGCATTATTAATGCTACCCCAGCACCCCACATTCTGACGGGGGATTTTAACGCCCACCACCCGCCATGGGGAGGAAGAAAAGTGACAGCTAAAGGGCGGCGGCTTTTGGACTGTGCTCAACGGTACGACATGTTTGTACTCAACACTGGAGAACCAACGTTTTTCCGTGGAACCGTGTCAAGCGCCCTTGACGTCACCATTGTGTCATCGCAGCTACTAGCTGGAACGAGTTGGATATCTGACATTGAAACGCACGGCAGCGATCACGTCCCGGTTTACGTCACTGTTGATGGCTTACAGGGTAGTCGTTCTCAACGGACACGGCGTTGCTCTGACTGGACGTCTTTCCAAACCACAGTAGAGGAGAAAGTGGACTGTTCGTCATCTTATGACGACTTAGTACAAACACTTTATCGGCCAGGTCTGCCTGCACTAAGTATTTGAGGGTACAGGAAAGGTATACTACCGCCGATGCAGAGTATGAAAGACTTCGTGCAGTGCGTCGGAGAGCCGAAAGAAGAGCGCGCCGGACGCAATCACCGGAAGATATCCGAGATGCTAGAAGAGCACAGAAGGCCATTCAGAGGCACATGAACAAGTTGGCCAAGCGCGAGTGGACGTCTTTTTGCTCTAAGTTGGACCCCAGGAAGCCACTCTCGGGAATATGGCGCCTGGTTCGAAGTCTCCGGGCACCACCGACACAACTTCACCCCTTCAACTCTGTTTCGCTAAGCATGAACATCAGTGACCTGGACGCTGCAAACGCCTTCTGTAGAAAAATTACCTCTTCGCCGACATCAAACATAAGACCCACGTCGCCCACAAGTGCGCTTGCCCTAGCCATAACATCACCCATGGATGAACCGTTCTCCATGGCAGAACTTGTCGCTGCGCTGACCTCAGTCAAGAAAGCTACATCACCTGGTCCGGACAATATCACCTACACAGCCCTTTCCCATTTGGGCGAAAATGGAAAGAAGTGCCTTTTAGGCATCTTCAATCGTTCTTGGGAAGCTGGCCGCCTAGAGCAAAAATGGAAGCACGGGCGTGTTGTGGCTGTACTGAAGCCAGGCAAAATACCGACTTCCATCGAGTCCTACCGTCCTATTGCCCTCCTGAGCTGCGTCGGCAAGCTTATGGAAAAAATGGTGCTCCATCGCCTGGACTGGGACCTGACCACTCGCAACGCATACCCGCCACAGATGTCTGGCTTCCGCAAGGGACGGAGTAGCATTGATAATGCCTTAGCCCTTGCTAACAGCATTAAACAAGCCAAAACACAGCGCAACATTACAATCGCTGTGTTTCTTGATATCAAATCAGCGTATGACTGCGTGTACCATGAAGCTATACGCTCGGCCATGAGGTCTTCGGGCCTTGGGGGTCGCATGTATGCATGGATCTCGGACTATTTAGATGCATCTACATGTCAGCAGACAGCGGTGACACACCGCTATACAGAGTGACCCGTGGTGTTCCCCAAGGTGGTGTCCTCAGTCCAACGATTTTCAACATCACTATGATGGGCATAGAGAAGTGCTTACCGCAGTCAGTGGAAATATCCTTGAAAAGGTAAAAAGCGCGATTTGGACAACGACATTAGAGAAGGACGACGGGACAAGCGCTCACTTTCAACTAACATTTATTGAGGCATCGTCTCATATTTATACATGTACCAGGAGCATGCGCACTTTGGAACACTACGTAGAACGAATCAACCATAGAACATAATCACAGTGACATTTTCAAAAATTCACACTCACTGGCACGCAAAAGAACCGAAGTATCACTGACGCATTTATCACCTTTCTGCTTAATATGGAACGCTTCTAACAGCTCTCTCGCCACGGAATTTTTACTCCTACCGAGAATCCTAATCTGGTCAAACAGAGGTCTGCACTCTTTCAAGGGACTGACAGGCCTACAGTCTTTGCAGTGTGCGGGTAAATGCGCACGCGTATCATTGTTAAGAGAAGAACTATGCTCGCGTGCCCGGTCATTCACACACCTGCCCGTCTGGCCGATGTAGGCCTCCCCGCATAAAAGCGGTATCTCGTAGACTACACCGACGTCACACGCCACAAAGCGCTTGGCATGCTTCTTTTCGCACTTTTTCGGTTTTGGCTTGCCGGAAATTTGCGCACACAGGCGGCCAAGTTTCTGTGGAGCAGAAAACACCACCGGCACTTGGTACCGTTCTGCCACTTTTTTCAGGTTGTGCGTAACCTTATGTATATAGGGCAGAACAACAGGCTTCACCTTAGGTTGTTCTGGCCGCCTCGCACCTACTTGGCCTTTGGCTTTCCGCAGCAAGGCTTCGGCAACACCCACCAAGACATAGCTTGGGTAGCCGACCGACAGAAGTCTCTTCAATTGAGAGTCAAAGCTCTCTTGAACAGCATGTGCACACGACTTCTTCAGTGCAGATTCTAAAACCAGAGACGCTATGGCCCTTTTGACAGTCTTTGAATGAGATGATGAAAAAGGCAGGAGCTGTTTACGGGCACGCGGGCGATAGACCCAACAAACATGGTCGGAAGAAAATTTAAAATTGATATCCAAAAACTGCAGGGTGTCATCACTTGGAATCTCGTGTGTAAATGCAAGACCTTTCCCATGGCGACTAAAGTTCTCTAAAATCCCTTCTGCGGCTGCAATGTAGTTAAAAGAACACTGTTTTTTTAAAACCACTAAAAAATCGTCGACATATCTAAAAACACGCAGAACAACATCCTTGTCAAAACTTAAAAGCAAGTCCCGGTCAACACTAGCAAGAAAAATATTGCATAAGACTGGCGCAACGCATGACCCGATACAAATTCCTTGTTTCTGAATGTACGTGCGTCCTTCGAAAGAAACAAATGTTGCGTCCAGATAAAATTGGAACCGGTAGAGAGAGAGAGAGAGAGAGAGAGAGAGAGAGAGAGAGAGAGAGAGAGAGAGAGAGAGAGAGAGAGAGAGAGAGAGAGAGAGAGAGAGAGAGAGAGAGAGAGAGAGAGAGAGAGAGAGCTCTTTATTAGATGAAAGCAGAGAGGTCTGCCGGCATGTTCCCGCCTGCATGCTACTCTGCGGGGATGGGGAGAAGGGAGTAAAGGCCCTAAAAGAAGAGGGGAAAGAGGGGAAAAGAAGAGATTAAAAGAAAAAGCGAACACGAAGCTTTGTGTGGTGACTTAAAAGTCCACACGATCTCACACGTAAAGTTCTGAATTGTCTCTGCGAGGCCGATGCCGTGTAAATAGTCAAATAAAGCAACCAACACTTTTTTCCGGGACGATGGAGAGGGCCAGGGTCCAAGGAGACCTTTCAGAGATATAGATGCGTTGTTGAGACGCAATACGATGCAATAGTTCGCAATAGTCACTGCAGAAATACTGCGCGCATAAAGTTAGTTGGTTTATTTTCCGAAACCCTGGTTCCCGCATCGTAATGCGCTTTCAGCGGATTCAGCCGGCTTTATTGATTGTAGGGTTTAACGCGCCGACGCAACGCAGGCGATGATGCGCGCCGTAGTGGAGGGCTCCGGATTAATTTTGACCACCTGGGGATCTTTAACGTGCGTTTTTGCTTTTCGCCTCCATCAGAAAAGCGGCCGCCGCGGCCGGGAATCGGGAACCCCCGACCTCGTGCTCAGAGGCGGCAACGCCTAGCCGGCTTTATTGAAGTACCGTCTCGAGACCCACAGTCTCATCGTAAACGTTGGTCTCATCAACGTCTCCGACTCAATGCGACGGCCAGATGGCGATGGTGGCGGTAGCAAAGGGAAGCGGTGGGGCTGGTATCGATAGCGACTGCTGCGACAGTAGTGATGGCTGCAAAGCTGCAGCCATCACTGCAGACCGGTCGAAACGTTAGAATAAATATTGTTATGTTTTGCAATGTGACTTCTCCATCTTATATATATATATATATATATATATATATATATATATACTTGAGAAAATGGTAGACGCACGATTAAAAACAAAAACAGTGGTTTACTGACGTTTCGACTGCGGGACCAGTCTTCATCTTGAGTCTTCATACTCAAGATGAAGACTGGTCCCGCAGTCGAAACGTCAGTAAACCACTGTTTTTGTTTTTAATCGTGCGTCTACCATTTTCTCAAGTATTTTTTTCTGGCTCCTCGAGAAGTTTTCTTTTACTGCTTACCTATATATATATATATATATATATATATATATATATATATATATATATATATATATATATATATATATTAAGAAGAACTGACGAGGCAGTGGCGACTCCCGAGCCACTTTCTGGCGACGTCTGTGTGTATGACGTCACGGAATCTTGTTTGTGCGATTGGCGGCTGCCGATCGAAGACATCACTAAGAAAATGACTGGGAGATTGTAGTGGGGACTGTAGTTTGTTTTGGTCGCATCACTTGAATGAGAACCGACATTTAGCACACGGATAAATATTTATTTATTTATTTATTTATTTACATGCCCTAAGGACCCGGGAGTGCATTGCATAGGGGGCATTAGGAAGATATTCAACCAGTGCACAATACAATAAATGTTGCCAGACATCATTATGTAAAGCTTAAAGTGTAAACTCGCAGGAAAACTTCACACAACAGAAGTAATAAGGGAAAAAGCATGCATATAAACTGTGCACAAGAACAGGTACGTTAACAACGATACAATATGCCCCAGGTAACAAAGTGTAGGCGCAAAAACCACACACAAAAACAATCAAGTAATTTACATCAGCAACACCACCGCCTAACTAAATTAATCAATTGGAATTTCTAAGAACACTTTTAATGCTTTAAGAAAGGATGAAGACTCTGTTTATAGTTGCAATATTACCTGGCAAGGAATTCCATTCAGTTATCGACACGGCTAAAGGCGATTTTTGGTATTCTTTTTTTGTTCTCGGAAACATGGGATTAACTTTGTTAGAATGATGAACACGGGCTGAAATGTGTGATGGCGAGAGCATATGATTGCGCGCGAACGGAGAGTTGCTGTGGAACAGTGAGTGGAAAAAAGATAGCCTTGCAAGTTTACGGCGCGTGGCAAGGGAGGGCAGATTAAGCGATTTTCGTAAGGCAGTTATACGCTTTCATAACGCGAGTATGACGATATTACGAAGCGCGAAGCTTTGTTTTGAATAGATTCAGCCAGCTTAGTTAAATTTTCAGTGTGTGGATGCCATATGATTTAACCATGTTCGAGCGGCGGTCTTATCAGGGAAGTGTATGAATAGAGTCTGGTTTATTTGTTAGCAAGGTATAGTCCCCTTTTGAGGATGCCAAGTTTTTTTTATTGCTTTAGTAGTATCGATATGCTCAATGTGAGGGGTCCAGTTTAGATTGGCTGTGCAAAATACCCCAAGATATTTAAAGGATTGCACTGATTCAATTCGGGTATCATTTATGGTGGATGTGTTATGTGAAGGGCTTGAACCAGAACTAAATTGTACGTGCTTAGTTTTCCCAACATTTATTTTCACCTGCCACGTGTCGTACGACTCAGTCAACCTATCGAGGTCAGATTGTAAAAGGGTAATGTCGGCAGGGCTACTCATTTCTTTGTAAATTACGCAGTCGTCTGCAAATATGTTTTAGCTATGGCCTATATTACGTCACGCCTGTTTATATTACGCCACTGTATCATGAAATTTCAGGGTTTTTCAATATTTGTTGCAATTTTTCGTTAGAAATGTTGGTCGTGGCTGGAATGAAGCTAAGGAAATTCTTCTAGCTAGATCTTCTGAAGTGAATAGTTTTGTACTGCATTCAGGATCCCTTTAAAGGTGTTCACAGCGCCAACACGGAATTGCAACAGGCGAACGACGAGCAATTCAAATTGAATCGAGCAAGTTGACGCCTTTTTGAAGAGGAAAACGACTTTGAGCAAGCGGCGTGCGTTGGATTGCGTGGACTTCGGTTCCCGGCCGCGGCGGCCGCTTTTCTGATGGAGGCGAAAAGCAAAAACGCCCGTGTGTACGAGATTTCGGCGCACGTTAAATATTCCCAGGTGGTCAAAATTAATCCGGAGCCCTCCACTACGGCGCGCCTCATCGCCTGCGTTGCGTCGGCGCGTTAAACCCTACAATCAATCAATCAATCTGGATTGCGTGGACGGAGTTTACAAGTGGCTGTAACAGGTGCTTACTATTTCCTACGCACCTACTTCAGTATGAGGTACAATTCCATGAGCTTCCGACATGCCATCAAACACGTGGTTAACAGAGATTATATCTATAAACTGTTGCTTATTAACCGCATCTCTGCAGGTTTGTGAAAAGGAATCGCCGATAAGTTGCGCCAGGCTGTCGCGCTTTCTGAATGTGTACCTTATTGTGAAAGCGCAGATGAAACCACGTCTCGGTTTCGCGGGAATCGCGTCCCCGACGCCATATTCCACATTAAAAATGCCCTTTGCTTGAACAGAATCCGTAACAATGTGCAACCGTTTGCCACATAATTACTTGCACCGTTGCAGTTGTCGCAAGATCGCAGTTGCACCCGTCTCGCAAAGGTCGCTTCGTGTTTCCCGCATTGTCCGGGATTCGTGATTGCCTTGCGCTGGACGAGATTAAGCTGGTTGACCTTAGAAACGTTTCAGGGTTAAATTCCGCAATCAATAGAGCGTGTAAAACTTTATATCTGTGAAGACAATTGAAATTTAGAAAGTTCCTACAGCACTAAACGACGGATCGATTATTAAAGACTCGACTAAGCCCACTGTTTAATTACGAACGCTGCGACCTGCGGTAATTGGTTGCGCAAACGCGGCGGCGTGATGGAAGGGGATTTGAATGTTTAATTACGATAAAAGCTCACTGCGCGCCGCCGAGTGCTACCGGAAAGGGAACGAAAACAAAGAAAGGCAGCGGGGACAGAGCGCTGCCTTGGGGCACACCACACGCGGACGATCTCTCGCCTCCTCTGCCAAGGGCACAAGGGGTCGGGCATCAATAAACTGGGCGTTATTTTCAGTACCATCAATCGAAATCCAATGAGCGCTTGGCCTCGCGCCAAAGCGGACTCGGGTCGCTGTGTCGGGCCACGTGTGGCCCGACCTTTTACGTAATGCGACCAACGCAGCTAAGATTAGGGAAAGCGACAAATACAACGTGAAAGCGTTGTGGTGGCAACACCGACCACACAGAGGGAAAGCTGAAAACTAAAAAGACAAGCCAAGCCAAAGACAAAGGCATGTAGCACTGGGTCGAGAATCGCGGGGCCACTCCGCTGGTTCCAATGGCCAAGATAAAAAAGGAATCCTCTAAACGCCAACTTGCGAATGTGGTTTGGAGTACAGTGGGAGTGAAGCGCCTTGACAATGGCTTGTTGCAACACTGCAACGCTGCAACACTGTAACACGTAACACAAGCGAAGCAAAGTACAAACATAAGAAAATTTTGTACACTTTTGATTATGTTGTTTTAAGGTCTTGCTTTTACCAGTCGGTGCTCCCTGAGTAGATGACGTGGCGATTGCAGTTGGTGTAACATGACCGGCCGGAGGCGAAGATAGCTTTCTTCAGTCTTTTCGGTGAGGCACGTATACGCCCGGTCTGCGTATTGCGACAGTGCAAGCTTAAAACTGCAATGTCCTAAATACCGGCGTTTCCAATGTTCCAAAATCATATCCTTCATTGCCATGAACACGTTACAACGGCATTATGCGTCGTGCTGCATTGATGAAGGTGTTGTCATCCAGATCCGCCTCTGATTGGTTGACTGAGATATTTTTATTTTATTTTATTTATTTAATACATACTGCAGACCGTAGTTGTGGTCCCGGCAGGACGAGCACTTGAATATCCCAATTTACAAAAAGAGCAAAAGGGACGAAAAATGAAACGGTGGACATTGCATTGAAATTTCCAATACCAAGACACAAACAGCAACAACAACAACAAAAAACAGGGCTACACAAAATCTAACGAGTATGGCTAGGTAATGGAATTCCACTCAGCCACGGTACGTGGGAAAAATGAAAACTTGTAGGTATCAGTATGCGCATGGTATACGGTGTTAACGATCTACGGTGGTGGTGCCGCGTGTGTTTTGTAGTCAGGGTGGATTTATACAGGGAATGGTCGATAGTCATGGTTAGTAGGTGAGCAGAGGAAATGGAGACGAAGTTTCTGTCTTCTTAACTGAATCTTGGTAATGTTATTGGCAATCATTAATTCAGAGGGGGAATCCGTGCGACGAAATTTTGGAAAAATGAACCTAACAGCTTTCCTCTGAATCTTTTCCACTTTATCAATGCTATTTTTGGTGTACGGGGTCCCAAACTACAGCAGCGTACTCAAGTTTTGGTCTAACGTATGAATGGTATAGCAAAGAAGTTTAACACTTGGAGGCGAATTACGAAGTTAGTCCCTCAAGAAACACAGTTTTCGAAAAGCGGAGGAGCAGATGTGGTCGATGAGCAAGTTCCAGGAAAGATTATTAGTAAAAGTTGCGCCTAAATATTTGAAGCTGTTGACTCGGTTCACAGCACACGATCCCAGAGGGTACTGAAATTCGAACGGAGATTTTTTAATTGTTATGTGGAGGGAAACGGTTTTCTCTGCACTGACAACCATGTCCCATTCCTTGCACCAACTGTATACATATTATCCATATCGACAAATGTGTCGTCTATCGAAGTCACAGATAAGGACTGGCTTAACGAGATTGTTATAATGAGGGGTGAAGACAAACCGCGTTCGACACTACTGCGTTCCAGACAAAATCCGCGATAGCTGGCACCCGCCAACACGTCGGGTTCATTACTGGCATATACATTGAATTGAGGGAGGAGCAAAAATCTTGGATTCTACGCGTGCCCGCTAAAGGGGTATTCACACGACGGAGCGTTTCGGCGGAGAAATCCGAGGGAGGTCGTGACGTCACCGCAGGCGGAGTTCCGCTCGGCCAGCTCCTTCGCTCACACGGAGGATGCGACTTTCGGACGGACATCACTGTTTGCAGTCGCTTATCTCTAAAGCAGAGCTGCCGTAGCAGCGCCGATTCCGCGACGGCGGCAATTTCTGTTAAGCTCATACGTACTGATCTTATTAACCGACCAAAAATCGGTCGTCGACGCGATGCAGGTGCTGCCGCGCGCAGAGAACGGCGCGCGACGTGGTAGCAGCCGGCCGGCCCACCTACAGACCCGCATACTGATGTTAGGCTTAACACTGCGGCGGATATTCGATCGCCGCTCTGGCAAGCGGCTCAGGTGACGATTTTTAAAGCAACTTTCCATCACATCATTACCCCATTTCTCGTATACGCAGCTTTGTTTGCGCCTTGGGGAGCAATAACAAGCTGTCGCTCGAGCTACCAGCGCCGGCCTGCGCCACTTCGCGGCCGCGGCCGCCGCTCGCCAAGCGCCCGTGCTGGTGGTATACGCGGCTCCCTCAGTGCGCCTGTCATGTGCGCCACGCATTTTCGCGTCCGATGTGTTAAGAAGCGATAAAAATAGAGTGCCTGCAACCGCTCTAGAACTTCAGTCGCGGCCAGCGGCCAGACGAGCAGACGAAATCCCGCCGCCTCCGCCGCCGAGCGTCGGAGGGTTTGTAGCTCGCGAGCAGAAGCTCCGATCTCCCATCGGAGGCGGTGCGCCGGAGAGAAACCGTGACGTAGGGGCCACGTGATGCGCACTCCTAGGAGCGAAACGGCGGATTTCTCTCTCGTGTGAATACCCCTTAACGGACGTGGCATCAACGCTGTGATTGCGAAAGTTAGCCGGGGCTCTTGTAGAATTGCTTGGGGTCAGAACTTGCGTGAAGGGACGAGCTTGTGTGTGTGCTTTCAAAGCAAAGCTTTGTATGTATCGCTGATGGCGTCGATGTCGGAGTCATAATATACTGCAGGAAAGCCAACTTTACACAATGAGTTTCACAAAACGATGGTAATGATGAGCGAAGCCACATCAAGAGCTTAAAAAAAAAACGCTTTCCGTGGTCGAAATCGAACCTGGTCCATCGCGCTATGAAGCCAACATCTATGTGATTTGCCACTCCGACACTGTCAAAGCAGTTTGGATTTTGGACTTTGACTTTGATTCAGGCTGCATGAAAGAAAGCTTCGCGTTTTAACCATATTTCTCTTAAAGGAGCACTGACGCGAAAATTTTATGTTACACTTTTATTGCTTTTATCGGTGCTTAATGGCCTGGCGAACCTGAAACAGCACTTCAAATACTTCAGCGCGCGATAGTTAATTACGTTGAACGGCCTGAAAATCGTTTGTTTCAAATTCCCGCGCTTTCATCCCGAATGGCGCATAGGTATGACAGACTCCCTGCCTGACCTCACCGCTTTGTGCGGACGTCACCGGCGCCCGCTTGAGAGGGTGTTGCGCCCGCTCGCCGCTCGTGGGGCCGCGCGCATACAGTGACGTCACGAGTTTTTGACGAGCGCTGCCGCGTCACTTCTTTTGGCTCTCACTGGATGATGTCACGCTGATGTCCATTTTCTGAGTGCCGCTCCGCGCGCTGCTCCGTCGGCGCGATAAATGAGATCCAATTAAACTATGTTCTTCGCGTCGCAGACCGCTCATATTTCACCCAGGGTATTCTGTTGAGTGAAGGAAGTGAACTGTGCAATAATATTAACGCCGAAAATTGGTGTCGGTGCTCCTTTAAGAAAGGGGCTTTGATTTTTGAAAGGGAGAGTTTTTTAGTGGGACCGACGGAGCCCTGTAAAAAAAGGAATGCATTTCCCCATAGACCGGTTGGTCGACCGAAACGCTCTGATAGGATCACTGGACACACGGCAAGTGAGTGAAACTGGGCTTCCATCGTGTCGAAACGGGTACTTGAAAATCACGAATTCGTTAAAAAGGAACGGTTCTAGGTGAGACAATATACGCATCTATCATGAAGGAGGAGTACAACACTCTACCTTAATCTCATAAACCACGCATTTGTATGCATTTAGATCGTTCATAGGTGCGTTTACTTAGTGCGTGAAAAATCGCCGCATGGCTTCGTTTTTCGTTTGTGATTTGGGTCTTTGATGGTTGGACGCCCTTTCAGCGAAGGTTGCACGCATTTTTAGAGAAGGTTCTGACGCACTTTTGACGCAGTTTTGACGTGAGAAAGCTTTCGCGCTCCTCCCAACTTTCTTTAGGAAAGAATGGTAAAGTTTTTAACTCGCGTTTAACTCGCGTTAATTGGTCATGTGAATAACCCAGTAAAAAGCTACGCGGGACAATGTGGGTCTGCTGAGCGCGCAGCACGACATGGACACATTCAACACGCACGTAGCACACGTAGACAACCAACAAATAAACTGAGCAAAGAAACCAACGAGATGCACGAGCTGCACAAACTAGATACCCATACATGTGCTCTTTCTTTTATAGCCAGCAGCGGAAAGTCCTCTGATAGAGTCGGTGGACTTGTTTACACCGACTCTATCGACACCGAAACCGACTCTATTTACACCGACTCTAAATATTTTAGCGATAACTTTAGAATTATGCATTTCAATGTGAGCATATACAAGTCAGCAACTCTCCCGTACTTCATCTGCGATGTTCTGGCGTGGTCGGTTACCTCTCGCTACTGCCGTGTTTAAGCTCGTACTATGGAACACCTCGAGCTGAAGAGCGCTTTCCGGGGAGCCGTTTCGCGGCTTCAGAAGCCGACTTCGCCTTTTTCGTTCAGTAGCCCGTTTAATTCTTTAAAAGCGTCGCAAAGAGAGAAAGCGTCGCAATATACCAAGTTCTTTCATTGAAAGCGCAAACTCGGGGCAATGTGGTTCGAGTGTCTCACGGACCTGTGGCCGTCCCGAATGCGTAAAAGCGATCTTTAATCACACCGAAACACTCCAGGAGCACTCAACTGCGCTCTATTGCTTTCACGTTCACTACGTCACAATAAGTGCTTAGGTGTCCTCGCACTTTTTTTACCCGACATTTTGTTCATCCCCACCTAAGCAGCAAGCACTGGCGTTAGTGTGGCCGACCTCTTCAGTTTTCAATAAAGCTTCCTCTCTGTCCTTCTCCCTTCAGACAGGCCAAATAAAGCCGATTATAAGCGGCCTCGTTCAAATTTCGCTCGCTGCGCAAGGCGCCATTGTCCCATAGAAAGCCGCAATGTGATTGCAAGCCATTGTAGTCGTATTTAAACGGTAGTCGTATTTAAAACGGAACCCACGAGGAAAGGCTATAAAAGCTATGTTAAAACTTTGCTCCCTACGGCAATTGTCTGGCTCTTTTCGTGTTCCCATTTCTTCGTGGCCGTACGAACCCCGACGAACGAGGCGCGCGTCATGAAGACGTCAGGTTTTCAACGAGACCAATGTACGTCTCACAAACGTCGTTCGATTCGTGATGCTGGGCTAAGGAAAAAATGGGCCACGTACCTTCTCGCTTCGCTGAAAACGTCGATTGTCTTTCGCGCCCCTGCCACTTAACTGCTTGTACTGTCTCCCCAGCTCCCCTCTCACAATGCTCCCTTCGTGTCTGGGTCCATGTTTGCTGAATTCAATTCGATTTTCCCGCGTTCGCACCTTTTGTTGTTGTTTGGCTTCTTGCCGCTCAAGCCACGAGCTTCAGGCTTCTTCGCAAGCCTTTTCTGTATTTCGTGGTTAAAATTTTGTTTTAACGCGTTGGTGTGTTTGCTTACGCGAAAATTACAGCACCGCTTACTTTTAATTAAAAGAACAATGTCGGTATTACTGATGCATTTATTTTAAGTGCGAATGCACTTCTTAAGCGAGCCTGAAGCGTCCGCCGCCGTCCGCATTCCGCCGCCGTCCGCATAGCAACAGCTGCGGGTGCGCGCGCTCCTCGTCTCCCTTGGCAACGGGGGGAGATGGGCGCGCGCTGCCTGGTCGCTGACATGGCACATACCCACGTGGGGGATTGGACAGGAATCTCCTCGTCTTCCTTGGCAACGGGGGGAGATGGGCGCGCGCTGCCTGGCCGCTGACATGGCACATACCCACGTGGGGGATTGGCCCGGAATCGCAATCAAGTACAACAACACAAATAGGTGTCTGTGCATGGCACATACCCACGTGGGGGATTGGCCAGGAATCGGGCATGAGAAGGGCTAATGCACCCGCTTAAAGGAGTACTGACACGAAATTTCAAAGCAGAGATCCGCTCTAGCAATCAAGTACAACGACAACACAAATAGGTGTCTGTGAATAAATGCATATTTCTTTCTTTGTAGTTGTGTGTGTGTGTGTGTGTGTGTGTGATCTCTCTTTCGCGAACATTACCGAACCGCGCAAATTCAACTCGTGCATTCGCACTTTCACATTCTTCCCCTCGGGGAAATGCGGGGAATTTTTTTGCTTCAAATATGCCTGATGTTTTCTCTTTTCTTTACAATGCTGGCAAGCATAAAGTATGCCACCAGATTTACTAGTTTGGAAAAGGTTTACTTTTATAAACGTCTCGTTCATGAATTATTTGAACTTTTGGGCGGGAGGCTGTATCGAGGGGTGGACAGAAAAAAATTTTCGTGTTCAAGTAGCCTGAGAAAAAAATTCCGGGCCATCTCCACTAACGCAAAACCTCAGGGGGGGGGGCGAAGCATGCAGTGTATAAGTATATTCTTGGCTCCTTGGTGTTTTTGCCGACGGGGTAGAGGTATACAGCTTTGCTGTAAAAGTCTCGTGTCTTTGAAGCACGAGTCGTTCTAGTGCGAAACGCAAGCGAGTTTCCAGGTGTTTTAGTACCGTGACTACATGAGACGACGATTACGACGACGTCATGAGACGCCAACAGCTCCAGCTTCTAAGGGGCGTCGCCCCTAAAACAATCGTCTTTACAAAGCCACGACCACACGACCTCACATGCGAACCATGACACGAAACCTGGCGAAATCAACTTTGCGCCCGTCTTTTCGCATATTTGCGTAGCGGACGATCGCTCGTTTCTGCGCCGATTCCTCCGCGCACTCGACTCGCATCCATCCTCTCTCGCGCTCTCCTGAATTCAGACTCTAGCGGCGGCCGCGCTGGCGACGTCGGCGCTGCCGTCGCCAGAGCCGAGCCGTATCCTGTTTTCCTTTTTCTTTTTCTTGCTCCCGCCTTGAATCTCGCCCCGCCGCCGCCGCTGCCGTCGTCGTCGTCCCAGGAGCTCCGAGTCGGTCGTGGTGGCAGTGTTTTTCTCTCTACTAAGTGCGCGAGACCAACTGCTCTCCGGATGTTCCCTGGCTGCACGCGAGACAATGCTGCCAAGAATCTGCGTGCGACCCGCAGCCTGCTGCCGTCTTGATCGCGCGGACCCAGGTAAAAAAAATTCGAGAAAACGGAGAAATCGCGGAGGCGAGAGAACGCCCGCGGTTCTCGTCGGTGTGTCCGGGATTTCGGGGGCCGAACCCGATGTGCGGACCCTCGGAAAAGAAGAAACTGCGCGCTTTGCGGGCTTTTTTCTTTGCAACGGTGGGCCGTGTGACATCGATTTGGAGGGTTTCGGGATGAAGGCTGCCTTCTCGGTCGGTTTCGTACTCCGTTTGTTTCGGCGCGCGCGGACGTAGGCTGCATCGACGGACGGACGACGGCGAAGCCGAAACGCGACCGATGTTTGGGATCCCGAAGCTCCTGCGAGTCGGTGACGTCGTTTGTACGCAGGCCGTGGTGTCGAAGTGTTGTTATGAAACCCGGCGTTTCTCAAGCATGTGATTGAGGAGAGCGGTTGCGAGTGCGATATGTGACGCTGTGAGGTGCACGTCGACCCATCTTGCATGCGCCGAAGGAGGTGCTCGCGCGCAGCTGTTCGCCGTTACGTCTAGCCGCAGCTGCTTGCCGCAGGGGGAGGTTTTCTTCGGTATTTCCTCGGCAGGTTCATGGACCTCGAGGTGGCGTCGTGCCGTCCGAGTCGTGACCGTGTGTATCTAGAGTACGGACAACAGCTTTCCTGCGAGCCCGTCGTCTAGCTCCGCGCATTTTAGAGCGGCCGCCGCAGCAGCGCGTGATGTGTCGTTCCTTTTGCTTCTTTGACGCCCTTCTGTCGAGGTCAAGAGAGAAAGCGTGGGGTTATAAAACAGCGTCGCAATATCGCGGCCTCCTGCTCTCTTTCCAAGCGGGTGCCTGCGAGCTAGCGCGCGAGCCGCCGAATACGGGCATCTAGTAATGCTTGTTTAATCGATACGACGGAGCCGGTACCCCGGTTACATTTTATTGAGCCCGCCAGTACATTAAGCGCGTGCAATTGGCGTGTTGGCCCTGGCAGCGTTTGGAAACAGCGCCCTTTAATTCTTCTTTCTATCTGGGCGCAACGCCGTTGCGGCAATTACAAGCCCATTTATTTATAGTTGGCTCCGGCGGTAGAGAGCAGCGTTTATGCATTTTGTTGGAGAGGCGCCTTTCCGACCCGGATATGCAACCTACATGGTTGGCTGCTTTGCATGCGTAAAAGAGCAAAACAAAACAGGAAAAAAACGTTCTTCAGCCCAGGCAGGTGCGTGTTACTTGTTGGGGCGACGTGTGGGACCCCGCTTTGCAGGGTGAAATTTATTGCTATAAAATTTAATAATTTTATCAAGCTTCTTATTTTTTAAAACACGTAAACAAAAGAAAATTGATGAAATAAGGTGCTTTTGCAAACAAGGTCGAACCGAACAGAAGTAAGGCCCGAAATGATCCCAATTTTCATTTAGCACAACTTTTAAATGATCAAATTTTTTTTGTAAATTTATTAAGCCAGCTGTTGCTGCCCGATATGAGTGCATACTTCATAAGGGCAGTACTTGCTCTACTGTATGCTAAATGTTTATGTAAGTGTTTGCTTTGAGAAATTATCAAGTTTCTTTTACGTATATGGAGTAAACAAAAGTGAGACAGACAGCAACTGTCTGAGTGATTTTTGTTTATTCCTTTTGTCAGTTGTTTTCAAGTTGTGTCTGTCGGAGCGCACAAAATTATGTGCCGACTTGGCCAAGTCCAGCTCTTTTAATTGCCGTTGTTTTCTTTTTTTGCAGCCGTTGTTGTCCCACTTGCACCAACCGTCACTAACTTGGCTCCGGTGCGATGCCCAAGAAGGGATCAGGATGAGTGCCAAGGGTAGTCCTGCAAACCGGCACCAAGTTCCACCCGGACAGGCACCGATCACCGTAGCTAAAGAATGCGACAATGCTAGTGCACCGAAAGCAACCGCCGCATCTTCATCACCCACAACCGCTTCGAAACCACAAGATGCCACTTCTAACCCTTCTACAACTACGGTGCAGACATCGCAGCTTGGTGTCGCACCGGTCGCTCAACTTGCGTGTGCAAAATCGGACGAATCGTCGCCAAGACCGCACTCTTCTCTCGGATTCTCAGCCAACCCGTCTGCCCTCCCCGGCTCAAAGGGATTGGCATCGTCCTCTACTCAACTGAACACCAGCCCACCGCTTGCCTCAGCCGGAACAGAATCTGCAGAACCAGTGAACGAAACCAGCGCACTTCGGCGATCGAACAGCGACAAGCCTAGCCCGCAAACCGTGGTGCCAAAGGTGTGTGTCGAAGTCAGTAGAACTCTCAGTGTCCCTACAGTCGCGTGCAAGCCTCCAAGCTCTTCACCCAAAGAGAAAGAAGTCACTTCAAAGAATGAACCTTCCAAAGTCTCGTCAATCCTCGCCGAAGGCAGGCTCGCGTCAACGCAGGAGTCGATTTCAAAGGCCGTCCCGGAGAAGTTGCCGTCGAACGGAATCTCTCCGAAGAAGCACAAAGCAACGGCCGGCGCCGCAACGACAACTCTGCCCGGCGAAACGGCTCAGTGCTCGTCTCTGCCGGCTTCAAACGCCAAGACGGTCGCACCGCACGCCACTCCGGAATGCACCGCTCAGCCAGTGACACCAAGTCAGCACAATCCGCAGTCGGTCGACGGTGGCAGCTCCGCTGTGAAGGTACGAGTGGCTGCACCGTCGTCGGACGAGAAAGACCCGCCACCGTCGACGAGACTCGACTTGTGCGTGATTAGTGCTTCGGTGAACAGTGTGGTGGGCTCCTCGGATTCGGACTCGCACGAGAGCGCCAAGGGCAGCGTCGGCTCGACTGATGCAGATTCAGCGCTACGGGTGCAGTTCACTTCAGGAACGAGGGAGAGGAGGGATAGCAGCGGAACCCTCTCCCTCAACCACGCCCAGATGATACCCAAGTCCGTGTCGTTTCACAGCGGCACCAGCTTACCTGCTGAACGAAAGATCTGCAGCGGTGAGTTTTAAACTTTTTCACACTAGTGGCGGCGTTGATGCAAAATCGGTGCCTCGCTAGTCACTGAAGCTTGCATGTTGCTGGCTATCTCATTTCGTGTGTCTGTGCGTTTTGTTTCTGTTTGGTGACCTGTCTTTGACTGGTCTTGCTGGAAATGCCCATTGACGGCCAGGTCACCAGGACAGCACTGTAGAGCGTTAGTATAAAAGCATATCCTGAACAGGTGCTTTGCCGACAGAAAGCTGAAATTGTGGGGTGCTTATTTTTTTATTTTTTTTATTTATTGATACTGTAACCCTCACTTGAGGGTCATTTATTTATTTCATTACCCTAAAGGCCCGTCAGGGCTTTACATAGGGTCCTGGGATGTGGTTATACAACCCAGTAGCAAGGTATAAAAAAGGAACAAATGTGTACATACAAATTTGTACATATAAATGTGTGCAAGTATAAGTACAAAAGCAGTAAACAAGGCAAACAACACAGTACAACCAAATTTTTCGGAAAGAACCGTCCCAAAAAAAGGAAAAAATTATGCAACATTTTCCGCGTAAACTACAGTAAAATCTTGTTAATTCAGCCCGCATTAATTAGGGAATTCAGATAATTCGACGTTCCTACTCCCTGGACCCTTAAAGACGTACATTGCCCTATGGTGGCAGACCTTCGTTATTTCGGTGCAAATTGACACACGCTCCGCTTAATTCGAACCAGCGCTTGCGAAGTTCAGCTCGCTGACTGCATTGCCATTGATGATGGCGTTGTTTTCGCTGGCCAGTTAAACGATGATGATGTCATCGACGATGCCTTCGGTGTGGTGGATGAGGCATCCAATGAAGAGGACCCGTGCGATGTGGTACGCCCAGTAAGTCATACTGCAAAAGAAGTTTCGGTTGCTCTCAATGTTCTGAACGAATTCCCCTATTGTGCTCCATGCAATACTCTTGCTCTGCATGAATTGTCGCGCATCAGAAAACTTCCTTTTTCCGCCCAGCCATCTCACAAAAGACTAACCAGCATCACCAGCTTCTCTGAAAAGTTAAAATGCGCATTAAAAATTGTAAACGGGCCGTTTTCAACAATTAAATTGGTCGTTTTCTATACATTAATGTTCGAATAATTCGTACATTTTTTTTTTTACTCCCTAGAGATCCGAATTAACAAGCTTCCACTGTAACAGAAAAGGTAGCAAACAGCTATAATCAACCATGAACACGTACTATAGGACGGGACGGATGTACATGCAACGTAAAGCTTAGCGAAAACTAATTCAAGAAGGAGGTCTGTATATTTCCGTGATAATGTGCTGCTGGAATTTGAACAAATATGAAAGGTAATAAACTGTGATTGTTAACGGTAAATATGCTCAAAACGTATGCCAAGAAGTGTAAGTCAATAAACAGAGATTGTCAGCAGTAAATATGCACAAAATGTATATCAAGAAGTGCAGATCGAATGTAAAATTTCGCGAAAACTTATAAAAAAATAAAGATATAACTCATATAAAAAATATAAAATATATAAAGATATAAAAAATAAACTCATGTTTAAACTAGGATCCTCTAGCATGTCAGCCCTGGGATCTCCTGCTGCCGTATGGTGCAGACAGCACCTGCCCTTCTGAAAACGAAACATCTTGTCTCTCAGCAATAAAAATTTAACTGGCACCCTAAAATAAAAGCTTGGTACCCTGACGGGACCACTAAATCGAGTCAAATTAACACGAGATGACCGTATTCAGTTTACTGCATTTGAACCTTGATGTTACGAATTTTTTTTATTTTGCAAATAAATTCGGATTCCTTCGCACTTCCTTAGAAGCTTAACATTTTCTTAGTTTTACCAAGTTTCTGAATCAAAACTGGATACCATTTGCAATTCCCAGTGGCTTCGTTGAAAGTCAAGGTTGAACTTTACTCTTCATAATTTGAGCTTGCTGCTCGGACGTTTGTAATGTGACGTGAGTTGGAGGTCATTGAAAATTTCCAATGTCATTCGAACTGCAAGGAGATTTCTGCCGGTCTACACGGCAGGTTGCGATGGTGACTGAAAACTTCAGCATTCGCTCGCCAAGTTTAGTTTTAATTAGCGTAGGGGAAACATTGAGCTGCAGAGTTAAATTGTCTGGAAAAACATTGCTTTTCTGAAATAAAGTTGGCTCGAACAGTTAACTGTAAATATAGGGGAGTTTATTCACTGAGTGCTAATTACTTTGGAGAATTTGTGGATAGTTAAGAACATACTTCTTGTTGTCTGATTAGAGTGACCCTTTTTGCTCTGTCTTTTTGTTGTTGTTGTTTTACCATTTTTTGGTTTTCTATCTTTCCATTCAAATTTTTGTTAAAAACTAAACTCTTTGATGTGCAAGTTTAGTCGCAAAAATTCTGTTTCGTAATCGTCGCAATAAAGTACTGTGCACGAGGGTATGAATGTTTGTGTTCCAAAGGCATTTGAGAGCCTCAAAGGCGCTGTGCTCCTTTGACTTGGATGGCATTCAACACAGTGCCTTTGAAAAATGTCATCTAGCAGCTTAGTGGTGGCATTTGAGTCAAACGACACGTAGTCCCAAAGACTTGAAACCGCCCTTGTAGCGTCCGGGCATTATTTCGAGTTCCCAGATTTTTCGAAATGGCATGAGGCTGCTTTTGTGGGCTCGAGTGCATTTAGAATGACTCTGTGTAATTGAAACTTTTGTGTCCTTCTTTGTCTTGAAAGGGTTGCCAGACTATCTAAAGGGCAAAAGGGTCATGTCAAGGGTCAAGGGTCATCTAAAGAAGCACGTGTCAGTAATTGCCTTCAAGCTATTTAATGTGTACTGCGTCAACTACGAAAAAAAAAAAAAGCTGTGAATAGTGATAGCCTCCTATCTACTTGACTCAGTGTATCTTAACAAATACCTAATAGCATATTTCTTTTAAAGAAATCACACTGAGAATTTTCATTGCTGATAAGTTCTGTTCTCTGTTTACACTTTTTGAAAATGCTTCAAAAAATGACAATTCCTTGTAACTGCTCGCAATCAGCTCACGTACTCGTAGTCATTAAAAAAAAAAACTGCTTGTATAATTGATGTCAGTACTGTGACATTACGCTTTTGTAGTGACTGTTTACCGATGCTCGCTTTGTGGTGCTTTCAACGACCTTGATTTTTACTGATACAGAAATACAGACTGGTGTATTCGTACAGATTCAATAAAATTAATAAAAAGTCACGATAGGTTTGAATTCCGAACAACAGTAATACACATACTTGCTGTTGAAACTAATTCATCTACCTAGTTTGGAAGCTGAATAATGTGTACATAGTAATGTTATATGTGATGAGAAGAGCACTTGGTATTGTGGTTGGTTCGATTAAAAACTATTTATTAATTCTTGGGTCTCAAGTCTAGTGCCTTAAAAATAGCTTGCGCAAAAGTATGAAAATAAAAAAATTACATATTTAATGAGCGCTATGAGTGATCACAAATAGCTCTAGAAAATAACATAACACAGCAACAAAAGTGAATGTATGATAGTGCAAATAGGAAAATAAAACAAGATTGGCGATAGAGAAGGGATGTTTAGTGCCCATTTTGTAGGGGCAATGTCATTATATTTTCTTCTTTTAATCGATTTCCCAGGCTCCGCCAGTTCAGTTTGATCCACTGGCCTCAAAAAATGTCATTTCCGCACATTACATAATGAGTTCCTTCGTTTGGGACTTCTTTTCCATGTCCCTTTCCTATTTCTTTGTTTGCGGAAGAATGTTTTCATTACCCTCAGAGTATTTCTCTTCTCAAAACCAATTAGTGTGTCTCCTCGGATATTCCGTCTGCCTATTCCAAAGTTACCTACTGACCTTTCTCTTACTGTCTTGCCATCTACTTTTGCGGTAAAGTTGCCCATCGCAATTATGAACCATGCTGTTTCTTTATTCACTTCCCATTTAACAACCGCATAAGAACTGTCTGTGGCTCTATCATAGCGAAATGTTGGTGCATAGGCTAATGCTATCTGTAACCTGTATCACTGGCATAGCATGTTCACAACAACTGCGAATGTTCCGTTTGCGCTGAGTGTACCCTGCTATCTCCCTGTTATCTCCTCAGTGTTCCCTGCTATCTCCCTGTGGATTAAGAATCCAACCCCACGCTCCCTCTTTTCTTGAGATCCTTAGTAGCGCAGAACATGTCCACTACTCAACTCCATATAGCCTAGCTCCTGTTCTTCTAGCTTTGCTTGATTCTATGATATCGCACTTAATGGCCGAAACTTCCTCTTATAAGACTTTGCTAACCTTGCCTTGCTAGCTAGAGTTTGCATGCTAAATGTTGCCAAGATTGCACTGTGAATTATTTTGTAAGGGCAAAGGAGATCTCTCTTATTCCACGTTGCAAATCGAATGTAATATCGAATCGAATGTAAAATTCCACGTTGAGTTGAGTGAGGAAAGTATTTTAATAAATAAACTAGTTAAATTTTTGCACAGTGCTGAAGTCTGTTTGTGTTAAGGGCAGCTGATTGTTGCTCGGGGCCTTGCAAATAAAGTTTAAGCTGCTTGAACTTGTCTGATATTCTGCACAGAGCTTCGATAAGTTGAAGAACATGGAGAAGGGCGTGATTTCCTGGATGTGGGGAGGGACAGCTAAGTTTACTATTACAACTAGCATTAGGGCCTTTAACCTTCAATACTGGCAGAACCAGATATTTTACAGTCTGCAAGAACACGGTATTGTTAGTACATATATAATGTGGACAGGAGCATGTTTGCTTTGGAAGTTTTAATCAAAACTTGATCCACATGCACCATTTCGAAAAAGGATGAAATGGCCATGGCCCTCTTAAAAAGCAGCCGTAATAATTATTTATATTTAATTTAATTTTATAAAGGCCTAATAATTTAATTTAGTTATTTAATTAGTATTTATTAGTGTAATGAGAGAAAGACAAATTTATATGGCTGAAGAGACATCGTGCAGTAGTGCTTAATAACAAAAGAGACTAGAAAGGGGACTGCCCATTGATTTTAACCTAGCGGAGCTCTACTACTACTTCGACTACTGATTGATAGAAAAGATAGTAATGGTAATCGCATGGCTAATGATGGAAATATGCAGCAACTCTGAAGAGGACAGGAATCTTTTGCAAGATAAGAAAACGTTTTTAGAATGTTCGATTCATTGTTTGTCTGTTTTTGACTATGTACACGGTTGGCCTATAGCAGAGGCAAATTTTCGTTTTAGCTGCGTTGCATTCGACGTTTCTTGCCTCTTTGGAAGTCACAGCAGTGCTACAGGACTGCGTTTCTGTAATCTCTGTACAGCAAAATTCAGAAAGTTATTGTTTTTGATAATCTCACTAGTGCTGTTTGAGGGATCATATATATAGATTTCTTTTTTGTTAATGGGGTAATGCATATATAACTTGTCATTCAAAAATTTGTGACCAGTTTGGCATGCTCAGTATGAAAGGCTTTCTTTAGACCATCTAGACGGGTCAAAGCAGCATAGAAATAACTCTAAAAATTAACATATAATCAATCAAGGCCTTCTCCCTTGAAATATCACCCACTTCGGCATTTGCTGTAATTTTCTTCTTTTCTCAAGTACTTTGAATGGGTCTGGACTGTGCACTGAAAGGTTGCACATGTTCACAATGCTTGCCTCCACTTTTGGCAGGTATCTCTCTGTCTCAGGATTTCGCAGTAAATTGTGAAAAAAATTAACTGCGAGCCTTGTTTTTGTGGCATGAAGACGTTTTACGTTTTTCTTAGTTCAGACTGTTAAACCACTTAAGCTATGATAGCATTACATCTTTATGCAAATGATTTCTAAATAAACAGTGAAGTGCATCTAACTGGATGCCTAGGCATTTAGACGCTGTTAAAGCATGGACACCGTGAACGCTTGAGCTTGAAATAGACAGGCCAAGAGACTGTAATGATATGCGTGAAAATATTTAGATTGTGTAGAAAATAATTGACGTCCTTAAATTTCAATATATAGACATTTTTTGGGCATTTGCTTAGGTTATTGTCGGAATTTTGTTACTGCGTTGCATGTTGGAGGAAAAAAATTGATCACAAACATGGCTTGGCTTTTGCAGACAGTGAAGTCCGTCTGATTGGGTGCTTAGAAATTTAAATAGTGATTTCATCGTCACTTTCTACGAGCAATTTTGTTTTCAAGGAAAGGCCAGAGGTGAAGCAATTTTACGATTAGTGCGTGGATCGAGTTTTTCTCGTTTTATCCCACTGAACGGTTCATGCACAGGGAGGCTGGGCTTCAATTTTGTATTATCAACATTCTCAACAAACCATTATTAACAAAAAGCCAGCAATCAAAAAGATGGTTGAAATATCTTCGTGATTGAGCCCCTTTTTAGACAAGTGCTTTTCTATCGGGCGCCATGACAGGCTAATGGCAAGCTTGTTCTGATGCAAAACTTCCTTTTTAAAAAAAACTGTTGAAAAAAAAAAAGACAGGCACCTTAAATATGCCTTGACACGGTAGCATCTTAACAAAATAACTTGTTCTAGATTTGCCAAGGGACCATGAAAATGAAGGGGCAAAAGTATTTATTACTGAGCAAATGAGTGACACCTTTATTAAAGTATAAACGTGTTTTACACTTTCCTTTTAGTTCAAACTCTTTATATATAAAGCATTGCGGCGGTGCGCTTTACCGGGGAAGCATTTTAAGAACAAGGACGTCTTGGCTTTCCCAAACAGCATGGCGCATTTCGCTGGTTTCTGGGAGTGGAAAGCGCTTGAAATTATTGTCAGTGTTCAAGTGACCTTTCACGGAGGATCCACTCAGAGGTGTTTGTCATGTGTGTCACACACCATGGTGTTCTGCAAGGATGTTATGTCAGTGTTACTGCCGTTTATAATCTGCCTGGGACATTACAAGGTGGTACTACAACTTTAAATGCTTTTGATTGCTATGTGTACTCTGTGACGAAACAACCTGTCTGTAATGCAATCAAGTGTTTTTCAACAGGTTTGTTTATTCAGGTAATCATGAAACTGGCACAGACTTTCATACTTGATGTGGCACACTTTTGCTGCTTAAGAAAATGTTAGTAATACAAAGTGCTACGGCCGTCGCACCTTTATTGTGTCACAATCCTTATAGTATTGCTCCCAGAAATGCATTTGTGTATGGTGGTATAGCTGATTTTAAAGGGGCACGGTGTATAACTTTCCATAAGAATACAAGGAGTCTTGTAGATGTATCTAATAAAAGCCCCTGGGGCCATTGTACATTAATATCAGTCTTCTCAGATTGGCCTTATAGAAGTCTTCTGATCAATTCATTCGGGTATAGCATTAAAACGGACTTTAAAGGGGTTTGGGGTATAGTGCAGTGGCTGATCCATTTATCCGAAAATTTCCAATTTCGAGTTTTTGAAATTTCTTTTGTCCCTTTTTCCCGCAGCACATGACTGCCTGCAGTTTATGATAACCGGGAGCAGCCTGCTCAAAATCAGAGCCAGCTCCCGCCAGTACCGCCGTTACTTCACTCTCGAAGAGGACCTGTCTGCGATCAAATGGGTGCCGTCGTCAAAAAAGTCCAACAAGGCCCGATGTAAGTGGCCGCCCTTGGGGCTCCTGCACGCAAATGCGCCAAGTGCTTGTCACTGTTGGATCCCCAGGGGGTCGAAATTAATCTGGAGCCCTCCCCTATGGCGTGCCTCACTGCTTGCATTGCATCGATGCGTTAAACCCTACAATCAGTCAATCAATCAATCAATCAATCAATCCTTGTCACTGTTGGTCTCCAGAGGTGACCGCGCTATAGCTTCAAGGGTCCATGAAGACAAAATACAAGTGTTTTATTAAGAATTCTGCTTTCTTCCTACAACAATGATAGCAATTTTATTGGGAAGTTCAAACAAGTAATGGAGGTATTAACCCTTTGTGGTCTGAAATCTTTACCCATTTTGGGGCTGTCCTGGTCCGAAACTATTTTGCCAGTTTCCGGCTCCGCGAAGGAGAACGCAAACTGGGCAGAAAAAACTGGCAGGATATTTATTTTTTTCTCGCATTCCGCATACAACTCCTTTACCGATATTTGAGTTTTCGCTTCTGTCAGATCACTGTCATCACTACCTGATGAAGGGACGTAATTATCTCCCTCACTATAGAGTCGTCATCACTTTTGCTAAAAGCGCCAGCGTAAAACACGTGCGGTGAAAATTCTCTTCCTCACTGAAGTCATCACCGCTTTTGCCAAATTCACCAGCGCAAAACGCAAGTGGTGAATAGCATGGCACTGAGAAATGCTCTGGGATTTAGAAGGCCCGTGCTGAACATTGCGATGCACCCTGGTGCAAAAAAAAAGTAAACTACTGCAAACAAAGTTCACTTATTTCTCAAGAGATGGCGCATCAAGTATACAAAAATAGCGCACCCTCAAGAGATTTCGCATCTTGTTTACAAAGAATGCGTGTGTGTTGCAGTGAAAAAACAAAACAAAATTTAAGGGGGGACACTGGTCTTAAAACAGCTTCTTTTAATTTTCAAGTAAACTTTGTGGAACTTCTCAGTCTTCCTGCTTTTCTCCCCACTGATTTCAAATATGCCATTATTTTTTCACTTGGTCAATTAGTTCACAAGACAATTCGAGATAATTAGCCCATTTCTGGTCAAACAATAGACAAAAGAGTGTTGGTCATAAAACTGTACTCTTTTATTTTCTAATACTATCAACCCTGGTGAGTGCAGTAATTGAAGCAGTTTTTTGATGCACTGCTTGGAACTAATTTTACAGCTCATTAAAACTTGGTGTTTGAAATGGGCATTCAAAATGGCTCCTTGCCACTGGTGCCACCAACGCTTAATGAGCTGTAAAATTAGTTCGAAGCGATGCATAAAAAAAACGCTTCAATTATTGCACTCATCAGGGTTGATAGTATTAGAAAATAAAAGAGTACAGTTTTATGACCAACACTGTTTTGTCTATTGTGTGACCAGAAATGGCTAATTATCTCTAATTGTCTTGGGAACTAATTGAGCAACTGAAAAAATAATGACATATTTGAAATCAGTGGGGGGAAAAGCAGCAAGACTGACAAGTTCCACAAAGTTTACTTGAAAATTAAAGGAAGCTGTTTTAAGACTAGTGTCCCCTGTTGACCCCAAGCAGCCTTGTCGGGCAGGGCTTGAGAACGGACCACAAAGGGTTAAATAAAACATGGGAGGCAGTGGCAACTCCCTGTGCACTTTCCAGTGACTTCTCTAGGACGTCGCAGAATCTTGTATGTGCGATGGCAACCGTTGACGTAAGCCACTCCATGTAACGGGACTGGGCAGTTGCAGTGGGGCCTGTAGTTCCGTTTGATCGGATCACTTGGATGCTAACGTGCATCTAATTGGGCACACTGGTCTTAAACCAAAAACCTTTAGTAATGATAAAAATTGGAGGACTTATGTAACTTTTCATTCTGCTTGTAAATATAAAATTTGTTTTTGTGTAAAACGACTCCATTCAAATTTGTTTGGAATTTTATATTTGATTCTTTGACAGCTTTTTCAAAAGAACTGCTGGAGTGATGCAGCTGAACAAGAGACGAGTGAACTGTGCACATATCAAGGAGTGCAATAAGACTAACAGTATCATTCTATCTAGTCTGTAAAAGTTACGACCACCCGCCGCGGTGGCTCAGTGGCTAAGGCGTTGCGCTGCTGAGACCGAGGATGTGGGTTTGATTCCCACCCGCGGCGGCCGCTTTCCTGATGGAGGCGAAAAGCAAAAACGCCCGTGTGTACGAGATTTCGGCGCGTGTTAAAGATCCCCAGGTGGTCAAAATTATTTCGGAGCCCTCCACTACGGCGCGCCTCATTGCCTTGCGTCGGCGCGTTAAGCCCTACAATCAGAAGTTATGACCATTTGAAGTGTGGGCTTGGAAGGTGGGAACCAGAAAAAACGGTCTTGCCTTCCAAGCCCAAACTTTAAACGGTCGTAACTTCTGCTACAGACCAGATGAAATGATGATCTTAGTCTTATTGCTATCCTTGATTTGTGCACAGTTCACTGCTCCCTTGTTGAGCTGCATCACTCCAGCAGTTTTTTTTTAACAAAAGCTGTCAAGAAATCAAATACAGGCGAGCCCGCTTATAACGAACACAACGGGAAACCGAAATCACTTCGTTATATCCGCTTTTCGCTATATATCTGGACAGAAAATCTATGTATACCAATGGTAACGGGAAATGAAGATTTGTTCGTTATAACCGCTATATCGTTAAAACCGGGTTCGCTATAAGTGGGCTACACTGTATAAAAAGCCGAATAAACTTGAATGAAGTCATTTTACACCCACACACAAAAAATTTATATCTACAATCAGAATGAAAAACTACATACATCCTCCAATCTTTATCATCATAACTGTAAAAATAAAGTTTTTGATCAAAGACCCTGTGCCCTCTTAACACATTGACAACTGTGTTTTTAATGTGCACCCACAATGCATCACTCCCGGCCATATTATGCCACTGTGGTGGGAAGTTGAAATGTTTTTTAGTATTTCTTGCTTTTTTTATAGCTTAGAGAAACGTCTTCTGTGGCTGTAGTGAACCGACTAAGCTACCAAAGGCTAGTTTTTTCAGGCTGAAAAATGTTGCATTTTGTCTTCATGGCTACCTTACAGTACGTTCAATGCTGAAAGGTTTCTGCTCTTGCATTGTGCGAGGCCCTTGAGACGAAATACAAGTTTGGTTTGTTCGAAAGACAGCATTGACCGACTAACAGTGCTACCAATTTTCACCCAAACTTCCATCCATTTAGCCAGGTATTGAAGAGAATAGTTGAAGCGGTGGCAAATCCCCAGCCACTTTCTGTTCGGGTCTTTATGACGTCATGGGGGCTTGTTCGTGCTATTTATGGTTACTGACGTGTATAACCGTGAATGTAGGGTTGTAGTGGTGGTGCCTCCAGTTCCGTTTGATTGTACTGCTTCAGTGCTAACGTTCAGTTAACACACACTGAGAGCTGTATCCTTAATATTACGTACCCCATTGCATCACTGCTGACGTTACCGTATTTTCGAGCGTATAACCCGCACCAAAAATGCGAAAATTTCAGTGGCAAAGTAGGGATGTGCATAATACGCGGGGTTCTACCTTTAGTGCAGCTTCACTGCAATGCGTGTTGTGCTGTGAAGCTCCTACACAGTAACACCAACTAAGCCTTCCATGGCAGCGATATCGCGCAAAACATACAAAGACAAGAAAGAAAAACAAGAACGAGTGCACTCTAACAACTGAATTTTATTAATGAATTGTGACTTTTGTCTTGAAGTCAGTGTATTCTACATGCTAAATATACGCTTTTTCTGTCTGCATACTATGTGATGTGTTGCTTGAGCAGTAGCTTTGGTGTGGTTTTTTCTGTATCAAATGTGCGGGCAATACGCGAGGATTTTCTTTTTCTTTCCGGTGGGCTGAAAGTGGGTGTGCGTTTTGTATGTAGGGGCGGGTTATACGCATGAAAATACGATATGTAGTGCAAAACTTGAAAGTGTTTAAACATTTCCTATCTTTTCCCACTTAAAAAGACGGCTTTTGCGGCCGTAATCAGGTTGAGGGAGTTTCAAAAAGCTAGTGCTCTTAAATTAAGCGAAGGTGTATTTTGTCTTCATGGCCCCTTTAATGCGCGTCCAGCTTTTTCTATTTTGGATGTTTGTCTTTGTGGGTTTCTGTCGCTCCCCTGATTTTTGGCGGTCAATGGAAAATTGATTTTTGTTTCCGCAAGATTGTGGCCAGTCATTTTGTTCCCTTTTATTGCTGCACAAAAGAGCTCAAGCCTAGTTTGGGAATAGGTCTAGTTTAGGAATACTAAATGCTGATGTATGTTCGAGTTATCATCAACGTTTATTGCTTGCCCTGTGCTGCTGCTCTTCTGTATAACTGCAGACTGTGTTTGCAGAAACTTGCATTGTCTGCTGTGTGTGATTTTGCTCTGATGTTCTAAATTGAATTGTGAACCAACCTGGTGCAGCTATTCCCGAGCAGAATTTGCGGTTCTGTTATAGTAAAAGCATACAAAAAAGCTGTTACAAAAAGGGTTACGCAGAAATCTGTATTAAATAAAAACAGCTTTACAATCATACAGTTGCAGATCTTTTTCAGAGTTTGTTAAAGGTGTTTAATAACAAGTGCAGAGCTTGTTATTAAATAGCAAAGGTTCATTTTTTTTTTTAGAGAGACCCGCCAGTTTGTTTTAATCATACCCTGTTGAAATGAGATGTTATTAACGTAGCAAACTGGTTGTTGGTACAAAATTTAGGCAAAAGAGCTCAAAAAAGACAAAGGCAGAGAGAAAGATACATGACAAGGACTGCGCTGAACTATCAACTGGTTTTATTTTGAAAGAGAGACAATATATAGAGCCGTCCAAGCTAAGGTTTATTTGCGCATGCATAGAAAATTTCTTTCTTTCTCAGGCAAGGTGATAGAGACCATGCTGATGCATGCCTCGCCAAGCGTTAAAATCCGTTCTGATTCTACAATTTCACGTGAGAGCCGTGATTCGCACTTTCCAATGATGGAAGTGTGTTGCAATTCTGCCTAACAGTCCTTGCAATTCAAACAATGGCTTGCCAGAAAGCCTTCCGCATCTTCCCTTAACATGTAGAAAAGTGTACGTTGGCCAAACTGGGAGATGCGTCAATGATAGGCTGAGGGAGCACGCAAACAATGTAAAGAATGCGCGGGAGGGGAAAGATGCGGAGGGCTTTCTGGCAAGCCATTGTTTGAATCGCAAGGACTGTTTGCCAGAATTACAACACACTTCTGTCATTCGAAAGTGCAAATCATTGCTCTCACGAGAAATTGTAGAATCAGAACGGACTTTAACGCTTAGCGAGGCATGCGTCAGCATGTCCTCTATCACCTTGTTTGAGAAAGAAACAAATTTTCTACGCATGCGCAGATAAACCTTGGTTGGACGGCTCTATATATTGTCTCTCTTTCGAAATAAAACCAGTTGATAGCTCAGCACAATGCTTATCGTGTACCTCTCTCTGGCTTTGCCTTTTTTGCGCTCTTTTGCCTAGGTTATCATCTACAACAAATAATGATGCGTGTGTTTGTATGTTCTCAAGTGCGGATGACTTCAATGCTTACTCGCGTGGTAAATCTTACAATTAATTTTCTCTGCAGTGTCGATACGCTCGATACGGGAAATCCGCATTGGAAAGAGCACGGACGTACTCAGGGACAAGGAGGTTGCGGGATGCTACTCGGAAGACTGCGTTTTCTCGGTTGTCTATGGCGAGGACTTCGAGTCGCTAGACCTCGTCGCTTCGACTCCAGACGAGGCCAACTTTTGGGTCACCGGACTGAACATGCTCATCGCCGCCAACCGATGTGAGTGTCCTGAATTCACACTTTCCACACTTGGGAACCTCTATCGGGTATCGCTGTTGTTTTTTCATCAAAATTTCAGTGTAGTGAAACTTTACTGGGGTGCATATCTGAAGGAGGATGTTAAGGACGTTGGCACACTATCAGAAACTAATATCTACATTGAAAAACACCTTATGCCCGAAATCAGGTATAACTTACTTGAAGATACGAAACCAAATACTGTGCTACAAAACCAAATATGTTCTTCTACTTGGAAAAATGGAATGACTGCTTCTCAGTCGAAACAAGTTGTTCAAATACCCCAGGGGAGATTTAGATGTTACTTGGTGGGTTATCTGCCTTGAATAGGTGTAAATATTACGAGCAATTTATTTTCTCAGCGTTTGTGAGTCATTTTCCTATGATCTTACGAGGCATTAATGAAGTGCACCGTAAACTTCTAAATGGGTATCTAAGTTCCTTTTTTTTTTTTGCACTTGCTGAAACCTTGTATGAATAAGTAGTTGACACTTATACGTGGTTACCGACTGAGGCAAGGATATGAAGGGGTTACGTTAAAGGAATTGATTAAACTCTTTGAACTGGTGGCAGTAACAAAGCACGAAGTGTTTGGGAGTGCAGCTTCGTTTTAGCATCGGGGAAGTAATTTTGTTTTGAAGTTTTTTCACGTCTTGCCGAGGTAAAACAATTTAACATTTCCTGGCTAGTTTTGACTGTCACTGTTACTGTTTTACATCTGGCTGAAATTTCGCTTTTTTTTTAAAATTAATTGTCTGCGCGAAAGACACCTGAAAAAAGAAGTATACTGCGTATCTAGTGAAAATAACGAGAACAGTACTCTCATGTTTGTTCATTTTTACATCTTGGATAGGCGTCTTTTTTTTTTTGTTTGTTTTTGCTAGTTTCGCTGTTGCAAAAAACCGAGTGGTCATTGTTCACTACGTTTCTAGCGAGCAGACCCTAGGGAACGCTTCCAAATGCAAAGAGGTTTCGTACGGGGAGCAAATCCGTTCTGTCCCGTTCAAATCCGTTTAGGGCCGCCGGCTTCGGGCGCGGCAGCCCCATTCATCTTTAGCTTTCCGTTCCGCTCGGAGGATGCATTGCGCAACCCTCCTCCTTTGTGTGACCTTCCCGTCAGCGGCCGCCGTTAAAGTGACAGCCGCAGTGGCATGAAGAATGAGCTCCCACCGTCGCGCTGGCTACTATATCTCCGGCCTGATCTTGTCTTTTGCCCGTGTTTCTTTCGTTAGGCCGTATTCCCTTTTTCTTTTCTGTTTGTCTTAAGACATGACGACTTGTTTTTCTCAGCGGGTTCGTCCCCCTCCCCCCCTTGTGTAGCCTAGCGGCAAGACGTCTATTTGTTTTAGTATTCTTTCACACAATGCGTAGCCTGCGTTACCAGTGGAGCATTGTTCTGAGGGCTTCCTTGCAAAATGGCTGTAAATGCCCGCTGTGCGGAACACGAGGTTTTTAACTCGGAGGGTAGTTTTCTGTGCAGAGCAAACCCGCGTTATTCTTTTGCGCCGGCCCTTTTCCTGTCTTTTACCCTCGACACTGTGTTTTGCAGTGTTTTACACTTCTAATGGAGTTGTTTGTACCCAATACCAGTGTATGATGTATTTGCACAGTTCTAACGCACCCTCAGTTGTAACGCGTGCGTAAATTCGAAGAAAAAAAAATAACACTGACCATAAAGTTTACTCTGACCATACCGCGCAGATGAAAAAGACATGACACCGCGTACCTGGAAGAAAGAGATTTTGTTTGGCGTATGCAGCTGTGGAAGCCAAAAATGATTGTGCTTCGTAAGATTGCTTATCCAGCTGCTGCTGGAAATAAAGTTATAGCAGGGAACATTGAAGGTGCTTGGAATTTCAAGTGCCTTGATCTTCATGATTCTAGGCGTGACAGGCTAATTGCAGCAGCACAAAAGAAACGTGCAACAGCTGACCAAGGTACGCGGCATGCCATTGAGGAATTGGGGCGCTGAAATTCACTCACGTGGTGTTGACGGATTGTTTTTATTGGATTGAGTTGGATTTTGGGGGGACTTCGTGTCCGTTCCGCATGGCAATGCTGCTGGCAGCTTTAAAGCCTATTTCGATTTTTAGCCCGATTGTAATGCACACAGGCTACGTTTTAAGGTACCTTTTAGAAAAAAAAGAATGTGCGTTAGAATGGTGAAAATACGGTAAGTATTTTCATTCAGGCTACCTTTAAGGCTACCTTTAGAAAAAAGGGTGTGCATTAGAATCGTGAAAATACGGTAAGTACTTTCATTAAGGCTACCTTTAAGGCTACCTTTTATAAAAAAAGGGTGTGCGCTGTAATCGTGAAAATACGGTAAGTGCTCTAATTCACCGTTTCCGAACATCTTGGCCGTTTCATCAAAAGCAGCATTTCGGTGCAGCGGAGTACTCGTTTGGTAGGAAGGGATTCTGCAATGCTCTGCGGCCCGAGCTCGTGAATGGAGTATTGCTAGAGCTAATTGCTTCTGCCTCTCTTCTTCTTTATTTCAGCACCAGACAACATGGACGAACGGCAACGCATGCGAGAAAAGTATCCTTGTTATATCTGGCTGACGTCCCGCGTTTTATAACGCCACACGCCCTTTGGCACACCTCCTTATATTGCAGTCTGGCCCACCTAGCAAATTGCCGGGCAATTTGTTGGTTCCCTCCCTTGTTATCAACCACAGATAACTGCACCTTCTTGAGCGAAGTCCTGTCTTCCTTTTCTCTCTCTCCCTTTTTTTTGTCAAACCTGATAACAGCTGATTAGCACAGTTCCCCGCCACAAAGGACTGAACTCTGTGATATCGTTGTCTATGGCCCTTGAGGCTTATCTTTGCCCCCCCTATGTAAAGTATGTGCGAAATTCTTTAAGGCCGGACCTTGGGCGGCTCCTCCTCAGTGCTATCTTTTACTACCTCCATTCTCTGGGCTGGGTTGAGGAGATGTGGGGTTAGTTTTGGGGATGGCGTGGTACTAGAGCATTATGGTGAAGCAGTTTGGCTGATGGGTTGTGGACTGCAGGAATGCATTTAAGGGGAGACACTGACCTCTACGAAAGTTGTGTGTGGGCTATTTTTCAACCTATGACAACTTATTCTTGTCATTCTTGTTATTTTTCTTGTCGTACGACTCTGCGGCAAGAATAATTTTAGTTTTGGGATTTTGAAAACGACAAACAAATGAAATGGGAAGTGTTATTTTGGTTTTCGCTTTAAATTTACACATTTGGTTCGGACATGCAGACTACAAACACACAATCGGTTCTTTCCCGTTATATGTGATACGCTTAGCCAAGTCATCGTCCAAAACTCAGTAACTTGCGTTCTAAATATGGGCTTTAACTGTAAGTCAGAATGCCTTAGGGGGGCCAGTGGGTACGACTGTGCGACAAGGATAATTTTAGTTTTAGAATTTTGAAAACAACAAACAAATGAAATGGAAAGTGTTATTTTGGCCAAACCCAGTTATGCAATTCTTGCTGGATACTTGAAAAAACACATGCAGTATTTCGGAGGTTTTATGACACGAGGCAATTGATAAGCTTTAATGTAGCAAAATTTGTGCAAAGCGCGTAATGATGTGGTGTCAACACCACAGTAATAAAATTGGCTTTTGGGAAAACAAGGAAACTGTGTTAGGAAACATAAGCCAAAATGTTCATCTAGAGAAATTTAAAGTGCAATAAATATTGTACTTAAAACTGAAGTATACTGCAAGTACCTTGTTTGGAACTTGCACGTTTCTGAACAAAAGTTCTGCAGAAAATGAGCTTTTGGCCACTTCTAGATTGTGAAATTAGCATGATTCGTGTTTTGAAAATACGGGTTTAACCTGCTCTCCCATGAACCTCATCAGGTTGTGCGTAGTATTAAAAATAGGATGCACGATCTTAGCCTTAGCTTGTTAGCAGGGGCTATATGATTAGAGCTATAACACCTGCGGAAGCAAACCAAGCCGTCTTCTTCATTTGCATGTTCTATTTCCTTGCTGGTTTTATTGTTATCTCAGGCTGTTGAGATATGGGAACGTTGGAAGTAAGCGTTTGTGCCATCAAAGCATCAATGCAAATTTCGATTTTACTATGCCAGATCCTACTTATATGAGGCTCTAAAAGGTCATATAATAAGGGCGATGATAATAACAACTTCCTTCTGAAGAAATGAATTCAAGGAATGCTTAATTGTGCATGTGGACTGTATCTCAATGCCACTGCCCTAACTTCAAGAAAAAGAAATCAAGTTGAGACAGGGATAATGCGAGTTCACACGAGTTTTGCCGCAGTTTCGGGGGGAACAGACCGCGGGGAATTTTAATGACCTCTTGCTACGTTTTAGGCACTGACCTTCAAAGCGACTTATGCAAAATTACGTGTTAGTATGCACATCTCAATTTGGTTGAGGTGAGACTTAGGCCTAAGGGCTGTTGACTTCACTGAAGCACTCGTGCGGGGTCAAAAAAAAAAAAAAAAAGACGAATGAAGAGGGTGGACAAAATGTTGGATGAAAAGAATATGAAATTAGAACGGTTTATTTCATTTTTATGCTAATGAAGTAGAAGCTCTGGGAGTTCAAAACTCCGCAGGACTGCTCATGAAATGCGACACAGACAACATGAGGAGGGGAATGGGACAGCCGATTTTAGACTATCATTTGGGAAGAAAAAATTCAGTTAGGCATCCATAATGGTGACCTGAAGCTTCAATTATTGATCCTTGGAAGCTTCATTTCGCATTTTTGGAAAAATGAAGCATTTTTTGGTGAGGGCGAATAAGAGGAGCGATTATTTTAATGCCGATCGAAGCAACAAACCAGCAGTTTGTGACAGTATTCATCAACAATAACCTATAGCGATGCATGACAATCCTTATAATCAATCAATCAATGTTCATTAAAGTGCCCAGGTACAGCTGGGTAGCCCAGGTAGCCTTTCTTGTGGTGCACTTACAAACGAAAGATGCTGATGCACAAATACGTCCACACGTGAGAAAAACAAAATACAAGCAACTAATAATAATAATAATAACAGGAATAGTTTATGCAGCTATCATATTTATAAATGATGACAGGGGCCCAGAGTAAACTAAAGCCGTCGTACGACAGCTTGACAGAGTCGCGAACCCCCATGAATAAGTTTAGTTCAGACAACAAAACTGACAGCATTGCTGTAGTAAAAAAAAATAAAATAATGACAATGAAACACATCCTAACGAATGAAAGTCAAACAGTAAGCTGCACAAGGGTGGTATACTTCGAGCAAAAGCTCTGCGACATTTTTTCCCCCTCACAATATCGTGGGCAAGCCTCAAAGCGCCCTTGATGTGCTCCTTGACGACGCTGTTCATCAAGGTGGCTGCAGGAGATGTTCGAGAAGGCTGACACTGAGAGGAAGGGCCTCTTGGACGAAGTGGAAACCATAGCCCTGGTTCAGAAACTCAACAGCCAGCTGAGTGTTGTTCGACTCAAGCAGAAAATGATGGTACGCCCAATGTGCCAGTGTCGTACAAATGCCTTTCCGTGCCAGCAGGACATGAAATTTTCAGCTGGGCCAGTTGTTAGCCAAGGCTTGCAGCTGAGCCAGTTTGTGTAGGGGCCAGTTGACAGCCAAAGTTGCAAACTGTACTAGCCTGTGAGGGCCTGTTGGTATCAAAGTTACAGCTGGGCGAGTTGTTAGATAAGCTTGCAGCTGGGCCAGTTTGTGTCAGGGCCAGTTGTTATCAAGCTTCAACTGGACACTAGCCTGTGGAAGCCTGTATGTAGTAAAAGATTGCAGCTGGGCCAGTTGTTAGCCAAGGTTTGCAGCTGGGCCAGATTGTGTGAGGGCCAGTTGCTAGCCAAAGTTGCAACTGGACTAGCCTGTGAGGGCCTTTTGGTAGTCGAATATTGCAGCTGGGTCATTTGCAAGCCAAAGCTGCTAGTGAACTAGCCTGTGAGGGCCTGTTGGTAGTCAAAGATTGTTGCTGGGCCTGTTTGTGTAAGGGACATTTTGTCAAGGCGTGCACTTGGGCTAGTTACAGCTTTGACTGGGCCAATTTGCTGCTGAGCCAGTTGTCCGCCAGTGTTTGTGCTGTGTCCATTTTCTTTCTTCGCTTGTTGTGTGGCCCCATTATTCTCATCCCTTGTTCAAACAGTACATATGCAGCTTATTGACACAAAGTTTTGCGTGAACAAGCTGCATATGAACTGGCTCACGCATTTTTATGTGCGAGAAAGACATGTGAAATATTTTTTCAGGTGCAGCTTCGTCGCAAAAGTGTGGGCGCAAAAGTGTGAACAGTGACGTTCTAAAAGGCACAGAATGTTCGTCTGACGTTCAGTTGAGCAATTTAAATTATTCGATTAAAAAAACATCAATTTAGGCACTTATGTGTTTATGCACATGCTCAAGCTATGAGGCACAACGTTGTGGAGGGCAACGGATAAGACATTTATACCCTGCACAGTCAAAATTCCTCAGGCAATTCTTTGCAAAGCCTTTGCCATGGGTACTCTGGGTAAATGCCAGGTCAGGTGTAATGTCGAGTTCTGTCTACCTAGTTAGGTAGGTGCCAGGATTCCAAGGCTGGGAAATGTACGGTCTTGATCTCCTTAAGTTTGTGGATGTTACAAAGGGGACAAAACGGGGAAATGTGGGAACCCGGACATGGACATGATTCGAAATGACGATTCCGGTCGAGAACAATATTGTCATTCGCTTAAGGTTTAAGTCTAGGAAGTTGGTCTTCCAAGTTCATGAAAGGTATGGGCAAATCGGATGATACAGTCAAGCTGGAAGCGGAGCTCATTTGGTGCCTCTTGTCGCACTACATAGCTAAAAACTGGTACCAGTGTCCCACAGTATAGTGAATTGACATTTTTGCTAAAGAAGTTCAGTTGAACGTAAGCATAAAGATGGAAAAAAAGCCAATTGGTACAATTAAGACTTGAAGCCACATGTGGAAAACGGAGTTTCTAACCCAGCTTAGCATTTGGCTATCAACGGGCCCTCATCCACCTGAATTGTGATTAGGCTGAAGCCATGTGAAAGGAGTACTGAAGCCCTGCGAGGGGATTTAAAGCCGGGTCAGTTGGATGCCATTACTAGTAATCATCAAACGAAAAGTGGCGTAGCAATACAAATAAGAGAGGAATAATAATAAAAAAAAACGTGCAGTGGTTTCATGCTTTGTTCTTCTTTGTGATTCCCATATTGTGTATGTTTGCTCGGAAAGGCTGCCACTATTTTGTGTCCTTACAAGTCATCGAGCTGCATTTTTTGTTGTTACGAAGATGGTGCTTTTTTTTTTTTTTTTTTTGCGCAGGAATTTGACGTGGGGAAGGGTGAACAGGACAGGGGACGGATAGATCGGTCTCAGTTCGTCAGCCTGTTCAAAGAGCTGGCCACTCGCCCCGAAGTGTATTTCCTCATGGTCAGGTCAGTGACCCCTGGCGCGTATCCTCTTGGTTATCGTTGCCAATAAACGTGCAACTCCTTGTCAAAACGTCTTGTTTGGCGTTCCAATGCAGATACTCGGGAAAGGATTACCTCACCGTGGAAGATCTTCAGTTCTTTCTGGAGGGTGAACAGGAGGTGAGCGTTTGACGCTGCATGCTTGAATGTTTACCGTGACAACGTTTGGTTCGTTGAAAAGACTGCTTTGTCCGAATAATAATACCAATTTTAAAGGGACCCTGCAGCACTTATCAGCGACTACTTGAAATGTATTTTGGGGTAAAGTCTATTGTCGCAGCAATCTCCTCATGCAAAAATTATGAAAATCCATTCACTATCACTGAAACTACGCACGATGAGAAATCGCGCATAATTGTTCCCTCTCAACTCGACCGAGGACAACCTGACGAAAGCTGTGCGCTCTCTCCCTGAGAAGGGGGTGGCTCGCGGCGGTCTCTTCGGCAGCCTTTGATATATCACAGGCCGGGGAGTTTTCTCCTTTTCTCCACAATGCGGAGGGGCGTATTTCCGGTAGGGTGTCGCAAAAAAGCAGGCATGGCTGCCTGCTCACAAGCATGTGCTCAGGCTGTTAGGGCGTTTTCGAAGCAATAAACGTTTGTTGTCGGTTGAAAGGGGAGCATTGAGTTTGTCACTCAAACTCCGCGCGCACTCAAAATACAAAAGAAACGCCAAAACTGTGCGTACAGGTTCAGGCATAGAAGAGGTTGGTACACAGCTCCGATGACGGCGAATCGTCACAGGAAATGAGAGAAATAAGCCGCGAAGTTGACTAGCGGCATCCAATAGGACAGCCATGGCTGCAATGACGTCGTTTTGGCCATGCAAGGGGTGCATAATGAGGAAAACTCAAGAGAGCACGCTTGGTTTTTCCACGTCTTCCATAGCGATTTGCGCTCTTACCGCTCAACAATCACGTGTAATATTTGGCTCAGGTATTCCTGGCAGTGTAATCTAAACGTCGTGCAGGTCTACTTGCACTGCTCAAAGAGTGTTGCAGGGTTCCTTTAAGGCAGGCTTGAAACAGATAACGCAGATGTTAAAGAAAAAAAAAGGAAGCGGCGGCCACTCCCCATCCACTTTCTGGCGATTTGTCATTGACGTTGCAGAGTCCTGTTTGTGCAATTGGCGACCGCCGATTGAAGTTGTTTCCAAGAAACATGACTGTGTAGTTGTAGTGGTCCCTCTTGTATCATTTGGTTGTATCACTTTAATGCCAGCCTGCAGACAGCACACTGGTAACTCTGTTTTTAGTATTTCCTTTGTTTAGTCTCTTCTGACATTGTAGAGCACATCGTTTGAAAGTTAAGCTTTTAAACTTCAAGAATTAGTTTCGGGGCTGGGCTACAGTTGAGTGGGTTACTGAAACCTAGTTATTTTGCACTAAACAAAGCTAAATTTTTTATTGCCCTTTAAGAACAAAAAATACAGCTGCATATAAAAGGCAAGAATATTTTGACTGTAGTGAAACTTTATTCAGCATGCATATGCATATTGAGCAAGAAGTTAGAAAGATTGGTGACGCTTTGAAACCAACTAATGTAAATTGGACATCAAGCATTGTGAAATGGCTTGAAACAAGTTTAAAAAATGAAATGGCGTATTTCTTTTTACTGTGAAGAGAGAGTATTGTTGTTGTGCATTGTGCCAGCTCCTTGCTTGCTGGGAATCGACAGCAATAGGGCAGTCAATAGGGACAGCAATAGGGAGTTAGGCATTGGGGAGAACTACATCAAGCAGTATTTTCTGTATGTGCAAATTGGTTTGTTAAATCATTTTCACATAGTGCTCAGTAAAGTTGTCGCAAATGCACTGCTTTGTAATCCTCCCGCCCTTTCCCCCCTGTCGTACTCACAGTTTGAAAACATCACCGTTGACGACTGCATGAGCTTGATACAACGATACGAGCCGTCGGAGGAGGCAAAAAAAAATGGCCAGATGCTCTTAGACGGTACGTTGTTGTCTCCTGGGGCTGGCGACAGCAACCTCTTTCATGTCATCTTTGAAAAGTGGTTGTAATTAGACTCGGGTTTGCTTTGCAGGGTTCACGCTTTTCCTGCTGTCCGACGAATGCAGCCTAATGGATCAGGCACACAAGGATGTATTCCAGGACATGGACCTTCCTCTGTGCCACTACTTCATCTCCTCCTCGCACAACACGTAAGTTTTGAAAAGAAGAAAAAAAGCAAGCTCACACTTACGTGCAAGACCTAAGGGAGGGAAGGGACACTGGTCTTAAAACAGTTTCTTTTAATTTTAAGTAAACTTTGTGAAACTTGCAGTATTTTTCCCACTCATTTCAAATATGCCACTATTTTTCCAGTGAGTTGATTAGTTCCCAGGGTAATTAGAGATAATTAGCCATTTTTGGTCAAACATTAGACAAAACAGTGTTGGTCATAAAACTGTAATCTTTTCATTTTCCAATACTATGAACCCTGGTGAGTGAATAAGAGAATCAGTTTTTTGATGCATCGCTTGGAACTTCTTTTACAGCTCATTAAGCTTCAGTATTTGATATGGGCACTCAAAATGATTCCTTGTCACTGGTGCCACCAAGGTTTAATGAGCTGTAAAAGTAGTTCCAAGCGATGCATCAAAAAACTGCTTTGATTATCACACTCACCAGGGTTCATAGTATTGGAAAATGAAAAGATTACAGTTTTATGACCAACACTGTTTTGTCTATTGTTTGACCAAAAATGGCTAATTATCTCTAATTATCCTGGGAACTAATCAACTCACTGGAAAAATAGTGGCATATTTGAAATGAGTGGGAACAATATCCTGGGAACTAATCGACCCACTGAAAAAATAATGGCACATTTGAAATCAGTGGGAACAAAGCAGCAAGACTGACAAGTTTCGCAAAGTTTACTTGAAAATTAAAAGTTCTTTTAAGATCAGTTGTCCCCCCTTAAAGGTAGCGAAGCTGTACGCAACCTTTACGACCATCACGAAGGTTTAGGTCCATGATTGCAGCCGATTTGCTCTTCTTTGCTGCCGCAACGACCTTCACTCCATCATTGTTGCTATAAGTGTGAGCTTCCTTCATTTATTTTGGAAGTGATAACCATTGGACGCCACCTCGGAGGGGCATACGCCATGACGTGTCTTTCTCGTTCCAAGCAAGTGCTGCCACGATTACGGCGAATGCTGGAGTCTCTCGTTCTGAGCATAATCTTTTTATTTTAATTTTTTTTCTGCCAATCTTCCTATGTGGATATGCTTGGCTTGACAATTGTGTGTAGGGGACACTGGGCGGTCTTTGCAAGGCACGCACGCACTTGACTCGGCATTTTCTTGCTTTTTTTAACTGCGGGCACGAAAAATAACGATTTGCTAAACAGCTTTGCTGTTAAAATCTCTCTTGTTTCAAAGAAGTATAAATGTTTGCGAGTTTTTCGTGCCGAAGTTGCACTTGAACTATGAGGTGCACCCGTAGTAAAGGGTCCCATATTAATTTTGGCCACCTGCGGATCTTAAACGTGCGCCAAAACCTCGACGCGGACGTTTTCATCATTTTTCACGTCCATCAGGAAAATGGCCTCTCTTGTTTTGCTCTCACTGAAACTATTTATACCGAACCACTTAACTTGTGAAATCATTGGTTACTGACCACTTTTTTGTTTGTGGCAAGTGTTGGACGGCGGCCATTTTCCGAGGCCTGTTGTGCTAACCGATGCTTATCAGTGTGGTTATATGCCTAACAAATTTTGATGGAAAAAAATGTCTGCCTCGATCGATTTACAGTTACCTGATGGAGGACCAGTTAAAAGGCCCTTCGAGCGTTGACGGCTACTCTCAGGCTCTCAACCAGGGCTGCCGGGTTGTTAAAGGTGAGTTGTGACAACCTTTTTACTGCCTTTCTGTTCTGAATTGGTGAGTGTCTGTGTGGTCATCGAGATTTTTTGTCTATTACCGCATTCGGTAGGCATTCTCAGATAATGAATGGTAGCCTGCCATTGTCCCGGAAGAAGGAAGTGTATGGCAACTGCATCTTACCAGTACTCACCTACGGGGCCGAAACTTGGAGGCTCACTAAGAGGGTTCAACTTAAACTGAGAGCGACTCAGTGAGCAACGTAACAGAAGATGATAGGTGTAACATTAAGGGACAAGAAGAGAGCGGTGTTGGTCAGGGAACAAACGCGTGTTAAGGACATATTAGTGAAAATTAAGAAGAAATCGGTGTGGGCAGGGCCTGTAATGTGAAGGTAAGGTAACCGTTGGTCATTGAGGGTAACAAAGTGGATCCCTAGCGAAGGCAAGCATGACAGGGGGTGGCAGAAAGTTAGATGGGCAGATGAGATCAAGAAGTTTGCGGGGATAAATTGGTTGCAGTTAGCACAGGATTTGGATAATTGGAGATCTATGGGAGAGGCCTTTGCCCCGCAGGGGGCGTAGATAGGCTGATGAGGATGATGATGGTGATGACCACAGTCCTGAAACATAGCTGTATCCGAAACCCCCTCGGGAGCTACTGCCAGAAGCGATGAGAACATATCCCCAGGGAGGAAATGTAGAATTTTAGTGTGGATACTTTGTCTAGCCTGTTTTTTATTTTTTTTTCTCCCCACTCGCTAAAATATGGCCTGTATACCCAGTTGTTTTGGGCTGTTTTATGCGTAGGTGGCTGCTTTGCACGACTCTGGTGTTGTGCGGGAAAGCCAACATTGCGCGCACGCGTTGCAGATAAGCTTTTGGAAAAATGTCGCGAGAAAGCCATCTTTGGTGTAGGAAATAGCCGCGAAAATGTAAGAAGAAAGGTTGATTGCAGAGAAAATACATGCTTTGAGTGCCCTGGTTTTCATAAACGCCTTCGCAGATCAAAAATGGTGGATGGAAATCCCAGTTTGTAAACCCGTAAACCACTGTCTCACTGGCTTCCATTTCATTTCATGTTGGGACTTATACTGGTTTACCTAATTATTTTTTTTTTAGTGGACTGTTGGAGTGGCACAGATGGACCCGTGGTGTTTCACGGCAACACGCTCACGGGGAAAGTTCCCCTAAGCACCGTATTGGATAGCATCAGGGAATTCGCCTTCCAGGCTTCTGAGTGAGTACTACAGCTCCTATTACCTGTTCAATGTGTGCTTTCAAGTGAGGACTTATCTTGCAAGACAACCTGCATTGTCTCTAATTCCTTGTCAAAACTGAATGTATCAGTTTTGACAAGGAACGGCTAAGCTGGGGAAGGTTACGCTGCTTGCTTTTGTGAGCTTTTTCGAAATGCTAGGCACTGTTTACTTAATAATGCCATCATTCCAAGAGCAGGTAGCTTCCTTGTGGGTTATCTCACTGGTCATTTTGGTGTCAAGGCATCACGCGTTAGTTACCGTATTTTTGCGCGTATAACCCGCACCAAAATGCAAAAATTTTAGTGGCGAAGTGGGGGTGCGGGTAATTTGCGGTGTTTTTCCTTTAGTGCAGCTTCACGGCAATGTGCCTTGTGCCGTGAAGCTCCTGCACAGTAGTAACACTGACGAAGCCTTCCATGCCAGCGATTGCGCAAAACATGCAAGGACAGTGAAGAAAAAACAGGTACGAGCGCACTCTAACAACTGAACTTTATTAGTAAATTGTTACTTGCAGTCAGCATATTGTACTTGCTAAATATAAGGTTTTTCGGTCGACACAGTATGTGATGTGTTGCTTGAGCAGTTGCTTTCGTGCAGCCTTTCCTGTATGTATGAAATGTGCAAGCAATACGCGGGGATTTTTTCTTTTCCGGTGGGCTGAAAGCGGGGGTATTGATTATTTGCAGGGGCAGGTTACACGTGCAAAAATACGGGAGGCACTATAGATGTGTGAAGTCCATCAGCTTAGAATGTACTTAGATGCAAGCTGCCACAGTTTTAAAACGAAGAACAGAAAGAGTTTTTGTGCTGTTACCAAGAGCTATCTTGTAAAAAAATAATCGTGTTACTTGCACAGTAAAAAGGAAGAGAGAGAAGGTGACTGTCTTAGGGGAGAGAATAGGCCTGACACTTCTGTCAAAAAAAAAAAAGGAAAAGAAATCTTCTTTTGAAGCAATTTCAAGGACTGGAAGTCCTCTTATCAGCGAAAGAAAGAAATTTAAAATGTGTCACCCACACAAAGAACGAAAGAAACAGATTTTGCAGCACTTACAATTTATTATTTTTTTCTTCTCCCATTTGATTTGCTTCAGGGGCAGCAGATGTCGAGCTTAAACAGAAAAAAAAATGAGGCCGTTCCACTCAATGTGAAAGCTGCCGGAAGTGCATAGCAGTGATTCGCCATAATTGGCTGTAGCGCCGTTATCCGCTCATGGCTACCACCCAGTGCAATTCAAATTTCCCGCCTTCACAGTGCTCGCGTGCCCCCTGCCTGAAACTTCTGCAGCGGTAGTTCTGTTCTTTCTGTGCTTGCTTTTCCTCCCGCACGCGCCTGCGTTGCAGTGCTACTTTTTTTTGCTTACTATCATAAAAACCAACCAAACGAGCGTTCCTAACTAAATGAACACGGGCGCTACCAGTTAATTACTTATATTTTGCCTCAAATGTACCTGCAGTTTTCTTTGGGCTAGACAACGGGGAGATGTATGACAAGCGGCAGCGATTCACAAGTTTCGAACGGTTATGACTATATAAACCACTTGGCTTTCGAAGCCTCTGTGTTACGCCGCGACGACAGAATGCCGTGTGGCTCTACTGGGGTCTGGCAAGCGGGCTACGATGACAAGGCGAGCCCCTAAAGTGCTCTGCGCTTAAAATGAGCACAGTGCTGCATCGCAGGACGCGTGCGTGAGAGCATCTTTTGCAATTTGCACTGAGGGAGTGGGGGTGAAAGTTATAGTGCTGGTACGTTGTTGCAACGAGGGTCGCATTTTGATGGCCGTCGCAGGTACCCGCTGATCCTGCACCTGGAAAACCACTGCCCACCGGAGGCCCAGGAAGAGGTGGTGTCCTTGCTCAAGGACAAACTGGGTGACCTGCTCTACCTGCCCGGCCGAGACGGCGAGGACTTCACCACCAAGCTGTCGCCCAAGGCGCTCAAGAGGAAGATCATCATCAAGGTAAACCCGTGTGCACTAAGGTCTCTAGCTCTGAAGCATCTCTAATCGGTATTGCGGGTGACGACTGAGGATGGTATCGCCAGGGGTCGTTTTTTTTTTATTGCTGATTTAAACTCTTTGGGCGAATCTATTTTGAGAAAAAATTGCCATAACTTTTTAGGGTGACAAAAAAATTGTTTGTGTTGTTACATACACTTGGTTTATTCAGGAGTAACACAATAAAAATTCTAAGAAAGTTTCGCGGGGCAAGAAGTGGGAAGTGTCCGGAGGACGAAACCGAAATTAGCCGCTGCGCGCGGCCGTGCATGACTGGATGCGCAAGCGATAGTCAGCACACCGCTGTAGTAAAGCATGAAAAAAAGAAAAGAACCATCGGCACAAGCAAGAAATTTCACATATTTCCGCAGTGTGGCAGCACATGCCAAGTGAGAGAATTGATTGAAAAAGGCACGCTTTTTAAACATACACGCGATGATGTACATGTACGTCATTGACCACTTTGAAGGTGGTTGCAGGGGACGTACGGTACATGTACGCCATTGACCCTGAAAGGGTTAACTCGGTGGTGAGATGAAGCAAGAAAATTTGGATTACAAATAGCATACCAGGGCATTACACGGAAAGAACGGTTGGAGGAAAACCGGATAGGCCTTTGTACACAAGTGGGCTGTTGATGGTGAATGATAACGATCTGGGATGTTTCAGGCGTCTTTGTGTGTTAAAGAGCCTTGGTTGCAATGATGCAGCTTGGTCAGGGGTTATGGTAATTACACTTTGTCGGTTTGGTTTAGGGAAAAAGATATTTCGGTCTTTATTTCTGCGGCTTGTTACCTTAGATTGCTGGCGCCTGCCTGTCTCAAAGATTTTGATGTGCGTCTTTCAGAGAAACGGGGTTAGGATCCCAGTTAGATGAAACACCACTGTTCCTAATGCGGTAGTATGGCATCATGGCTTTCTGCTGAAACCCTGCGTAATGCTTCTGGTATTGCGAAGCCAGTATTGGCTGGAAGAATCCGGGGTCTGCTGGTTTTTCGAGCCAAATGAGCGCAGCCAAATGTACCTGTAGGATCAAAGCAGTTTCGCTGTTACAGCTTCACTGATACTTAGCTGATACAAGCTTCAGTGTGAGAGGAATTTATTGTCTGTTTGTTTTGTTTTGCTTTGTTTTGCACCATATCATCTGAGGTCCTTCTGAAATGCACCCCCGTCGAAGTAATTAATCCATAACAGTTGCGAAACTGAGCTATCCATTGGGATTGTTAGGCCGGGAGAATGACAAATATAGAAGTGCGGTATATTTTAGGATAGACTTTGTTGCCCTTCTCATTCACTTAAAAGGTTCGTGCTTCCCCACTTTTTTTTTTTTTTTGGCGGTCAAGATTGCTTATTGGATTCAGATTCAGTTGTTGCTCTGGTTCACGTGGCCTGACTCCATTGGAGAGAGCAGTTGGCAATGGTGGCAATGGTGGCAGTGATGAGGCAATGGTGTCAAAGGCTTTCGTTGTTACGAACAAATAGATGCAGTTCTTGTGTGGCTGCTCATGAGCGATAGTAATAGCGAAATCCGCTGTCTAATTTTTTCACTGAGTTTGCGTCCGTTTGCTTCCATCACGTATATTAATTGCAATCGGTTTGCATGTCTTTTCTAATTTATTACTTACGTAAGACTCTATTTACTTGTTTTAAAGATGGGATTTTTTATATATTATTTGAAGTCTCCCTAATGGGCATTAAAATGAGTGGTAGTGCTTCAGATTACAGCCTACTTAAGCTGATGCACTCCTCAGCTCTTCTGTGTATTTTTTTCTTGTAGCTACGTTCAGGTCTAGCTTTTGAAGGATGGAAGAGTAAACATATTTTTGATTTCAGAGCAAGAGGCCTCCTAGCGATTCTGAAGAGGCCGAAATATCCGAAGAAGACGACTTTGTTGACAAGAACAGCAATCCCTCAGTAAGTCTTCGATAAATGGGAAATGTGTGTACGCGCCTGTTTTACCTCGCTCGAACTTTCCCGCGAGAGCTTTAAAATTGCGAAGTCGCTTTCCGGTGAGCTGTTTGTTGAGCCCTTCTTTCCACATAATGTGCAATTCACCCATTCAATTCAATTTGCCATAATTTGCAACTCATTTTAGCACAGCACAGAAAACGCAATTTTTTAATTTGCATCCAAAGTTCGTCTGGGGAAAAGTACTTGGAAGAAAAGTACCACACTTTCTTCTGATTTCTGGGGAACAGGGATTTTTTACGTTAGTTCTTTTGTCAAGGCAAAACTTCTTGTGCTGCATGCGGTGGTCTTCTCAGGGATTGGCGATTTTTCTTCTGCGATTACCGTATTTTCACGCGTATAACCCGCCCCTGTATATAATCCGCATTTCCACTTTCGGCCCGCCGGAAAAGAAAAAAAAATCCTCGCGTATTGCCCGCACATTTGATACAGGAAAGGCTGCACCAAAGCTCGAGCAACACATCAGATACTATGTAGGCAGAAAAAGCGTATATTTAGCAAGTAGGATGCACTGACTGCAAGGCGAACGTTCTCCAAGGCGAACAGTCCACCAATAAAATTCAGTTGTTAGAGTGCACTCGTCCTTGTTTTTTCTTCCCTGTCGTGTATGTTTTGTGCAATCAGTGCCGTGGAAGACTTAGTCAGTGTTACTGCGTATGAGCTTCATGGCACAACGCACATCGCCGTGAAGCTGCACTAAAGGAAAAACCCCGCGTATTATTTGCACCCCTACTTTGCCACTACAATTTTCGCATTTTGGTGGGGGTTATACGCGCAAAAATACAGTATACATTTGCGAAATGAAGTGCACGCTCTGAAATCGCATCACCATCTTGCTTGCCTGTGTTAAGGCTGACATGCATGACACAACATGCACAGTTGTACTAAACTGAGATGTCTTGCGTAGTTTGGCTGCTAGGTTGGGCAGCGCAAACTGATGCAGCCGTTGTTTTCTAACTGCGTTCCAGGAATCTCCCAAAAAGTTGAAGCTCATCAAACCCCTGTCTGACATGGTCGCGTTGTCCAGGGTTCACTTCGCTGACTTCGCAACGTCGCAACAATCTCGTAAGCCAAAGCATTTCTATCTGTTTTAAAGGCAACAGTCGTTCTTGGGTGAAAATTTTGGTCTGTCTGTCTGTCTGTATGTATGTATGTATGTATGTCTGTCTGTCTGTCTGTCTGTTTGTCTGTCTGTCTGTGTGTGTCTGTCAGCTTTTGCACAATAATGCGTTTTGTGAACCATACCCTGGAAGGCTTGTGCCTTATGCTCAATTTCTGCGAATTTTGGGAATTATGAAAGGGAACGACAATTTTCTTTATCTTTAAAGAAAATTCTTTATCTTTAAAGAAATGCCTTACGTACAGAGTAGATTTCGCATGGGCCATTAGTGCAACTCGGTTCAACCTAAATCTAGCTCACTAGGTTGTGGGAAGAGCTGCGAGAAGTGCAGGACACTTTCAAATATTCGAAAAATACTTAAAGGAGCCATGAAGAGAAAACACAAGTTTGGTTCATTCAAAAGATTGCCTCGTTAGAATCATACTGACACTACTTTTAACATAAACTTCGCTCAAATAAGCTACATAATTAGGAAAAAAGGGAATGGCCATGCGACCCACTAGCTCATTTCCCGCAACAGAACCTATGATGTCATACCAGACAGCTCTGCGATTGGCGGAGGGCGGCAAAAGCAAACGCAAATTAGGCAGAGCTTATGAGCTTGCCGAACGAGCTATTTGCGCTTAAATTTAGGGCACATTCTTTTTAAAGCCCTAAGAATGGGGGGACAAACAGTTGAAGTTACGAAAGCACACGTAGACATAGAAGTACCAATGCGTACTGCTGTTGGTACTGTGTGCACTATGCTTGGTTTAGCTGCGCAGGACTGCGGGGCTTTGGGGTTGTCTCAGACGACACTTGCCGATTGACGCAAGCAACGGTGTCTTACGTGACCGTATTTGTCGAGCGAGCACCATGTTTCACGAAACGATTGTCTCCATGAACAAAACAGGTCAGGTACAAATATACGTTCACAAACAAACCAAAGGCATAAAACGGCTTGCCGCGGTGGGGTGGCGCCATCTAGGTTCAGTAACGGTAAACAAGGCCCTGTGATGTCATTGCAGACAATGAAAACGGATGAGTTAGCGGGAAAATCAATATTTTAACTTGAAGTAATTTCTCAGGGAATAAAGCATCGTTTGCATTGGGACAAGCGCTGGGGGCACTATAGAACCCGAAATCTTTCGAATAACACAAACTTTTGTTTTGTCTTCATGGCTCCTTTAAAGGTATATGAAGTTTTCAGTTATTCATACATTCTGACATTAGGACTTCAAACTTTGAACTTTGAATCAAAGCACTTGCCCATGTGTCAACATTTGAATACATGTTGAAGATCCCCAAGGTGTCAAAAATCATTTGGAGCCCTCCATTACGATGAGCTTTATACTCCGGGTGTAGCTTCGGCAAGTAAAACGCCCAATATTTGAAAGTTTCAATCGAATCACTGCATTGTCATTGTTTGGTCCAAATTTGAAGCTTGACTACTCGTTGATCATGCACAAAACCAAAGTACAGTCGATTCGCGATAATTCAAACTCGAAGAGACCCCAGGAATTTGTTTGAATCCGCCTCTTTCACAACCCCACTGCGCATGCGCAATCCCCTAGCGGCCAAGTCCCTAAGCAGTCCAGTAGGGGCAGCAGACGACATTCCCCACAGCTCCCGCACAAGCGGGAAGGGGTCGTGGTTGTATTTACATCGTTTGATTTTTTGTGTGTGCTCGTTGTGCGCGGAACAATGCCCACAACTACTTGTGCTGCGTTCCGCTGTAACTCGGAGTGCCGAAAAGGGAACGGTGTCGGCTTGTATCGCTTCCCGTCGGCCGCACGCGATCGGCTACGGCGGCTTGCGTCGCTCGCGTCGGCTCGGGTGATGGGAACATTAGGCTTAGCATCCTGGCGGATATTTGATCGCTGCTATCTGTGCAACTGCGAATAACAATCCGCAACACAACTTTTCACTACACTATCATCCCCTTTCTCGCATGTGGAACTCTATTTAAGTTATAACTGCCGTTTGAGCGATCGGTGACCAAGACGTCTGCGTAGCCTGTTTCGATGCTCCCGCGCAGGTATCGCCATCTCTCGGTCGCTCAGCGCAACGCGCGCCGCGGCGACTGGTCAGCGTATACGCTTGCATCGCGGCAGATATATCTGATCGCCGCTTTTAAAATAAGCCCTGACAACAATCCCTAGCACAATTTTTCACTACACTAACACCTACTTTGTCGCATGTGGAACTTTTTAGCGATCAGATTGATTCAGAAGAGCAGCGACAAGCGCGGTTGCTACCGTGGTCTGCGCCGGTTCGAGCCACTGAGTGTGCCGAGCTCGCAGGCGCGGCCGGCGTGTGCGCGGACTGTTTCCGAAGGCAGAAAACGCTTCACGATTGCTTGCTTTATCCATTTCTTGCGAACAAAAGCGCAGAATCTACAAATTCAGCTCAGCGATCATCGTAGTTGACCGTGGAGCAAAAACAGTGGGCGGAGCGACGCCGACGACGCATCTCATGCGCGCATCGGGCCGTCTCAAATTCACGCGTACGACTAGTCGTGGCGACAGTCGTAACGATCAGTCGCATGCGAATCGCGTGTACCAATCGTACATGTGTCCAGCGCTTAAAGGCATTTTGCGAACTGCCGGCCTTTGTTGAGCTGGCGATCGCACTTCATGCCAGACGACTCCAAGTACTGCTCGCTCTGCTACTCGGACGGCACACCGGGCACACGGATCTGCCGAGATTTCTTTGCCAGCCCTCATTCAGTGATAAGAAGCCGCCTGGTATTATGTGATGACGAGGGGCTGTCATCTTAAGGCGTTATAACACCAACACAGAAGAAAAACTTCGGCTGCTCCTCGCCGTAATGTGGGATTGCCGTGCATACAACGAGAACGCAGCCGGAGGAAACGCCGGCAAACCATACAGCTTCAACTTCCGCTAGGCACGCTAGGTGGCAGCACACCGCAATGAAAGAGGCGGATTATCCGAAGTTCGAATGATCAGAAGTTTTCATATATATGACTCTGAGCAAGGTGACAGCACACATTATGATTCGGCATTGAGTTTAATCACATTGTTTCAATTTCTAAGCATTTTTAAACCCTAACTGCAGAAAATAAACAGAAAGCAGAGGCGTAAGGTCCACAAGCCGAATGCCGTGCGGGTCACTTTCGTAACCGCCGTGTCGTTTTTCTTTTTCTTTTTTTGCTGACACGTCTATGCGTGATTGTGTGTTTTTCTATTTGTTTTTGCGACAGTGGCCCGCATGGTTTTGACCGCTTCGACAAGCATAGGCAATCAATCAGGCTTAGACGTTTTTTGAGGCCTGTTTGTTGTTTTGGTTTCTCATTCGCATCGTGAAAACGGTACATAAGGCTAGAAAGTTGAGAAACGTCACGGTCTACCTAACTTGTGCTTCGTTTTGAATGTCTGGTTACTAGCAACGCCCTTTTCCTTGAAGGCTTGAGGCGCTTATTCTTCATTTTTCGACTGTTATGAATATGTAAAAGCACGCAAATTTTCAAATAGTTGTGGGAAAGGAGTCAATATTTTCCAATATGGGCATGCAGAAAGTACGAATTAACCAAATGACGGAGTTCGAATTAAGCGGCTTTTAAATACACTGAAACGATAGCAAGCCAACCAAAAATTTGAATTTTGTTTGAATTAACTTAAAGTATGAATTAACAGTTTGAAATATTGCGTGTCTGCTGTACTAGCAATACGTCTCTTTGTGTTGTGGTTCTCTGCAGAGGCCGAGAACGAGGTGTGCAGCTTCAGCGAGACCTCAGCGGTCAAGTTGGGCCACGCCCTGGCCGACGAGGTGGCTGCCCACACGCGCCGCTTCCTGGCGCACGTCTCCCCCAATGCCAGCCGGGTGGACTCCAGCAATTACAACCCGTTGGACCTCTGGGCGTGCGGCTTCCAGATGGGTGAGAGGCAGTCTTCTTCTAAGTGCGGAGCGCTTTAGGGGCTCGCCTTGTCGCCGTAGCTCGCTCGCTGGACCCCAGTAGACACAAAAAGAGAATTTATTATAAACCACATATCAGTGCGCAGCAACTAGTGGCAACAGCACGGCCCTAAAAACAGAAGAAACCCAATCATTTTTCAAGTACTCCAACACAACACAACAAATGTCTGTGGTGGTGAAACAAGCTACTCCAAAATCAATCCATAAAAAGTTCACAGGTGTTCACAGAAAGAGCTCAGAAACTCGTTGAAAGTCAATACGGTACAATACTCATGCTCAGGATGTTGTTCCTGGCCACTATGAAGCGCGTGGACCAGCGTAACAGGAAGGCTTGTTCACCTAGAGCTGCCAACTCCTCATTTTCCAAGTGACTCATAAGGATTAGAGCCACACGGCATTCTGTCGTCACGGCGTAACCCAGAGGCTTCGAAAACCAAGCGGTTTATGCGGTCATAAGCATTCGAAACTCGTCCACCGCTGGCGCTTGCCATACATCTCCCCATTGTTCAGCGCAAAGAAAACTGCAGGTACGTTTGAGGCAAAATATACGCAACTAACCGGCAGCACCCGCGTTCGTTTAGTTAGGAATGCTCGTCGGGTTGGTTTTTACGGTAGCAAGCGAGAAAATGTGGCCGTGCAACACCGGCACATGTGGGAGGAAAAGCAAGCACAGAAACAACAGAACTCCCGCTGGTGCAGTTTCAGGCGGGGGACGCACAAGCACTGTGAAGGCGGGAAATTTGAATTGGATTGGGTGGTAGCAGTGAGTGGATAATGGCACTACAGCCAATTATGGCGAGTCACTGCTCTGCACTTCCGACAGCTTTCACAGTGAGTGGAACGGCTATAATTTTTCTTTTCTTTTTTTTAAAATACACCTTTCTTTGCCTCACTGATAGCGACCATACATGAGAATTCACTCCAGGAAAGCCAACTTACGCATGCTGTTTTCACAAAGGCTCATCAAGTGCTGCTGCACAGTCAACACTCTATTCCTGGCCAATCCCCTTGAATGGGTATGGGCCAGCACTTGAAGGCCACCATCGTCATCATCAAAGTCCAAACTCGGATGACAACGAACGAATGAATGCCTTACAAGACTGGGCTTTGATTCGACCAGGTTTGCGGCAGAAGAAAGCTTCACATTTCAACCAAGTTTTTTGTTAGATGAAGAGGCTTTGATTCTTTTTTCTTCCTGGCCTTTGAATTCTTTGAATTCCTGAAAGTGAATCCTTCATGCACTCTCTTTCTCTCTTTAGCTGTTTTCTTAGGTTTTGGCTTAACTTTTTCGCTGCATTTCTGGTTATAGAAGCCTGTTCACTGACGGAGTTCAAGTATTTCATAATACAGTTGAATAACCCCGCAATAACGAATCCACCGGTTTTGCAAGGAATTTCGTTGCCACGGGAATGAAACATTGACAGGAAAATCGCCCGCAGACCGAAAATTTATTTCCGAAAGTCGGTTATGTATTACTTTGCGAGCCTTACATTGCAGTTACTTCACAGCTCAGCTCTCACGCTACAAAAAGTGCTTCATTGATAGTTGTGTGTGCCTAAGGACAACCGAATCGTGTCAAATGCATCGAAAACATTCAGTAGGTTCGCCTTCTCTGCATGTTTTTCTTCCTGGTCCTCGGTGCCGAGTAGTATGTTCAACGAGCATGCAAGCGAAGTCCAGCTTCTTCTGTTGATGAACTTTGCCAGACAGTGGCACCTCGTTCCAGTGTTGTCCACAAAACTAAGTGAGCAAAACCAATACTGTTTTGAATGAGAATGTGTAAACCTAATCTAAGATGTATTGAGCTTTGGTTGCTGACAGCAGGTGCATTTTTTTTCCGTGGGCATGCCTCATGGTGGAAGTATTTTTGCCTGTAATAAAGTAGTTGATGTCTAACATTCGTCCGGCATGCCATTTATCGCTTCTTGTCTTCTTGCACTAGCAAGCTTGTCGAAGTTCGTCCCATTTACATTTGGCGTAATTTTTTAACGTACTCGATAGAAAGTTGTGCTATCGGAAGTGGCTACTAGAGGTAAAAAATGAAACTGCATATCTCTCTTGGGGATTGTGAATGTTCTAAGACACGAGAATATGAACAAGGAATTGCGCTATGAACCGGAGGCGTATCAACGTCGTTGTACTCTGTTATGAAGCAGCTTTCTGAGCTAACTGAAATGGGTGAAGACTGAACATTCTAAAGAGATTGCAGTATCAAGTCTGGTGTTACTACAAAGATCTCAAACTAAATCTCAAAAGGCAAGTTAAAACCAACCTTTTATAAATCTGCCGCAAATTTTGGGTTACTGCACATGCAGTTTTCGGCCACGCCATAGTTGCATTTGCGAAATCTGGCTGTCACATTGTTCACCTAAGAAACTGGGGTGCTACGTGTGTTCGAGCGGGTTGTGTTCGAGCTCATTTTGTTGTGAATCTTGCCACACAGCTGCCATGAATCTCCAAACTTCCGGCGTGCCGATGGATCTTCATCGGGGCTGGTTCCGTCAAAATGGCGGCTGCGGCTACGTCCTGAAGCCGCCCTGCTTGCGCCAGTCCTGGTCCGTCTTCAACGCTTACCGCCGAGAGACGTTCTCTGACAACGAGCCCCTCTACCTGCGAGTCAAAGTGAGCAACTGTCGATCTTCCTTCTTCTTTTAATTTTCAAGTAAACTTTGTGGAACTTGTCAGTCTTACTGCTTTGTTCCCATTGATTTCAAATATGCCATTATTTTTCTCAGTTGGTCAATTAGCTCCCAAGATAATTAGAGACAATTAGCCATTTTTAGTCAAACAATAGACAAAACAGTGTTAGTCGTAAAACTGTAATCTTTGTATTTTCCAGTACTATGAACCCTGGTGAATGCAATAATTGAAGCAGTGTTTCGATGCATCGCTTGGAACTAATCTTACAGCTCATTAAACCTCAGTGTTTAAATGGGCACTCAAAATGATTCCTTAATTAGAAAGTTTAATGAGCTGTAAAATTAGTTCCAAGCGATGCATCAAAACACTGCTTCGATTAGGGCATTCACCAGGGTTCATAGTACAGGAAAATACAAAGATTACAGTTTTACGACCAACACTGTTTTGTCTATTGTTTGACCAAAAATGGCTAATTGTCTCTAATTACCTTGGGATGTAATTGAACAACTAAAAAAATAATGGCATACTTGAAATCAGTGGGAACAAAGCAGTAAGACTGGCAAGTTCTGCAAAGTTTACTTTAAATATCAAAGTTGTTTTAGGACCTGTGTCCCCCCTTAATCAAGTCCAATCCGGTTGCCTACAATGAAGATGTTTGCAGAGGGCACAACGTGAACCCTTATAGAGTTAGGAAATAGAGAAACATGCATTAAAGGGACACTGAAGTGATTTGTAAACATTGCGGGATTACTAGCGCAAATTGTAGTTCGGAGTCCGTAGGCCTTGTTTCGACCACTCTGGCCGCGTTTACGCGAATTTATTTAGTAGAAAAATCAATTCGAAAATGCTGTCCTCCTCTCTTTACGCTCGCCCATTTTCTGTGGCGTTTTCGTGTGACGTCAGCAGGAGATGAGCTGGAAAATGGCTGCGCTACTGCACGGTTCGCCGACCAGCCGACCTACCGATCGAGTCAGTCGGCCCAGCGTTTCGTCCGCAGACCGCCGACGGGTCGTCGCTATTCGCTCGCTCAATTTAAACTAAGCCACAACACCTTTGTGAATGAAAGAATGTGCCTTTCTTTACTTTGTTAGTTTGTACACTGTGTCAAACTCAGTGTCCGGGTCGCTCCACACAACCGCTGCACAAGTGCACATGCGACGCTTCGCTGACTTTACGCTAGTAGGAAAATCTAAGGCCATTTGAAGGCGGGAGAAGAGTCAGCGAAGTCAATATAGGTACTAAGAAAATAAAATCAACTGAAACTTTTACCGTACAGCGCAAAACTAGGGAGCAGGAAGCATTTTTTGCGCTGGGTAAACAAGCACAGCGGTCAGCAGCACGACCGCACATCTGCGAACGCTTTTCCGTCAAAGAAATGCAATTGCTAGACGTGAGATATTGTGGAAGTTCGGGGGACGCTTACTGCAGGAGCGCTATACAGCAAATAGTCAAATAAAGTACTTGAAATGCTTAAAATAAATAAAAGTGTAAACTGGTTATACATTATAGACCTTATATATCCAGCCCGGCCGGTGCCGGCTCGTGGCCTAGTGGTTTGAGGCGCTGGGATTACTGTTTTGAAAGTCACAGGTTCGAGTCCCCGGGGAAAGTACATGTGTTTTTTTTTTTTTTAAGTTGATTTTTTCGTATGCGGCCGATCTTTTCTGGACTGAGTTCACACTTTTTGGGCCGTAACGTTCACTGCTCCACGAGCGAGATCGCAGAACGCGCGCATACTGGCAATGACGCGCTAGCGAGTTCTCGTTGGCATGCTGTTGCCACAAGCACCGACTGCTTGCGGGCAGTGGGCCCAGGCCTCAATCAGCACACCCTTGGCCTGGTGCGAACTAGCTTTTTACGAACAGACATGAGTGAGGCAAGCTCCGAATATGCGGGTAAAGCGCATGGCATTTGAGAGTCTGCGGTGGCGCGGAGGGCGTTCATCCACTGCGTAGGCCTCGTCTAGTGATTTTTACGATTCCAAGCCGCCCTGGGAGGTTTATCTTAGACATTTGACAGCCAACAACATGGCAGAAGCGCGGTACGGTGATTACTGAGATATCGAGAATGGCCATCCAACAATGCCATCGGATGTCAAGCATGTTGTTTTACAGAACCGAAACCGAAACCGAAACTTGTTTGATTGCTAACCTTGGGCATCGTCCAATCATGGTTCCCCCCCCTCCTGACGTCACAGCCTTTAGTTGGTGCGGCCGCCGCAAACCGCACATGGTAGTTTTTCTTCTTTCGCGCTTTGTAAAATAATTACCGATTTGTCAACCGGATAAACGATGAATAGTGTGTTAATTTGAGCCAGTCTACACAGTGCAAGCAAAAACGGGAGCTTGACAAATTCACTTCAGTGTCCCTTTAATGATAGTTCAATCTAAATAAGGAATATACTTTGCATGTGGTTTAGCCAGACCTTTCTCGTATTCAACACAGCACGATTTCAAGTATCCCTTCGTGTCTTCGAACATCAAAATACTTAAAGGGACCCTGCAACACTTTTTGTGCAGTGCAAGTAAACGTGCGCGGCATTTAGTTAACACTGCCAGGAATACCTGAGCCAAATATTACACGTGCGCAAATTATGGTAAGCGCGCAAATCGCCATGAAAGACGCGGAAAAACCAATCGCACTGTCTTCAGTTCTCCTCATTATGCACTTCTGGCATGGCCTCAACGACGTCATTTGGGCCATGGTCGTCCTATTGGCTGTCGCTGGTCAACTTCGCGGCTTGTTTTTCGCATTTCCTGTGATGATCCGGCGGCACCGGCGCTGTGTACCAATGTCTTCTATGTCTGAACCTGTACGCATACTTTGGTGTTTCTTTTGTTTTGTGTGCACGCAGAGTTTGCGTGACAAACTCAATACTCCCCTTTCAACGAGCCTACTCGACAACAAATGTCTATTGCTTCAAAAACACCCTACCAGCCTGAGCGCTTGCTTGCGAGCAGGCAGCCATGCCTGCGTTTTTGTGGCACCAGACTGGAAATAGACCCCTCCACATTGTGGAGAAAAGGCAAAACTCCCCGGCCTGTGATGTATCGAAGGCTGCCGAACAGAACGGTGTGAGCCACGAGAGATCGTGCAGCTTTTCTGGCGTTGTCCGCAGTTGAGTTGAGAGGGAACAATTATTCGCGATTTCTCATTGCGCGTAGTTTCGGTGATAGTGAACGGATTTTCATAAATCTTGCGGGAGGAGATCGTTGGGACAATAGACTTTGCCCCAAAATACATTCTGAGTAGTCGATGGTAAATGTTGCAGGGTCCCTTTAAAAGATATGCGGAATTGTTGAACAGTGCTTTTCGATTTGAAGATGAATCGAGCATTGTTTTATTTACTTCGATTATCGAAAGCTGGGATATTCTCACTCAACTACTATACAACCTTGCATTGAAAACATTTAGCTAGATCCCCTTTTTGAAAAGTTTAATTAATTTAAACTAATTTGCTAATTATTTGAAATATATGAAAAATGTGAAATGGTCGGCGTGACCCCAAAAGGTTATTAGCTGTCTGGCACTTGAAAATTCTACGTTTGTCATTTTACTTTTTGGTCCTCATTATTGGAAACACCCTGTGTACCTCTGTGTTTTTATTTATACTGTATATGTATAGGTATATAAATGTACACTCTATATATACAAGCATAAACACGGAGGGCAAGGGTTTGACTGTAGCCTGTCTGGTCGGGAGTTGTGTTGCAATAAGACGGAGACACTGACCAAAACGAGATTTCGGCGCACGTTAAAGATCCCCAGGTGGTCAAAATTAATCCGGAGCCCTCCACTACAGCGCGCCTCATCGCCTGCGTTGCGTCGGCGCGTTAAACCCTACAATCAATCAATCACTGACCAAAAGAAACTGCTGAAAAATTTGAAAGGAACCTAAAATCACGGCTTTATCTGGAGTCGTTCGAGACGCAGAGGGCACGTCAGGCACTCAATCCAAATGAAGGGACCCTCCCCCCATCGCAACACATGCTGCTTACGTCAGGTACTGAAGAAAACATAAACTTCCCTGAACTTTCCTGCACCCCATTGTGAGCAAGGTTTTTGTAGAGAAGCTGAAACGTCTTTGTCTGTTGTTTTTAAAGTTTTTAGCAGTTTTTAGTTTAAAGTTTTTAGCGTCCCCGTTTCATTGCAAGTATAAACACTAGGGGTGAGCAAATACTCGAATATTCGAATACAAATTGAATAGTGCCTCTGCGAATATTCGATTCGCGAATCGAACATCTACTATTCGATTTTTTGAATAGTCGAGTGTATTTCCTGAACGTGCCCTGGCTTTGCAAAAGTGTGAGACGTTGGTGCATGCTATCGCACTGATGCTACACCATCTGCTCGGCAAGTTCCATCTAAATCGAGCTTTCGACGGGCGTGCCTTGCAGAGGCCGTAAATGTTATCCTTCTGCACATAGTAATGTGCGATTGCATCGATAAGACATTTTTTCGAGCCTTCGCCATCGATTCTGACCGCCTTTTTGAATTCTGTGACCGCATGTTTACATGTTAGGGCAGCCTGCGGTAAAGACCACCGCCATTTCGACAGCGCTTCCGTTGATTTAAAATCAAATGCGGTTCTGGCTGTTTTTAATGCAGTTGGTGTACGGTTACTGCGTGTTTACTTGTTTTTTAGACCACAGTGGATAGCACAGGCTTGTCCTTGGCGACTGTAGTGCGAGCTCTCTTTCCGCTACGTATTATTCACGCTTCATGCTGCCCATGTGCTTTCGAAGTGCCTCATCGTTGTTCCGTGTTCTCGCCTCTTATTGTTCATGCCTGCAAAGTGCTCGCTTCTGAGTTACGAGGAACTGTCTAGTCGTCGCCTATGATTGCAGTACAGCAATTCCAGCGCAAGTTGGGTTTCTTTCTTTTTCTTTTCTTTTTTTTTCTTCCAAATGCGTATCGTGCCCGGTCAGGATTCCTGGAGTTCCAAAAATGCAAGTTGAAAAGTGCGTTCGCCGCGTTGAAAAAGAACGTCATGTCTACCGAACATGCGAAGTAGCTTCTGCTTTTGCACAAAAACCTATGAAAAATCGAGGCCTGTAAAAATAAAAACTGATATTCGATATTCTATTCGATATTCGGCTTTTTTTTTTCCAAATTCGATTTGATATTCAATTCCAAAGTTACTATTCCGCATTTGCACACCCCTAATGGGCACTGTATAAACACTCTGTCGTACTTGCCCACATATGTGCGTACATATACACTGTGTTTTCGCGCGTATAACTCGCTCCTGCATTAACCCGTACCTTCACTTTCTGTCAACAGATAAAAAAAATACATCACCACAAATTGCCCACATATTTTAAACACAAAAGGATAGACCAAAGCTACCACTCAAGCAACATTACGCATTTGTTTATGCAAAAGAACTTACCTAGTTGACTACGTAACTAGATGACTTGCCGCATAAATTTTTTCAGGTTGGTATATTGTTGAGCTCTGTGGGCAAAATAAGCACTGTCAATGGGATAACAGTGGCTTAGTCGCTATTACTACTGTAGGGGCATCACGGTCCAACGTGCGTTGCAGTGAAGCTGCACCAAAGGAAATACCTCTCATATAATCCGCACGTCTACTTCACACTTGAAGGTTTCGCATTTTTCGTGCGGGTTATACACGCGAAAATACGACATATATGTACACGCACCCGTATGCAAGAGTGATTGCATCCTTCCTCCTTTCCTGCAGATCATCAGTGGGCAGCAGTTGCCGCTGCCGAGAGGAGCCTCCAGCAAGGCTACGGCCATCGACCCCTACGTGACGGTGCAGGTGTTTGGCATTCCAACGGACTGCGCCGAGGCACGCACCAAGACCGTCTCCAACGAAGGTGGGCTCCTGACCGATACTGTCTTTTCTCTATGTGCGTTTAAGCTTCCTTCTTGCTTGCTCAGTTTCACTTGCCTGCTGTAATCGATTGAACTTGGGAAAGGGGGTCATCATCATGAACTAATGCATTATCATGAAAACATCGTGAGCTAATGCATTAATACCTCAAATTAAGTAAAACACAATCCATCGTCTTCTTATAGGCCTTTTCAAGGTCGGCGGTGCCCTCTCTTGACTACTTTTGGTATCAACACCATGCTGATACTGAAACTAGTCGCCACAGTTCTATTGGTGAATCATTGCTCTGCACTTGACAGCTTCCACATCGAGTGGAACTGCTTTAATTTCGATTTCACATTTCTACCTACACCTGTTCTTCCACTCTATCCACCAGGCCACTCTCCCATCTTTGACGAGTGCTTCGAGTTCACGATGGCTGCTCCTGAGCTTGCCGTGCTGCGGTTTGCCGTCCTGGACGACGAGTTTATTGGCGACGACTTCATCGGCCAACATTCGATTCCGGTGTCGAGTCTCAAAACAGGTAATGCTCGGCGCTTCTTTGGCATTCACTTTAGAACGAAGTGGCTTCTCCTATGCAGGGTTCATGCGGTTGCTTGAGAACTTTTAAAAACACTCAAACTTGAAAAGCTTGTTTTCAAGGCCTTGATAAGAGTCCTGGAATGCTTACAGACCCTCAAAGATCCTTGAAATTTGCGAATTTTCCTCTTTAACAAGCATAGAATCACAGTGAGGCATACGTAAGGGCTGAGTGAGGATTTGTTGCTTGGTTTAACCTTATTTAGTCAGTAAAAGTTTGCATTTTGTAACACACTGAAAGTGCTTATCTGTGCAACTATAACAAGCAATTATGAGAAATCTTCGACGAAAGAAATGTCGCTGGAGCCATTGTTTAGACGAGGGGACTTGTCTGAAGACGAGTCCCTTTGTTGATAAGTTTGCCGTTAATCATCTACCTAGATTTCACGTGCAGGTGATTAAGCTCTCTCTTTTCTCTTTTTCTTCCTCCTGGCACATGCGCCGACGACGTAGCGTGTATGTGTATTTTGTAAAAATTTCAGTTGAAGTCTTTCGCCCTTTCAGTCTTCAGTTGAAGCGTTCGCCCTTTCCTTTTGGCACTAGTACAATGTACCCAGTATGGAATTCCTTTCCTCACACTGTTTCTTCTTCTGCCTGTGCACCTGCAACAGCAGCGAGAATCTAACCGTTACTTTTGGCACCGCTGTGGGATTGCTGAAGGGCAAGGCGAAATTCTTACATGCGCATTTTTGGCCCTGTGAGCATTCCTGCAAACTAGCCCACACTTCATGAATGTTTTCGAAACAGGCGAAAACCCACGTAGTGTAACCACACATGTGGTAAAGAAGGTTTCTTTCTTTTTTTTCTTTTTTCCCACCTGTTTGGTTTGTTGAATAACACGATGTCGGTGGCATGACGGAAAAGAATGTTGGGCTGATTGTGCACCCTGTGCGTTGTTTCAGGCTACCGGCATGTCCAGCTCACATCCGATACGGGCAAGGTGCTGGAAAACTCGTCGTTGTTTCTTCACGTCACGATGAGCAACCGATCGGGTGACAAGGTGGGGACGCATGGAGCACTTTGTTTCAGTGGCCTTTTCTTAAATGCTACAAACTATCACTGGGGTACTCGGCTAAGACTTTGATGTTTATGTGTGCATATGTGAAGCTCCTGCTTCCTGGTGGCAAGCAGTGGGATGGAGATGGAGTTTATCCTTGATCTTCATAATAAACTAGTCTCTGTGTGTTTTTGTTATGTGAGATGATGTGGAGGCACATATCATCGGCTTTGCCGCTGACTTTGTCGCTGGGTCTCAGATAATGAATGGTAGCCTGGCATTATCCCTGAAGACGAAAGTGTATGACAGCTGCATCTTACCGGTACTCACCTACGGGGCAGAAACTTGGAGGCTCACTAAGAGGGTTCAACTTAAATTGAGGACGACTCAGCGGGAAATGGAACGGAAGATGATAGGTGTAACATTAAGGGACAAGAAGAGAGCGGAGTGGATCAGCGAACAAATGTGTGTTAAGGACATATTAGTAGAAATTAAGAAGAAGAATTGGACGTGGACAGGGCATGTAATGCGAAGGCACGATAACCGTTGGTCATTAAGGGTGACAGAGTGGATCCCTAGAAAAGGCAAGCGTTGCGGGGAGCGGCAGAAAGTTAGATGGGCAGATGAGATCAAGAAGTTTGTGGGGATAAATTGGTCGCAGTTAGCACAGGACGAGGGGGTAATTGGAGATTAATGCGAGAGGCCTTTGCTGTGCAGTGGGCATAGATAGGCTGGTGATGGTGATGATGATGATGATGATGTCGCTGGTGTCAGTGTTCGTTCGTAACATCCTTGCCCGTTTATTTCAGAAATTGAGGAGAAAGCGTTCGTGGCAGACTCGACCCCAGGCGGAGATGAGGCATGTCGGCATTCGTCATCTTGACGAGGCCTTCAAGGCAAGTTTTCTTTCGCCCAGCTTTGGGTGCTCCTGTTCCTTCTATTGTTTCTATTGTTACCATTCTCTTGAAATTCCATGCTTGGGTGGCCACATCAAGAGTACAATCACAGATGCATGCTACATGAACCACTTGAGTCTGTTGAAATGCGGAACCTCACCCTTCATATGCCACGGAGCTCTCCAGTAGGACTGGATTTCTATGTTTTTGATGGAAATGGTATTGAATCCAGTTGGGTTCATTGAGGTAAAGTCTGGTGTCTAATGCACGTCCCTACTCTAGCAATATTTGTATGTGACCTTTCTTTCCATTTCATAAACCTTCTATGAACAAATATGCCTGTTTTACTTAGTGTTCCTCTACCCCACTTTGGACAAACGAGTTGAAATTTTCATCCTATATTTTCCACTCTTAGTGCAGACCTGTTATTTTCCTTTGGGGTGAAGGCCACCATCGCACCACTTGTCATGTGATGGCATGGGTGGAGCAAGTGTTGGGATGCCTATCTGCATGGCTAATAATATACCTATCCTGGATATCTTATAGTGCTCACCAATTGTCGTCTCATCGTGCAATGAGACAACATGGCACTGTCTTTCATAAGAGCAGGACTACTGCCCTGTCCCCGCTCTTATTTATTTCTATGCTCAGGTGAGATGAGGAGTAGAATGAAGTGCCACTGCCTCCCACACCAAAGGACATCATTCCATCCTTACCAAATAGTACTTGTGTAATTAGGAATACTAGTAAAAAAAGAACTGTAATCTTACTGTCACAAGGAAAAGCTTACATATGGGGTTGTGCTCTATGCAGAGAAGTCAGACAAACATGCTTGCTCTGATGGCAAAGCTTATGTCAGACTTTTTGCCACTGAGTTTAGAAAAAAGAATTCTTTCTATAAATATTTTAGAGAAATGTCACGGACACTTTTTTGGCAGACCTTGAGAAACTCTCTAACCATTGGGAACTTTGAGAAACTGTTTCGGAGAGTTTGAGCAAGAAAAACCCCGCCCCCATTTGAGGAACGGGGTTTAGGTAAGCGAAGGTTGCCCTGTTGTTTTGTGTGCCTCCTGGTGCAGGGTGCTGCAGGGGCATTGAACGAGTGCCAGCGGCTCAACGGATCGTTGGACCGCGCCATGCTGGAGTGCTGCGAGGAGTGCGGCCTGCCCAGCAGCGCCAACCTGGCCCAGTGCTTGCGGGCCGCGGCGCTCCGCCTGGCTTCTGCCCCTGAAGTGGTTAACATCAGCATCAACGAGGAGAAAGGGGTACGAATTTCACTCCACTTAGACTCCCATTTGACTCTCTATAGTTTACTCTTTCGTGACCACGGAAACAAATGGCCGATATTGAGTGCTTTTTTTTCTCTTGAGCTACTGGACACATTTAGCATTGCTATGCATGAAATTGTAGCTTATATATTTCTTTTTCAAGCACATAACAGCAGTTTTGTGAAAGGTGTAATTATGGACAGTTTATCGGTCAATAAAACAAAACAAAAATCCGCAAAAAAATATACACAAAGCACAACTAGGCGATTGTACTGAGCCTAAAAATTATTTTAGGAATTCCAAGATATACAGAATGTTTCTACATTCCTAAGCTATCATTAAATAAATACATCAATTCTCTACACAAAGTTCTGGATTTTTGTGGGCCCACCAACCTAACAGGCCTGACGGCTGTGGCACTCTGCGAAGCCACTTGAGAGTCAGTCGCTCTCTCTCAAATGTGCATCCAAGCATACCTGTTTGCATTCTGACACGAACTTATCACTTTAGTGGTAAAAAGCAAGAAAAAAATTTAGCGCTCCCAAGAAGCAGCACGCCTCTCTCCGCAGCACTAATTTTACACGAACGCCAGGCTATCTTGAAGGTTATAACACTGCATTTGACAAAATATCCCTGCCGCAAGTTGTCCAGACCCTATACATGAAAGTAATGCCGCATTCGTCAGATATTAGGCACGTTTTGTGTAAAAATACAGCACGAAGTCAAAAACGAACCTTTCCTGTCAGTAGCTGTCAAAGTGTGAAGCTGTTGAATGGGAGAGTCTTCGTAAGAACTAAAATCTGAAGAATCCACATCGTTGCTGGAGTCATCACTGCTGCTGGGGTAAACAAAAATCAGCAGCAGCAGCAGTGCCTAAGTCCCTGAAACCACTGTCCGCCTTTTCAGAGCACGCAGTGAAACAGGATGCCATTTTTTGCCTAAACGGCCGCTACCTTGGGTTCAAATTTCACTCACAACGCCGTCTACCCACGCGAAATGTAAACAAATGGCAATAAAACTGAAAATGAGGTTTTCAGTGGACTCGCCAGATAGCATCAGTTGTCCGAATAGCACCATTTTTAGTTTTTGCGGGAGGGTTGAAAATCATCATTCACCCGTAAATGATGGCCTATGGCGCGGTCGCGAAAGAGTTAAAAAGCACAATGTGTTTGTCAGGCGGATGGATAAATTACCACTGGGTAGGAAAGAGCACCAGACCTGCCTTCAGTTAAGTGATAATAGGTTCAGTGGCCTTTTAGGTCAGCTGTAGAAAAGGCAGTGCAAACAAAACACGTTGTGGTGGCAAAGCAAAGAGGGCTTCGTATTTAGCAGAATTAATGAGTATACAAGCATTTCTCTAAGCGGCACACAGAAAGATACATAGTACATTTTAGTTTGTAGTCCACTCAGTCTGTTTTTCAGCTCAAAAAATGTGTTGTTCTTTTGTTGTTTTTTTGTTTTTAATTAACGTTGGCTCACCTGTGTTTCACATCACACTGGACCCGTATTCTGTGTCATGTGGCATAGGAATAGGTCTGGGCTGAAGGCCAAACACCTCGTGCTACCTTGTGCCAACACTGAATGTTTGGTCAATGGGCCACATACAGACTGGGTGGCTCACAACAGTCCTAAAATGACTGTCTGATGGAAGTAGCCAAAGCGGCTATTACTTATAGCGAAAATACGTTGCAGTTTTGTCAGGGCAATTTCATATGTGCAGATCAAGGATTTGTACTGTGGGAAGGACATACCGTATTTACTTGTGTAGTGAACCCACTTCCTTTTTTTTTTTCTTTTTTCTTTTTTTTTTTTTTTTTCAGAGGAAAATTTGGCATAAATTTGGGGAAGGGTTTATTATGTGGGAAAAAGTTGCAACAGACTTTTAAACGTTCAAATGTCGTACAATAAAGATGCTAAGCGAAGTACTGCGAAAACTTTACCTTTCCATTAAAAACACGTAGGCAGTTATGTAAGCAAATTTCTTTTTTATTCACAACAAGCTAGTGGCCCCCTACTCGCCATCGTCCCCCAACTTGCAACGGGAGCTGTCCTCGTCATTTGAGTCGCAGCTTCGCGTTCGCCGTCGACCCACAGCGCATCACCTTCTGTGCAGTCAAGGCACTCCTAAACTTCCTTTTTAACACTGGGCAACTTCCCTTCTTTGAACCCACGAAACACATAGCAATCCCTGTTCATCGCCCAAACCTCTTGTTTTTCGCCAGTAGCGTACACCCACTGTGTCAACACCGAAGTGCCACCCAGCCGCGCGTTTTCGATGCGCTTCAACGCGTGCTCCAAAACCTTCAGTTTAAAACTCGCTGCGCGGCTCATGTACTGACCGATTGTACGCTGCGCACCAGGAGCACAAAAAAACGGTCGGAACACAGCTGAACAACAAAACAATGGAGCGTAATGGCAAAGTCGCGGAACAGCACAGAGCAGGGAAGGAGTGCGTTTGCTGCTTTCTTTGCACACGGCAGTGCTTTCACGGCACTATACACAAGAAGATTTGTTTTGTGTTCAGCGAGTGGTGCTCCGCAAGTGCGCAATTTTTAAATAGTGAGCCACGGCATCATGCTCGCATCGCCGGCTACTGCCGAGATTTTTTTTTTTTTTCAGAATGCTTTTTTAGCATTTTTGCGAGTACTGTGGTGTGATGTCAAGTTACTGTGATCGTCGACGGCATCAGCAGCCATGCCGAGATAAAAACACAGCACCTTTTCTATTCCCGCTGCATTTTTATGCAAGGTGACAAGAAAGTAAGTTCTCAAAAAGAAAAGTGCATGTGGGGGGGGGGGTCGTGGTTCATTACGCAAGTGTATATGGTATGTTCAGTATATCAGGTCACAGGTGTGATGACATAACTTGTGGGCCTGCTCTCTACGGCCTGCCAAGGAATGAGGCACACTGCGGTTGCGTGAAAGAACTCTTTACTTACATCCTCCAACGCGCTGTCGCCCGTCCGGGCATACACACACACACCATCACCAGAAACACTTTGCTCGTCCCGAGTCCCGAGTCCCCGCGCGCGGCTCTTCAGCACCACCGCCCGTTCCTACCCGTCCACTCGCGCCATCTCTCCGGCGACCGGGCCGCACGGTAGGCGAGGAGGGCGAGGGAAGGGAGCCCATGGCAGGGGCTCCGGGCGACACCCCCTAGGCCAGAAGGTGTCGTGCCAAGGCGCTCCCCACATCTCTCCCCCCCTCAAACACGGGATACGGGTCCATCATTGAAGATCGCCCTCGGGGTCCTAGTGCACGAGGAACCGCTGGTCGGCGCCTGGGGCCGCCCTGTGCGGCTGTGGGTGGGCTGGCACCCGCCGAAGTGTGGCAGCATGCCGCTCTATCGCCATCGCCACCATGTAGGCGTCCGCGGGAGCGCATTCTCGGCTGCCCGGCGCAGGATTCCACCGAACGGCCAGGCTCCTCTCGACAGCGCCCCGGTGTCCCGATCTCCGCTTCTCGGCGCCGGAACCGGAAACGCCGTGATGAGCCCGGGGCAAACACGGTGGACGGGCGCTCGCAGCCCCAGAGCGAGCTGTAGGCTCTGTGCGCCCACCGGCGCCTCCACGCCAGGGCTACAGCTCCGCGATGAGCTCAGCAGGCCCCCAATCCACGAACAGGGCTCCGCCGTTGACAAGGAGGCGAACCGCAGCCGCCTCGCATCTCCGAAGGGCGGCAGGACCCCCGGACCATGGCAACAGATCCCGGGTCGAACCAGGAAGGCCCTCTGCTCGGCAGGCCCGGGCCGGACTCGCAACGCCCAGGCACGAACGTATCGCCCCGCACCACCAGGCCGGTGGCGCGAAGCTCCCGGGTCGCACCGGAAGGGCCCGCTGCCGGCAGGCCCAGGCTGGCATCGTAACGGCCATTGATTGATTGTAGGGTTTAACACGCCGACGCAACGCAGGCGATGAGGCGCGCCGTAGTGGAGGGCTCCGGATTAATTTTGACCACCTGGGGATCTTTAACGTGCGCCGAAATCTCATACACACGGGCGTTTTTGCTTTTCGCCTCCATCAGAAAAGCGGCCGCCGCGGCCGGGAATCGAACCCGCGACCTTGTGCTCAGCAGCGCAACGCCTTAGCCACTGAGCCACCGCGGCGGGTCATCGTAACGGCCAGGCACAAAACCACGCCTCGCACCACCGCACAGGTGGCGCGATGAAACTTGAAGCGGTGACTGTGCTGCGGGTTGCTCCGTGGTAGAACCACGTGAGACCCGGACCCGTGGGGGGTAGACACTACCGCACCCTCAGGTCGTAACGATGGGTTCGAACCCTATCGCCGGCCGTTCTGTCCTCAGTAGCGGGACTCCCACCTTCTGGTTCTGCTACCACCTGTTCGTCATCGCCAGTGCAAACGTGATAGGCCTTGAGATCGCTAACGTGCACAGGACCCACCAGCTCGTCGCTTTCAAGCGACTGCATCTCATACGTGAGCAGAGTCGTCTGCGCCGTAATTCTGTATGGCCCTTGCCATTTGTGTGCGAGCGCTGCAGTGAAGCCGCGTGCAGCGTTGCTGAGTGGGTGTGTTCTCCTTAGCACTAGGTCACCGATGTTGTACACAAGGTGACGACGGCCTTTGTTATACTGCTCGGCTTGCTCCATGTGCGCCACGTCGAGATTCTCCCGAGCCGTGCGTTGCGCTGCCAAAAGGCGTTCCCGGAGCCTAGCCGCGTACTGCGACAGAGAAGGGGCGTTACCCGCCGCCGCGTACAGCAGTGCATTTTCCATTGGAAAAGCGATCTCTCTACCGAAATTTAGGTAACCTGGTGTCAAACCTGTTGACCTATTTACGGTAGTCCTAGTCGCGAAAGCCAGCTCAGGCAAACGCGCGTCCCAGTCCTTATGCTCCTTGGTTGTCGCAACCAGCATGCACTTCAGGTTCCTGTTCACCCTCTCAGTGATGTTGCTCTGAGCATGATAAGGACTCGTTTCCCTGTGCCGAATGTGCAGCGCTCGACAACAGTCTGAAAAGACTTTGCTTGTGAAATACGAAGCATTGTCAGTGATCAGGTCGGAGGGGAAGCCGAAACGAGTGAATGTCTCCACCAGCTTCTCTACGATCCGCTCCGACGCTAGCTTTCTAAGGGGAAACAACTCCACCCACTTAGAAAAGTGGTCCGTTATAACCAGAATGAACTGGTTTCCTCGCGCGGATCTTGGGAGGGGTCCCATTACGTCACACGCTACAATCTGCCACGGGTAGCTGCTTTCCACCGGCTTCATGAAACCCACAGGTTTCCCAGCGCGCGGCTTCGCTACCTGGCAAAGAGGGCAAGCGCGGGAATAGCTCATTACGTCTCTCCTCATGCCTGGCCAGGTCGCGACACGGCATAACTTGTCGTAAGTCTTACTGCCGCTGCCATGTCCTGCCAGCGCTGAGTCGTGAAAGTACCGCATGAACCGTTTCCGCAACTTCCTCGGGACCACGACTCGAAAGGGGGATGAAACCGCCTCTTCGTCGTCCAGTTGGGGAAAGTAGCGAAGTAATAAGCCATCGTCGCCCAGCAGATACGCGTCAAACCCCTCAGCGTTACCGGTGCAAGCTACGCCGCTCGTTAGCCTTTTCAGCACCCGCTGGCACAGACCGTCTGCTTTCTGGGCCTCAATGAGCTCTTCCTTACTCACTACCTCCCCCCACGACAGATTCCTTTCTGCCTCTGTTCTCCGGGGGCGAGAAATCGCAGCTGCGAGATGCCGCTCCTCTTTCCCTTTGCGGCCGGCCTCGACTCCTCCGTCCGGCCCTTTCCTCCCCCTCTCGGGGTGGCCCGCGCCGCCCATGAAACCACTGCACTCGGCGCGCGCGCTTCCGCCACCCCCTTCCGATAAGGGGAGCAAACTTTCCGCCAACATTCGGCGCTGATCATCGGATCCTGAAAAAGATGCGACGATCGCTTCTACATCAGTGCTCCTCCTTCCTGACGCCTCTCCCTGGCCTTCCGCAGCGCAGTAGAGTCTATTTGCCCCGTGCGGTTGTAAACCGTGCATCGGCGCGTTCGCGAAAGGAAAGAAAGGGGGTTGCGGCCCGTACCGGTAGCCGTTCCTCCCCATGTCAAGCACAACACCCTCCCTCGAGAGGAAATCTCTGCCCAGTATGACTGAAACAGACAAACCAGGCAAGCAAACAAAACGCTGTCTGCGCTTTCTGCCATCAAAACCGAGCGTGAGTCTCACAGCTCCGTCTGCTTTTGCCGAACCCGCTGCTAAGCTCAAGGGTGTCTCGGCGGGCCTGACCCGGATTCTTCTTTTCCGGCAGGCTTCGAAGATTTCGTCCCCGATGAGAGAAATCGTCGAGCCCGTGTCGACCAGTGCAAAAAGTTCTTGACCGACCAATTGCACTCGCATGAACGGGGCCACCGAGGATGGGTCCCCGTGTGCCCTACATGCGGAGGGGGCCAGCTGGCCGCCGGCGCCAGCGTCGTGGTGCTCTGGGGGCTCCCTTGCACCCCCTCTGCCTGGCCCCCCCTTCTCGCTTCCCGCCGGCGACGACAAGCTACCGCCCTTCACCGCCGCCGGCGATCCGAGTTTCCCTGCGTGCTACGCATTTTCTCGGGGCATTGACGGGAGAAGTGGCCAGGCTTGTGACAAAACCAGCACAAGCGGGCTGTTTCGTCCTGCCTCCCTCTTCCGTCGCCTGCGTTGCTTCCGACCGAGGAGTTATCGTCTCCCCCTCCCGACCAGGCGCAACCCGGTTCGAGCGATTCCTCGGGTCTCGGCGGCAACCTGTAGTGAAGCTCGGCGAGTAAATCCGCCTGAATTACTCGCGCTTCTTGTGCGAGGGCCTCCAAGTTGCGAAAACTCCGGCCCCGCAGGTTCGGTCTGAAACGCGGGTGGCATTGCCTGCACACGCGCGCTACCTTGACCGCGTCGGCTGCCTCGGGGTCGGCCCGTTCGTACAGCTCCTGCATAGCCCGCACGTACTCGAGGAGACTCTCCTCAGGGTGCTGCGTGCGAAGGGCAAGCTCGTCCCTCATACGGTGTTCGTAATCGGGTGGCAGGAACTCCGCGCGGAAGCGGTCCTTAAAATCTGCCATCGACTCGAAAGCCGGTTGGCAGCGCCTCCAACGCGCAGCGCTTCCTACCAGTGCCACGGGCAGGACCTGCCTCAACACGTCATCATCCGATGCGCCTACCGCAGTCTGATACGAATCCAGTTGCTGCAGGTATTCGCAAACGGATTTCACGTCTCCATAGCCGGAATAGGAGGGAACCTCGATATTCAAACGCAGCTTCGAGACCGGCACTACAGGACCCGCGGTGGGAGCAGCTAGCGCCGAACCGAGCATTCGGGTCATCTCCGCGAACATCCCGGTCATCTGCCTCATCATTGAGGCGAGATCTGCGGGCTGCAACTGACCAGCAGCCTCCTGCGCAGCGGCCGCTGAGTCTCCCCCCGAGCCCTGCGGCTCCTCCTTCTCTCCCGTCTCTCTCCTTGTGGTAGGAGCCATTTCCAGCGAACTACCCAACAAAAAGCTGGCTCAACCACGCCAAACTGTAGACGCGAAATACAGAGGAAGCCGCGCTAACTACATACGCAACGCGACAAACACACTCCACACACAAATCTATAATGGAAGCAAAAAACGAACGTCAAGACAATACATTCGACCAACGGGGCTGAACTACAGCCACATTAAAATACAAAAAAAAACTACAGTAGGGACACGTCAAAATACACAAATGACTAATATCCCTACAAACGCTAAATACACTCGCAATGTAACCACTCAGGCCGTTACGCGAACAATAGAGAAAAAAACGCAAGAAAAACTTCAGGCATCTACAGCCATCGTAAAACCTAAGCAAACTAAAACACTGGCCTCAAAACTAATTTACAAACATGCATCTACACGGCTCAAAGCCCTGGTCTCCCACTGCCAAAATGGCGCTTCCTTCCTGGAACAAAGGAATGCCGTCCCAAACCGCAGTGGGCCCCTTCCCGGCAGCCGCAGAGAGCAAATGTCCATGGGTGGGCTTGACATCAGCCCCACGTTCGGGCGCCAGATGTGGTCTTCTCTCTACGGCATGCCTAGGAATGAGGCACACTGCGGTTGCATGAAAGAACTCTTTACTTACATCCTCCAACGCGCTGTCGCCCGTCCGGGCATACACACACACACCATCACCAGAAACACTTTGCTCGTCCCGAGTCCCGAGTCCCCGCGCGCGGCTCTTCAGCACCACCGCCCGTTCCTACCCGTCCACTCGCGCCATCTCTCCGGCGACCGGGCCGCACGGTAGGCGAGGAGGGCGAGGGAAGGGAGCCCATGGCAGGGGCTCCGGGCGACACCCCCTAGGCCAGAAGGTGTCGTGCCAAGGCGCTCCCCACAAACTTTTTGTTGCTAACTGTTTGTTATGTGTAGTCATATTGGAGGGTTTAAATTTATACTGGTACTGGTGCTCTTTTGCACGAGTCTTCACCAAGGCTAGGTTTTCATGTGGGCAAATCAATGCTTGGATTAAAATGCTGGCTAATTTGTTCATTGTTAGTTGTGACCTTGTGATACCCAAGCATAAAGGGGTATTTATCTGCTGCTTCTGGCTCTCTGTGCACAAATAACCAATTTTTGTCACGGAGTTTGTGACCTTGACCTTGAAGTCTGTGACCCGCAACAAAACGGGATCCATACAAAGAATATCAATGTGCGAGCACCGTGGCAGGGTATTTTGGTGTTATGGCATACCAGAAAGCAGAACACTTCAACTTTCCAGTGCAGTTCTAACGCAGGGACTATTTTGCTAACTGTAATTAAGCTTCGCAAAGTCAAAATAAGACCAAGTGTGCTGGACCGAATTTGCTTGAAGTTTTTGCTGCAACCATCTTTAAAGGCCTTCTTCTGTGTTCCAGTGCCCAGTCTTCAAGGTGCAGGGTGACCTCTCTGTCAAGGCATCCAAACTGGTCAGCGCTGTTGAAAAAGTGAGTGCTGTTTCGTGCTTGCTTCAAGGAGTCTTCCCTTCTCGTACAGAATCACTTACTAATCTTGAAAGTGCTTGCCTTTCAAGCCTGGTTGTGGGCAGCGAAAAAAACAAAACCAGTGTATGGCCATGGTCATAGCTGCCATCACAACCTGCTTCTATTAATAGTGAAGTTACAAGGATCGTGAAAGTGTGTTTGCCTTTTTAGAAGTGCGTCATACCAAAGTTGGCCACAGTTGCCTTTTGTGTATTGTCCGTGGCAAGAGCGCAAAAGGGTTTGTTTGTCATATCTGAAGATTCATCTTGGCTGAGTTTCTTTTAACTGGAGCCTATACTCCTTCTGTAGTCCCCTTCTGTCTAGGGTCGTAAAAAGTGAGCTGGGCAACTGCCTAACTAGAAGACCAAGCCAATATGGTGCTGCCTTTTGGGGGAATTTGTAGGAAATAACTGCATGTAGATTGTTAGCACGTCAGTCAGTAAAGCTGATGGTTGGAACACTTGCTTAGCCAATTGCACTAATAATCACTTAGTTTTGCCGCTGGCGGTCATATTTATAAGTGCTGGAAATAAAAATGGGACGATTGATCCCGCATTCACCTGCATAAATCATTTGAACGTGCTTGTACGTGGCAAAACATTTGATCGAACTCGAAACTTTAACCATAACGTCAGTGATAGTGACATGGCCTGTTTTGTGATGGTGGCTAGCTGAAGTGTGTATTTTCCAGGAAAATTTCAGGAATTCCCATACATCCATTTCGCATTTCTCATACATTCATTTACAACTGAACTGCTGCTTTATCAACTGTGCGCTGCATCAGTTGCAATGGCACTGACTAGTGCTGAGCATGGTGGTGTTTTGGCACTCACAATTATCAAGAAATGACAGTCACCCCCATGCTTTTTATTTGAAGTAACTTCCAATTAACCAATATATTGAAGTTGAGAGCATGACGGAATCATGTCTGGCCGGGAGGGTACATTAGAAACAAAAATAAAAAAGAGACGCTTCTAGGGATGCATTCATTGCGAACGAGGCTTCCGTGCTGGAAGCCGAAACCAAAGTACGTTTTTGTTTGAACTAGCTGGCGTCTCTTTTTTGTTTCGAACCAATATATTTAAATTTAGCTTTGAATTATTGATCGATTTCTTCTATTGAATTGCGTGTGACATTGCTGGGACCAGCACATCACTTACAACTAACCAAAAATTCCAATTAAGCTGCTTCATATTGTTGAGCACCGACTGTATAGGAAAGCAAAAGCTGTTTTCATGCTTTTGGAAGTTTCGGCATTAGTAAACAACTGCTGCTTCCGTGAATGATGTAGTATTATTATTCATGGCACTATGTGAGACAACTAGCCTTTATTCTTTAGTGCCAGTTTAAATTATTTGCCTGACACATTGACACATGGGTCGAGGTATTTTAATGCTGAACTCAGCATCATAGCAGAAACTGATGCCCGCACGCCACTAAACATAACGGAGCCCAGTGAGGGATGTGTGTAGCCCAGTTTGCGCTATTAAACAATGTCAATACCTTCCAACAATAAGGCAGCAGCAATATAAATATTAATTGAAAGAGAGCCCATAAGATCTCACAAACTGAACCAAACTTTTATCTTAATCTATGATGTTTGCTTTACTCCTGGCAAAAATTTCCCTATAAAGGTGATGTATGTAAGTGACATGCGTATGTAATGTCACAGGCCATCGTCAGTTGTCATCACGAACCACCCGTCACTAACGATGTGTGAGCCAGGGTGTCGGAACAAAACGAAAACCGGAACCGAAAGACGAAAACAACCATATTTTTGGCCGGAACAACAATGCAACCAAAGCGTTATTACTTTGTACATGAGCTAAACAAAATGTTTGGTTTCAATTTTCGGTTCGAGTGGAAAGTTCAGGTATTTCAGCATTCATGCCAACTTCCATACAGTGAGGTTGGAGATTGCCGCCGGTCCGCTGGCATATAACATTGTATTTCGTTTCTCTGGTGCCATTTTTCGTTCGGCAGGCTCGCTGCGTGCTTCCAGACTCTCTCTGTCTGTTTCCATGTTCTAGAACTGTCTAGAACACTACTATACATCTGTCTCAATGGTCAGTGCTTAGCTCTCTGCGTGATTGCCGCCCCCAGTTGGCTGCGAAGCAGACATTGCAATTGTGTTTACTTATTCTTTAATTTATTTGTAGATTTATTTGTTTATTTATTCATTGAGTCATGTATTTATTTATTTATTCATTCATTCATTCATTTATTCATACATTTGTTTATTCTTTTGTTTGTTCATTCATTCATTCATTCATTTATTCGTTCGTTCATTGATATAACCTATATTCTCCTAAGGCATTGCTGTAAACGGTTGGTCCACATGTATAGACACAAAAATTTATAAACATGACCTACTTATTAAGAAGAAAAAGAAAATGCAATCCTTGGCGGGAGTACAGCAGCATACGCATATTGCAGCAAAACAACCGGTTACAGCCGCACACTCCATGAAAGCAGTTACAAGTCACACTGCGTTTGTATGCAAGTGCTGCCAGAGCGCAGCAAAAACTGAATTCTCAATTTTCCCTACGGGCTACCTCGAACCGTTATCTACGTTACACAACATTATTTTTTTTCGTTGCGGAGCTAAACTGGAATGGAACTTTTATTTATGGAATGAGACAGAATGACACCTTAGTGTGAGCTGCTTTTCATTGTCGAGTGGGGAGGAATGGATGAGTGGGTGAACCCCTTTCTCAGTGAGCGACACTGACATGTCATCCGAGAGGATGGGGAGCAAAGTTGTGTCGATCTCTCTGGAAGGGATGTTGGAATATCATCCTGCCCTTATTGGTGTTGTAATGTGACATGGTTCTGGCATTTCATGTTCTTACCTATTTCCTTGAATGGGGATGTTAACGTGGAATTTTTTTTCAACCTGCAGGTGCTGTGCGAGTGCAAAGCCATTTCGGAAATGTCGCAGCCCGTCTTCAAGACAGTAAGTGGGCCTTCGCTTTGCTGTAGGCTCAGAGCAGTCTTTTTTACACTGCATTTAAGGTGATATTAGTTGTGCATGGCAAGGCATAAACGTGTGCGCTGAGTTTCATTGGGATTTGTTGGTAAACTTGAGGAAGGGAACGCTCACTCTCCTGGACGAACGGCAAAATGGTACGTCACACAGATGCCGCATCTGTGTGACGCATCTGTGTGACGTATTGCGAAAAGCACACCCAGGATTTTCAAAATCGTTTGGAATGTCTTTTAGGGGATGCTGCCAGAGTGTAATGAACTTGAATGTACACAGATCAGGTTGAGATAAATGGTTCCTGGTTGAGAAAGCACTAAGGTCAAGAACGAAAAAAGATCGCTCGAAAGCTGTTCCTATGCAGTCCGATATGCAGGGGTCTGTAGGGAATCGTTTGGATGATATTACAGAGATTTCTACTGGTACGAAGAGCAGTGTCTCTCACTGGTGACTGCTGCGCCTCTGAGGGAGGCCTGTGCAGTGCATGCTTGTTGATATGTCACGGCTTCCAAATTCCAAACAGCAGTCGCAGCGTGGCCTTTACAGATGCCCAGGCATTGCCTGTGGTTCTTAGTGTTTTATAAATCAAAATGTGTGCTACGGGATGCACTAGAGTCACATTGGTTTAGGGGCCACTTCGTTGCTACAGATGCCGTCGACGCTGACCTTTTCGCACAATGGGCAATACAATGCTTTGCATTAAAAATAAAATTCAGTGCTCTTCTCCTCTATCAAGAAGGATGACCAACGGAATTAGGTGAAAACAAAGAAGTGCAGGAAACAAACGCATAGTAGAAACTTGGTCTAATGATAGATTTGTCCTAACGGGTAATTTCAGTATTTTTTTCAATATTTTTTCGATCTAATGTACAGAGATGTATGGAGAAGTTACTAGAAAGCTGTCTTTGCCACGAGATTAAATTTTGTCGACGTTACTCTGTTTGGATGGTTCGTTTCGGTCTCCTGCTCTCGAAACTCCGGATTCGCGCAATGTCGACGCTCGTTATCTGGTGAGCTCTTGCTGCCACTCGCGCTGTGCCGAGTGCATGGGGTGAAAAGACGCGTTATGCGATGTACCCTTCTCTCCTTCGCATGCGCGCTCTGATTGGCCTACTCTCATGATGATGATGGTGATGATAATTAGAGGCGTTGGGACATTGTTTCAATAACCGACAAGCCCCGGTGAAACTGGCGCGCCCTTTGGTGGTTGGTTCGTGAACCTGCCCCTGCCATGCAACGCCGGACATACGGCAAGGCTCTACCGAGAACTGCTTTGCTGATAAAAATGTTTTTATAAGCTGTTTGGGTATCACTTCATGTAGGTGACAAGATGTATTGGAGAAAGGGCCGTGAAGGTTCTTTGAGCGCCATAGCATCGGTGGTTAACTCCTAAGCAGGGAAGATGGCTTCCCAATGCCCAGCAGGCTATCAGCGTTTGTGCATTTTGAATTTAGTACTTTTGCATCGCATTTTGTTTTGGCTTGACGGTATAACATGCTGATTTCAGCGATGAAGAGCTAACAGTCCACTTTCCAAACTCTCTAGACTTGACTGCCTCAAACAATGAACTTTTAATGCGTTACTCAAGAAGCAGTTGATAATGCCGTATCAGTTGGGAAATAAAGCGGAATAACGTAACTGCTAATTGGTACATTTCTCGCATGTTTCTAGTGAACATGTGGATTCCTCCTTTCCATTTTTAGGTCATCATACATTTCTTGTCGAACTTGCTTAGGTTGTGTTCCCACTGCACTTCCGCAGCTGAACGAGTTGTACCAGACAATGAAGAGCTTTTCCGACGACCTGAATGGCGTGTGTGCGGCTGTCGGCCTCAAGGGAAAGAAGGCTGAGAAGGTGAGCATTGGTTGTCGTCTTTACGCCGGCCCCTAGTCTCTTTTGCGTTTTTTTTTTTTTTTTGCCCATGTGCACATCAGTTGCAATCTATTGCCATCATCATCATTGTCGTCGTCATTGGCAGAGAATGATGATGATGGTGATGACGATTTCAGTACGAATGTGTTTGCGAAATGACACATCCTTATTTTCATCGTACATGCATGGCTGTGGAGTTCACAGGAAAAAGAGGAGGTTTCAGTGGTGGAGACATGTACAGCTGTATAGCAAACGTTTATGGACCACAAAAATGGCAATTTTAGGTCATTTCTCTTCTGGTAGCAGCTCGCAAACTGTGGTATGTGTGTGAGATGTCGTGAAATTACTAAAGTATTGTGAGAATACTGCACATAATATGCCAGGCCGCCATGCGGCAGAAAAATTACCCCAAATTGATGCTTTTATGGTCCGTAAACTTATGCTCTTCATGGTACCGTATTCTCGCGCATATAACCCGCCCCTGCATATAATTTTTACGCACCCCCACTTTCAGCCCGCCGGAGAAGTAAAAAAAATTCTCATATACTGCCCGCACATTTGGTACAAAAAAGGCTGCACCAAAGCTACTGCTCAAGCAACACATCACATACTATGTAGGCAGAAAAAGCGTATATTTAGCAAGTAGAATACACAGACTGTATGGGGAAAGTCGCAGTTCGCTAGAGCAGCCCATTGATTTTTCGGACCTGGAGGGGAACGAAAAATAGTCCGAATAAAAGAGAAGTCCAAAAAATCCGTGAGTCATGACTTCACTGGGGCAACTGGCGGTTCTTTGGGAAAGTCCGGAATATCCAGCAAGTCCGAATTCTTAGAATCCGCAAAAAACAGTTGACTACTGTAATAAAATTCAGTTGGAGAGCACTAGTCCTTGTTTTTTCTTTCTTGTCCTTGTATGTTTTGTGCAACCGCTGCCATGGAAGGCTTAGTCAGTGTTACTGCGTAGGAGCTTCGCGGCACAACGCGCATTGCCGTGAAGCTGCACTAAAGGGAAAACCCCGTGTATTATCTGCACCCCTACTTTGCCACTGAAATTTTTGCATTTTTGGTGCGGGTTATACACGCGAAAATACGGTACACACAGGAGCGGGGAGCTGGAAATGCGGAAAAAGGGAAACATGGGTGACGATATCTTCATACATACATGGCTGTGAAGTTGACAGGAGAGAGGAGGCAGCAAAGGTGGAGATATGTAAATGCAGGAACAGAGTCATTAAAATGTGAAAAATGGAAATGTGTTGCCTACTGTGAAAGGAACTTTTTGATTTTTTATGGTCGATGATGTCAGAGCCAAGGCCGCATGGGTGATGCCAATTATAATGGTATAGCGGAGAACTGCACACCGTGATGGTGATGGCGCTACACATTCATCACCCGTCACCGTATTCCACATTCTTACCAATGCCTTCGAAGAAGACAGTGATGCGGGATTTTTTTCTTTTTCTGTCGCTCTCTCCTCCTCCAAGGCTGCGGAGCACTTTCTATGGAATGCCAGCATAGTCGAGTCGAGAATGGACACGCTTCGCAAGGTCGACCGTGGGAGCCGAGCCTGCATGAAACAGGTGGGCTTCGCAACTCTCTTGTTTCTTTGCTTTTGAAGGGGCCGTGCAGACAAAACACGAGTTTGTTTCCTTCAAAAGATTGCCTCGTTACAATCATACTGACACCGCTTTTAATGTAAACTTCGCTAAAATAGCTACATAATTAGTAAAAAACGAAATGGCCATGCGACCCACTAGCTCATTTCCCGCAACAGAACCTATGATGTCATAAGCCCAGTTGTGTGATTGGCTGAGGCCGGCAAAAGCAAGTGCAAATTAGTAGGCAGAACTTATAAACTTGCCGAACGGGCTGTTTGCGCTTATATGTAGGGCACATTGTTTTTATTGCAGTAAGAATTGTGGGGTGAACAATTAATGTTATGAAAGAACACGTAGACACCGAAGCAGTTAGTGTGGCACTTTGCTGGCTGACCACTAACACAGTCGTCAGACACTCTGGACTAGTCTGAAACAACACTGACCAACTGACGCAAGTGGCACGGTCGCTTACGTCACTATGTTTGTCGAGTCATAGCTTGAGATTTAGAAAACGGTTAGTATGAACCGTAATAAAAATACTGCAGGTGTAGAAGTCCGGCCAGAAGGGAAATGAGAACACTGGCACTTCAGCGGTATTGCGGCGCCATCTATGAAAGTGGGCGATAAAGAAAATAATCAAACCGGCGCCTGCGAGATGGGAGCAGCCCTGGTCAGCAGGCTATGACATCACGAAAACACACGATTTAGCGGGAAAATTGAAACTTGGACTTAGAACATTCAATTTCTCAGTGAATAAAGCATCGTTTGCTGCCGAACAAGCGCTTAGGGCCCTGTAAAACACTAAATCTTTCGAATAAAAAAACTTGTATTTTGTCTGCATGGCCCCTTGAAGCGTCTATACTGAGAAATCACGAAAGTTTAATACCGTATTTACTCGCATAATCCTCGCACTTTTTTTTCGGAAAAGTCAATGCAAGGTTAGGGGTGCGAGAATTATGCGGGGAAAAAAAATCCGGTGCACAGTGTTGCCAATTTTTCTTATGCCAATCCCGCTAAATGTAGCGGTCGTTTTTTGTATATGTAAGCTCAGTGTTGCCAACAGCAGCTATTTCTTTTTATTTTATTATTTACAACGTAAACAGTTTCCCGTCGATCAGCGATCATGAAATTGCCGCCTTTGCTTTCTGGCGTGCGCCCTATCTCGTCGTCGTATGTGCGTGCCCTACTCCAGTAACGCACGCTGAAGTCGGTGACGCCGAAGTGCCTGCCTGCGGCATGGTTGCCGTGTTCGATCGCCTACTCTTTCGCTTTCAATTTGAAAGCGGCAGTGTAGCTGGCGTTCCTCCCCATGGCGAAGCGGCACCAAGCACAAAACAATTAGATCAAAAAGTTCTCAAAACGGCAGTGAGCTATCCACCACTGACGCGAGTGACTCACTGACTGCTGCCGCTCAACGGCGGGATCACGACGGCGACACGACGACACGACAGTGGGCTGCGCGAACACCGTCTAGTTGCGCGCACGCGAAACATGCGCGAAACCGGCTCAAGTACAGTGCGAGTAGCGTGTTAGGGCGCCTGTTAGGGAGTAGCCATGCAGGTTGTTAGGGCGCCTGGATGGCCTTGGATACACAGCGGTCTCCGCCGAACGGAGAGGCGGCGGGGGAGGGCGCGCGTTGGATAGCGCGTGCACCATGCGAGTTTCGCGAGCAGGCAACTTTCGCCGCTGCAAAGTTGGGGGTGCGAGGATTATGCGAGGAACCAAAAAATCCAAGTTTTGGTGGCTCACATTAGGGGTGCGAGGATTACGCGAGTGCGAGGATTACGCGAGTAAATACGGTACACCAGCCGTTGAATTCAGTGGGCACAAGAAAGACAGTCCCACGTGATGGAGTTGGAGACAATGGACTACATTCTGTAAAACACAGCTCTTGGCTGTGCCTTTCTGTTAAGGAATAGGCAGTGCATTCGTGATGCAAGTTAATGATGTTGTGTGTTCTCAGCTGCCACTGCAACTTTTTGTTGACCGTAGTACTACAGTAAAACCTTGCTACAAGAGACACTCAAGGGACCCAGGAAACATGTCTCTTGTAACCAAGGTCTTTTGTAACCAAAAATATTAAATACTGTGCAGAGTCGAACATGACCACTTTGTTATAAATCAGTATCAAAGCATATTCAGACAGGTCAACAAGGAAATTCTCACTACGGCTTAATTAAGCAAGTCATTCATAGTAGTTCTAGGGACTGTATTAGCTTCCTTGTGGGTAAAGCACTTTACTTTGCAAGCTTTCCTGTTCTGACAATACCGTTTGAGTGCTCTTAGACAATTGTCAGTCGTAACTTTCTCTCGTACAATAGCCTCATCATCATTCTCCTCCTCTGGTTCATCCTCTAGGGCACCATTTACTTGCGCGAGGATCACATGATCTGTAGGCTTCTCGAACACACAAGGTCCGCATCTGCAGACACAAACTGCTCAAAAGTTTCTGGAACCTCTGTGGTTTCCTGGATGCATACCCAAGCTTCATCTTCAGGGCAGTTTTCCACAAGGTCCTTCATATAAGGCCCCCCTTTCATCAAGTCTCTTCTAAATAGTGAAGAATGTACTCTAGGGACCCCAAAAAGTTGCCCTTAGTAACACAGTGCCTCTTGTAACCATGTCTCTTGTATGCAATGTTGCTAACATGGTGACATAGAAAACCAACCAAACCATCTTTAAATGTCTATTATAATCTAGTGTCGCTTGTAACGAGGATCTACTGTAACTGAATCTGTTTGCTACGTTTCTCTTTTTTTTCTCACGCTTGTCCAGGCACTTCGGCTCGGACGGACCGCAAGGCGGCTGTTTCAGCGTGAACGGGACGGAGGGTCGTCCTCGCGGACGCACTCATCCTCGTCCTCAACAGGCAGCACGCTCTCGCCGCCGGGAGTCAACACCCTGGGCTGTCCACAGCCTCCGCCACCCACACCCACCTCTCCGGGGGGCAGTGACACTCGGATACGGGGCATCCTCAAGAAGACTTCTTCGAACCACCCGCCGCACTTGACCTCTCTGGACACAGTCACGGGCATCGACAGTCCAAATGGCGACCCACTCCTGACCCCCTCGCCGTCTCCTCGCGTGAAGCAAGCGCCGAGCGCCCCACCAGATTTCGGCACTCCGCTCTAGTCCCCCCTGCCGTTTGGAAGGCCACTGAACACTGCCGCTCGCGGTTATGAGGTCTCCACCAAGCCACCTGAGTAGAATTGCCACCGGGCGCATCTGAACTGAAAGCCTAGCTCGCCCTGGCGTGTGTGCTTCACCGACTTTTGTCTCTACTCCCCGTTCAGTGTGTGCTGTGCAAACTTGGTGGTGCGGTGGCATTGTTTGACAGACAGGTCAAGTGATGATGGAGGCATTTCTTGTTTCGCCGGGGCAATGCATGTAACAGGATGGAAAAGCGCGGGCCGTTGAAAAGTGGGGCGAAATCTCGCCAGTGTTCTTCTGTGCTTGCCTGTCTTGCGGGGTCAGTCATCGTTTTCTTGCGGTGTGTTCCTAACCTCTCGCGCTTGGGAAGACGGGGGGTCTAAAGATTCCTCCGTGTACTACGGTCTCGCGTGTTTGCAAAGCAAGTTTCTGCGAGGCAACCGAAAAAAAAAACAAAGAGAAAAGTTCCAGTGCTGTGAAGCTTTGAGTCATTGTAGTCATGAGAATGCTTTGCCACACAGCTCGCTCCTAGTCAGACTGGAATAACCGCGCAAAACACTGTTGTTAGTGGCACGACGCAAGAGCTTTGCGTAGGGAACGGATAAAAATGCGTTTTGCATGTTAATATTTGCAGGATTATCAAACTTACTTTTTTCTCCTTAGCTTTCCGTCGCAGCGTCAACATGACTTGCGCCGAAAATCGCAACCTGTTCTGAAGCCAAAGAGCAGGAGTTTTTCCTTTTTAACACTCATCACAAGCTACGCAGAGCCTTTGCTTTACAGGTTGTTGTTGTTTCAATCTTAGAACGCTAAGGTGCCTTGCACTTGAAATAAACAAGCTCGATAGAGGTCTGCAAAGAAAAAAAAAGTTGTTTCTGCATTTTGGTGACCGCGCCTACAGTCTTTGCTTCGGTAATAGCCCCGCCCGCAAATAGATCGTGTTGCCACTGCATTGTCTTCCGCAAGACTGACACCGCTCTGAGGCATCGTTGAGGGGCAGATACCCAAATCATCCACATGTACATAGTCAATGCATCAAGGGGCGGGGAGGGACTTTTTTGTCACCTTAGGAAGAACAGTGCAATGTTGAAGAGGTCTTGCTGTTTGGAGTGAAGGATGTTGTCAGGAAGCAGAATCTTTCGCAGCGTTGAGTCGGGGTGAAGAGCTCTCTATGAGGTATTTGTACATAATGGGTAACCGACCGGTGTTCACCTTTCTGTTTGCTTTAACTTATTTTAGAGAGGTTGGAGGATCTCTTCGCTTCGTGTCACAAGAATCCTCGTTGGAGAGCGAACCGCTTAAGTGACACCACTAGCTATAGTTTAGTTTTGTTCCAAGGCACAAGGAGTCGCTTTTTGGCGGTTGCAAACCTCGGCGTGTAACCTGCGAGTCGTTTTGGGGGTGTATAGATTTAGTGGAGGAAACCTCTTCTCGGGTACCTTCTCCACCTCCTCCCCCTCCCAGATTGCTGTTGTGGGGAGTCAACGGGAAACGCACGTCCTTAGCAGTATCCGCTGCAATCTTTTGTGATAGGGTAGGTTTGAAAGAACGCGTGCATAATCTACAACGTTTGACGAAGTAGTCGTTGCGCCTGTGTGAGCCGTTTTTGCTGCAAGGTCACAAATTGTAAGGGTTAGGATAGTCGACAAGCACTCCGCATTGTTTCGAATGGTTAACAAAAAGTTGTAAGAACTCCCGTGTTTCTGAAAGCTCGTTGTGCGGTTAAGCAGTTTGTTAGTTGGCCGACCGTCCTGCATGGACAAAGTTGGGATGACTGCGCGGTGAAGTTTGTGCGAGGTCGTTAAGCCTATTGCTGATTTCACCGCTTTCACGGAATGCATTCGCGTCTGATCTGTAGAACCGGACTGGACTCAGACAGCCGTCCTCCGCTTGATTCTTTTCGTTATTTTTGCTCTGTAAAAATGTAGGCTTGCGTTGTATACTCTGCGCATGATTGAGACGCCTATGATCATAAGGCTGGCACTGTACGTGTGTGCATGCCTCGTTCTTTCTGAAGAGCTTCCTCCCTCCTTGGAAAGGGTTCCTCACCACTGAAACGCACACGTCGTCGCACAACAAAGCCTTTTTCGTTCATTTTTCGCAAGTTTGCCGCTATTGCTACTCAGTGCGTATGTAGCATTTTTTATTAGTTTTGTTGATGCAGAAGCTTTTCAGTTCTTGTTGTTGGGATTGTCGGATAATGCAAGGGCGTCTGACTAGAATTTCGATGCGGTTTTGTTTGGTGTTGAATGGAAAGTTTGCGGTAGAGTATACAGAGTCGTCTTGGGTTTGAGCGCACCAGATACTAGCTGCTGCACTACTGCGACCAAAAAGGCTTTTTAGTGGCTTTCGTGGGGAGAGCTTTGAGCCGGGTTATCTAGTGAGTGCGCTACCCAGTGGCCTGTACAGGTAGGATCCTTCGTGTCTTGTCTTCCTAGGGAATCTGTGCCTGTTAAAGTCTACTTTCTTTTAGTTAAAACAGAAAATATGAAATAATGTGGCTAATGTTTCCTCTAGCTTAGCATTAACTCTACCGTAATGCTGGTTGAAACTAAAGTGTCTTGATGGCCCGAGTAAAAGTCTAAATTTCTAACACAGTGAAACTTTACAGGTTTTACGTTATTGCACTTTTTTACACACATACATACATACAAGTTTTATTTTCCAGAAAATATACTGAACTGGATAGTCTCTTGGGCTAAAAGCTACGCGTCAAGCTTGACAGGGCCCAGGAGACCATTTCAAGGCAAGCAGGTACAAAAATGAAGAAATGTGCGAAACACTTGATGCACAAAAAAACAATTACCTGTAGAGTTCTTATAAAATATACAAAAGGTACAGAAAGGCATTTCCTCACGATTTAGATCTCTACCAAAAGACCAAATTACTGGGGGTTAGTGTGCTTGTATCTCTAACTGACTTGCAAAAGCAACTGTGAAACCTGTTTGATACATTCGATTCCAGAATGTCTGAGAAAAGTATTTCTCTTGCGATTAGGCAATCTTTTGGAAAATTAGGTGCATTAAAGGGGTTTGTATGAACTTTTATCACTTTTAAGAAGGAAGCACCGTGGTCTTGGAATTATTTAACGAGGTGTCTAGTATTACGTGTGGATATCCTGAAACACAAAAAAGGAGACGTGAACTTTGTACATTATTACTTGCAGTTCTGCAAGCCTGTTGTGTACCGATGTTGGCTGCAGAGTGAAATGAATGTTGCCGTATAGTTTATTTTGTCACCGTACGAAGCCGTTTGTTAGAACTTTCAAATTTCTTGAACGCGCCTTGAACTACGTTGTGTAAGACAGAGAGTGTTCAAAATCTACCAAAGGCATCCCACTATGTTTCAAAGCGTACTGAAATCCTCTTATTGCCATACGTCCTAATGCTAAATATTATGCAATGCTGTTGGTGTTTAAACTGCTGGAACTACAACCCTGGAATGGCCGGGTAAAGTTAGAAATTATGCTACATTTGTTAAACAAGATATTTTCTGCCATATAAAAAAAGTATGCGAATGTATTATCGAAAGTATTACTCTGCTATGTATGCTAGGCAGTTGTTGTAGCAGTTGCTTACAGGCTGCCATATATTTTTTTTATAAGTAAGATACTACCCTAAACCCTTTGCAATATCACAGTCATGCAACCAAAAGAGTTACGTGTTGGAATTATGCTTTGAGATCTAAATATGTACCTTAATGTACCTTAAGGCCACACCAAACCGTAACGAGTACTTAGAAAGTGTGATGGGATTGCTGTTGATTGTGGTACTCTAACGTTCGTCTTACTACCTAATGAGAGTCACTAATTTTGAGCCAAGACGTTCAGGAGTGTCTGGGTTTGTTCAAAACAGGCCTAAAACACTTGCAAGTGTGGGGGAATATTTTGTGTGGAAACATAAACAGGCGCGTGGACATATTCTCCATTGACAAAAATGAACACGTTTACTGTTGACGTGTGAACTGCAGACATCTTTAAACCTTGCGCAAATGTTGAAGCTTCCAAAAGGAGTCAAGGCAAGCATGTTTTTCTGCCCCGTGTAATTTCCCTTTCAACGGACTGCTAAGAACCAAAAGATGCTCTTTGAAATTTGACTGCGCTGTGTTGGCCATTTCAAAATCTCTAGTGTGAGTGAATACACCAAAGGCGTTGGAACGGTATTGCTTTTACAGTGTGCGGTTCACTCTTCATAACACACGTGCCACGCACGGTGACGTGATCGTGTCGCGCGAGCCATTTGCGGCATTTCCGTTCCTCGCACAACTATGGATCGCGAGCGGCCGGATCTTCTTTCGTCTCACTTCCGAGACGTCTGGAGCAGAACTCGTTTGAGCTCAAGTCCTTCATTCCATTTTTCTGCCGCCCCCTCTTTTTCCTGTTTTTACCTTTTGCCTCCAGTGCAAATAATGCTTTTTGTGTGCAATGATGATCGCCGTTAGAGTTCCTGCAAGAGTTGAGCTAGTCTGTCGTTTTGCGACGGTTTGTTGTTGTTTTTTTTTTTTTTTTGAATGTCTGAGATGGTCCAGTGCAAACTGATGGACAAAGTGTTGCAAGAGTACGTTTAACACTATAATAACAGAAGATGTGTTCTCTCGTTGTACGCCAGTGTTTTATTAAAGAGGAAGCAGTTACCATTAATGTCTGTGTTGCAACACTGATGTCTGAACTTTGTCTTGTGAGCTGCAGCGAGTCTCGTCTGAACTGGGACGTGTTTTTTATGAGCCCGTCCTATTCGTTGCAAACGGAGTTTTTTGTGAGGGATTGGATGATAAGGCCAATGATGCCAAGTGTGTGTATAAGTGGGTGTTGCAGAAGCTAAACAAGTACATGCAAATGTCCGGACAAAGCTTATTAGACGAGTACTATACCAAAAAAAAATTCTCTCCATCTTCCCACGAGGGGAACCCTGGGGTGATGCAAGGCATCTGACGGGGTTCAATTCGCGTTTCCGTTATGTCAGTTACCCAAATGCGGTTGAAGTGTAGCGAACCTTAAATGATGCTCAATCACACGTAGATTTCCAATTACGTAAAGCACGCCATGTTAGTGTCCATTTCAACTCATCGGAGCAGCAGGTGGAGCAGCAGTCGGAGCAGTAGTCGGAGCAGCAGCAGCGAGAGGGACTGACGGAGCGACTGATGAGCGCGCCGCAGATACCACGGTTATATAGCCGCTCTGCGAGAGAGAGCGATGAGAGAGAGACGCGCAAGCGCACTAACGCACATCTGGTATGGCGAGGAGAATGAGAGAGAGTGTAGCATATGCGCGCTAACGGCGCGCTGACGCACAGCTGGCATGACGAGGAGAACGCGCTAACGCAGCTGGCAGGCGAGGGGAAAGGAGGAGGGTTGCGGACGCATGCACGCCGGATGGAAGGACAGGCCGAGTGTAAGAGATGCCTTGCATCTAAAAGTGCTACAGATGGTTATTCTAAATGTTATCAGACCTAAATATGTGTATCCTAGCAAATGAGAAGGGCTTAGTAGTCATCGGTTGCCTGCACACCTTGGTTTTGTACAGACTATGTACCTTTGAATGTCACCATTTTCAAATCCACTAGTGGCTATCATTGGGGACGGTTAATAAGGACGTGTCAGTTGTTAGAAGGCATTGCTCGAATTTCAGTCGCGTTACCTACATGTTTAGCTGCTTTATCAGACAAAAAAGAGTTTCGTGGGCTGATCCTGACTTGGAAAAATGGACTTTCAAGGTGAACTGTAAAGGTTTCAAAGTGCAGGAGAAAAGAAGCAGATGAGAGGTTATTGTAATACATATAGCACTTTGTGGCACGAATAAATTTCTTCAGAAAACATAGAATACTCTGTCAGGTAGATCTTGAAGTTGTTGCTAAATGCTAAAAGCTCCTTAGGGGCTCGGGCTGTCAACATCTAATGTCGTAACCGTCACCTCATGTAGTCACGGTACTAGAACACCGGGATACTCGTTTACGCCTTGCGCTGGAACGCTTCATAACGCGTACTAAAAAAACAACGGGACTCTCGTTTACGCCTTACGCTGGAGAGCTCCGTGCTTCAAAGACACGAGACTTTTACAGCAAAGCTGTGTACCTGTACCCCCCAAATGGTTTCATCTCCGTTGGCAAAAGTGCCACGAGTACACTGCATGCTTCGTCCCTCCCCAGGTTTCACGTTAGTGGAGACTGCCCAGGATTTTTTTTTTTTTTTGCCTGGGCACAGTAGCATGTATTTTATTGCTAACAGATCATTCAGGGATTTGCCATGGCAACCTTATAACAACTTGTGTGTTCAGAGGTGGCAAAGGAGGAATAAGCGTTTATTTTATAAACTCGGGCTAGAGGTGGCCGCCTCAGTCGAGGTAGCCACGTGGTGTCACTGTTCGGGTGGCTCGCTGGATCAGGCTTTGCTGGTCCTGCAGGTCCGAGCTGATCAGCGTGCATTCCCGCTGCTTGGGAGTAGGGACAGGCGGTGTGAGCAGAAGAATACGAAGTGGTGGGTTCTGACTGGGGTGTGGCAGTCAGGGCAGTTGTAGAGCTGGGGGAGATGTGAGACAGGGTGGTGCCGTTGTAGAAGGTGTTTGTCTGCAGATGCAGTATTCGTCAGTGAGTGTAGGGTGCGGAGGAGGGTATTCTCGGCAGGTGTGGCGGTAGTGCCATAAAATATCGGAGTAGATGGCTGGTAGCAAGTGTAGCCTGTTTGTCAGGATGTCCCAGTCATTCGGCCTTGTTGGGAGTGCCTGATAGTGCGGTTTGCAGGCCGCAGCATGGCCTGTTTCATTCCCGGGAAGGGAAGTGTGACCTGGGGTCCGGAGGGTGGTGATGTTGGGAGGGCATGCTAGGGCTTGTAGAAGCTTGAGGGCAGGTAGCAAAACCCTTCCAAGGAGGTATCTTAGACAGGCTTGCTGCAAATGGGTGATAATTTTGAGGTAGTTGGACGTTGCTGTATGCGCTGCGAGGGCTATTGCCATAGCTTCTGCCGCAGATGGAGGTAGGTGGTGGTATGTGGCTATGGTGTAGATGGTGCCGTTGGTGTCAACCGTGACCTCTACGGTTGTATGGGAAGGTGAGTGAGCAAGGTCTGTTTAGCAAGTGTCGTTGTCCGGTGAGGACTAAGCTCTTCTGCAGGTAGCGAACACGAGCTTTGCAACGTCCTTTGTTTTACTCAGGATGCATATGTCTTTGGATTGGGGCGGCTTTGATGGTGGCCTGTATACAAGGTGGTATTGGCTGTAGGCCTAAATTTTGGAGGACTATGCAGCCTGTGGAGGTGAGAGAGTTGGCTGATTCTTTGAGCTTCTATGAGTTGGGAGGGAGGATTATTTAAGCCAAGTTGAAGGAGCTTATTGGTGGTAGTGAAAGCTGGTATTCCTAAGGCCATCTTGCAGGTTTGACGGATGAAAGAATCTGTAAAGTTTTATACTGGATTTAGTACGACCTCAAAATAACGATTAATTTCATCCACGAAGAATGAGTATTTCTATTTTTTCAGCATGAGAACACTACATGCCCCTCCTTGTAAAGTCATGTGCAAATTAAACTGCGTTTTGCTAGGCAAAACAGAGAAGCTTTGTGTGAAATGTGAGAACAGCGAATCTGGTTTGTCCACGAAATTAATTTTAAGAACCTCTTGTACTGTAGCGACACTGTTTAGAGGGTTTGTGCAAATGGGTGGGGGGGGGGTAAACTTGACTCCACGTATAGTGCTTGGATGACGGCCGGCTCCAGCCAAATAGACGTCCAAACCCAAGAGGAGACGTAGGTCAACTGCATCAGGCATTGATTCCGAGGGGACATTGAATCAATATATTGCTTAGTGTCTTTGGGTCCACAGCGGTGGGAAGGCACACGGTTGGTTTGCCGCGGTTACTGAAGAGCTCCAAAACTATCGTTGCGCACTCCTTCATTGTTGAGTACGAGGACTTAAGAGGAGCCATGAAGAAAAAATACACCCTTGCTTGATATGAAAGAAGTCGCGTAGCTTCGCATGTATGTATGTATCTGTTGTTAGATGAGGCAGACTCAGCTTTGCATAACTGCCGGCGATTGCTCCGCCTAATTGTACCCATTATCATATCAGGGAGAGTCACCACGCACCACTTAGTCTTGTGGACTGTCCAGCCACAAAAGACATATTTTTAACAAGGAAAATGCAAAAAAAAAATTGAAAAACTCAAATTTCGCGCTACACGACGTCACCAATGACATAACGGTTAGAAGGAACACTAGACGCATAGTTATCCGTGTGTTAACAGTGCATTAATTAGCATGCCAGTGATACGATCAAGCGGATTTAGAGGCCCCCGCAGGCACCCAGTCATGTTCCTTGGCTGTGCCTTTGGTCAGCGACCGCCAATCGTATATATACTACAGCATGCGTGAATGAAGATCTTCGCCTCATGCTACCGCGGGAATGTCATCCTATCGAGCCATAGTGGAGTAGGGCTGCGTGCTTGACTTGCACTCGGAAGGTGCTGGGTCCTATTCCCATACTGTCTCCAAACTTCCTTTCTTTTCAAATCCAAGCTTAATGACTTAAAAGTGCCAGGCCTTTTTCTTAATGTATAACCATGAGTCCAATTGAAAGTGCAGAAGGAAAGTTCTGGTCTATAACTGCATCATCAATGCTAAATTTCGTACCCCTTACTTCTCTCCAACAATGGTTTTTCCGCACATGCGCATTGGGTTGCGGAGGAGGAGTTTTGTGCGTACACTGGCCCGCCCGATTTCCCTTTCCCCTCCCCCACCCCCTTGCGTATTTTTTGATTTTGAGGGCTTCATCAAAATCCTACGGACTTTGACCACATTAAATACGGTTCAGCTTCTGTTGTTCATCGGCAGAAAGGGCAACCGGTCAACGGATCCGTGTCGTCTATACACGCCCGCGCGTACCTCGAAGGGAAACGAAACTCCGCTCCCTCTCCCGCCAAAGACAAGGGAGAGAACAACGGATAACAAACAAGCCCTCTCTTCTTTTGGTTTTTTATCACCACCGGGAGCAACGGGGAGAGAGCGTACAGTACTGAGTTGCCGGGGCGGAGGGAGAGAGCACAGCACAACGCCCCGATACACGAGGGTGAGTGACGTCCCTGAAAGTCGGTGTTGCCCTGAAAAACCCGTCGTGTGTCGTCAGCCGGTGGCAAGCAAGCAAGCGCGTTGCAAGGTGGCGTTTGTTCGCGGCAACAAACATGGCCCGCTCCAGCCGGACGCACACGTTGGTCGGATTTTCGGAGGCGCTCGACTGGCGGCCCTTGAAGTTCGCGCAGCCCGTGCCCGCGGCCGCGATATGCGACTCGTGCGGTTACGTGCCCCGGTCGACTTGTTCCCTGCCCTGCGGCCACACGCTCTGCGAGCCGTGCCATCGGAGGTGCGCCGCCGGTGCCAATGGCGCCGAGTTCGAATGCCCGTTCGACGGCGACGTGTGTTCCGCCGAGGACGTCGCCCGCAGGGACTGTTCGAGGAACCTGATGAGACGAAAGGTAAGGCACAGGTGTTGTATAACACTGACTGCGCGAGCATGCAAGTTGGGACGGGTCGAGAGCGGAACTTCTCACTGGTTCTGAAGATTATGGATGGCGTGGATCACGCCCCTTCGCCTCATTCTGCTTCTCAAGTTATTAACGATCTGGAGTGAATTTCGCTCTCACTGTATTGCAGGACAGCGCCCGTTTCCCCACTATTACTGATAAGGACACAAACTTTACGTACGTGCCATTCAGTTTTCATAAGAACAAGTTAAGAACGGCAACAGCTCACGTACAGCGACAGACCCGGATGTAAACGGACGCGCGCGTTTTGAAAGGAGATTGCAAAGGAGAGTGCTATGAATGCTTGATATCGTCTGCTTTGTTCACCTAGTCTGCTTAATTGTCGTCGCTGCAGTAGTTTATAAGCATATTAAGTCCAAGAAATTACGAAAACTGCTCGTGTCAGGCAGGGCCGTAGCCGGCGTTTGTTTTCGGGGGGAGTTTTGAGTTATGGGAAGGGCTGAGCTTTTCCCAAAGGAACAGTAAGTTTCGCGTACGCGCTGCCTAGAAAAAATTGCGGAGGGGGTTTGAACCCTCACACCCCCATCTAGCTACGTTCCTGGTACCATGTTCAAAATATTATCAGTAACACACTACTTGCGCCGCGCGGAGTAACATCCGGCTGCAGTGATGAGACACTCGCCGCGAATAAGACAACGACCTCTTCGATGCATATGATGACAATTACTAGCACCGCAACTACGCAAATATACTATGCAAACTATGCAAATAAACAATATACTAAAACTTCACTATGAGTCCGGCAATCCTCACCTTTAAGAGCATCGCCCTTCAACTCTTCAACCCTTCAACTGCAAGCTTCCCTGAATTTTTCTTCAAATGCTGCCTGAATAAAACCGTGGCATCACAAAAAATGTGAATAGGATGTGAAAACAGGCTGTTAAATGCACATTGCCAACGCCTACTGGTGCCAAGCTCAGTGTTCTGTCTACATCAAAGCAGCCATGCGGGCGCACTGGTCTGCTTGGCACTCGCAGATGAATTAAGCTCACAAGACGAGGGCAGTAAAATTTTGAATTAATACGGTTAAAAAGAAAAATCATGTCACTCCTGGTACGTAGCTCATCCAGTTTCAGAAGCTTGAGAAGCTCGGCCGTGCACATAATCGTTCGGTGGCGAGTAACGACGACCTGCGATTCTTGTGAAGCGCTTCGGAATTATCTCCTGTCAGAGGGACAACGAAGGGTTTAAACAAATCTAAATTTCGCTGGCAAAGTCGAGATTAGGTAAAATTAGGGCGTGGTTCAGTGTGACAGAGCATGATCGCTCAGCATATGGCTTCGCGCTGGTCGCCCAGGAAACCACCCAAGCCTTTGAGCACTGCATGGGTGGTCGACAGTGTTTCAGCTTTGATTGGGGTCGTGTCTTGTGCAAACTAATTGTGAAGGTGAACGCGCGAGTTACTGTCGGTCACCACTGCCAACGGTGGCCGACAGCAAGTGGCGAAAGTTTTCCAAGATCATTTTGTTGGGCTTGCAAAGTTTACAAGCTTCAGTGTGTGTGTTGACTTTGCTTTTCAAAAATGAAACAAAGAAAATTTCTTTAAGCTTTGCTTATCATGTGTAAGCTTTCACAATTTCCGTCATCGCAAGTGGCAGTGGGCAGAATTGTGTGTGTCTGTTTTGACACTTTTGTCGTCTTTTTCTCCGTCAATTTTACTGCTTCTGAGAACTGTGGAAATTTTTTATTCATGGCCCATTCCACTTTGCTGCTGCTTTTTTTTTTAAGGGGGGGGGGGGGGGGGAGACTGATTTTCAGTCGTAATTTAGTGCCAACTGGTAGTGAAGAATATGGATGCTGAATAGAACAAAGAATAAAATCTTGTCTTCAAGCTAAACAATTTCCTCCGAAAATGAGGCAAACTTTTAAAAAACGGCGTTTGAACTTTCCCTGCGAAAGTTCCCTGCAAACTGTGAAGATGAACCTTTCAAACGAGGGAGCAAGCAAACTAGAGGGTAATCTTGGCATGTGTTGCACTGGTCATGTTCGTTGTTGGCCAGTCCCTCGCAAATGGGCCAATTTCCGTATGTACATGGGGTATAAACATGGGTACATTTGCCTGGGGCAGTTTTCCTTGGCACAGTGTGATCCTCGTCATACCTGTAACCGTCTATCTATGCTCTTTCCCCCCTTTGCCCACCCTTATACAGAGCAGCAGGTCAGAGACTATATGATCAGGCCGACCTCTGTGTGTTTTCCTTCCATTTAATGAATTTCTCTCTCTCTCTCTCTCTCTCTCTCTCTCTCTCTGTTTGTCTATCTATTGGCCTCGAGGACATACCGTGGCGCCACCTACGAGTGACGTCACTTGTAGGACGCCGAATCGTGTTGTCGTCTGCTACAGCAGATTTCCCGTGCGTATGCGGAAGCGTGTTTTTTTCTTGTGGCCGCCGTCTCGCCCGCTCTTGTGGATTTGATGCAAATTAACAAAAAAGTTGTCTAAACCAAATCATTCGGGCAAGCAATTAGCGACTCGCTTGTTCCCGGCGACACCGCCGCGTTTAGTAGTTGCTACCATCGTGACCCACAGCTCTTACATACGCAGCCAGCTAACCCCAAGGACGATCGAACTGATGCCGAGAAAAGTACGCTGTAAATTCATTGTGAAATACTTGTGACGGGACATGTGTGTGCAAGCAAACACCTTGTAACAGCGACGGAAACGCGTCGCTCACTTATGATCTCACCGCGCGACCTGCTCGTATTGCCTGGCAAATGAACGACGCGAGAACGCTGATCAGATTGCTTCGCCGCACATGCTTAAAAGTATTGTTATGGTCTGCAGTTTGGCTTGATCAGTGTCTATTTCCCCTACGATGTTTTTATAGTCATGCCCGGATTTGATTAACGATCACTGGCGTAGCCTGTACTCTGCACGGCTGATGTTTACTTTTCGCGACTTGTCCGCAATGTATGAACGGTATGAACGCGAGTTTTTAACGCCTTCGAGCGGGTTCGGACAAGCCTATATTTAGTTTTCATTAGGTGCTCGGCGGGGTAATTTATAATTGCAGCGTGTTTTGTATGTTCACAGTAAGCCGGGATTTCTCAAGCATCAATTTCAAAACTCACGACTGCTCAGAGAAGGCGAGGCTGCGTACGAGGAGAAACAGGACGTTAATCATTTCGGGTAATGGGGATATTTAGAATAGGAGAACCGAGCGTTGGGAGCCCCCAAGAAGTTAGAGGAACCCAAACGCAACACGCGCGTGCGTGACGGGAGGGCCTTCGCCAACAGCTCTCAGCCGGCTTCGGATGCACGTAATCGGATGTTGGGAACTTTAGGCTTGGCGTCGCAGCAGATATTTCATCGCCGTTAGAGTTGCAAGTGACAGTCCCTAACAGAACGTTTCACCGCGCTGGGAACTCTGTAAGCGCGGTAATTTCCGTTGAAGCGATCGACGATCAACATACCTGCACGGCCTCGACCGATTCTTGCGCGCAAGCATAGCCATCCTTCGGCCGCTCGCCGCACCGTGCGTGAACGGGCCGGCGCTGCCGGGACCGACCTCCGCGGCTGGTCGGCGTAAATCGCGGCAGATATTTGAGCATCGCTTTGAAAACCACAGCTGATAACACTACTTATCAGAATTTTTCATCACACTAACATCCACTTTCACCAATCTGGAACTTCTTTTCCACGACTTGTGTGATTTTAAAAAGCGGCGACAAGTTGTTGCTGCCGCGACCTGCGTCGGTTCTAGCCGCACCGTCGGCTGTGCGGGCAGGCACGGCGGGTGCGTGTAGTTAACGCTTCACGATTTCCTGCTTTATACATTTCTTGCAAACAAGGGAAATCTAGAAACTTCACTCGGCGATCGTCGTAGTCCACATTGTTGATCGGGGAAACAAGCCGCTGCTTATGCTTCGGTCGCATGCGTCATACACCACCGCGCTCATGGTGTTCGCGGATAATCCACCACAGTTGACACGGTTATACAGTCACCATTAGGTCGAACTGCGCTTGACGCACTGAGAATTAACTTCAAACGAAGGAAATTAACACGAAAATACTTTTAGAACGCGCTTCCTAAGCGAAGTGTCACGCGCTGCAAGCCAACTACGCAGCAAGATAGGAACGGTGATCCTACAAGTGACGTCAAAACGATCGCAGCGCCGGCCTCCCCAGTGGTGGGCCTCGCGGCCAATACTCGGTGACAACTTAAGAACGGCACCGGAAGTTGCCGCTGTGCCTTATAACCGTAGCCGGATGTTTCTCCGCGCGGCGCAAGTAGGGCGTTACAGGGAATATTTTGAACATGGCGTGAGCCGTTCCCATGATTTTTTGGACATAATATGCTTATGAACGACTCCAGTGACGACAAACAAACTGCGTGAGACAAGGCAGACGATATCACGCATTCATAGCAAACCCCTTTCAAAACTCGCTCGCGCTGACGTCACGGGTCCGGCGCTTTGGCGGAGTGATACACTACATGAGGTGGTGCCGTTCTTGAGTTGTAACCGAGTATAGCAACGAGATGGCCTATCAATCATTGGCCGATCCCCATATGGGAAATAGTTCCAGGTCAATTCCCCTTTGTTCACCCTGCTCTATGCATACTGCAAGTTTATACATTATGACGAGTACAAGGAGCTGAAGACAAGATATGCTTTGGATTGGGGTACAATTTGAGCAGTGGATCGGGAAAATATATGAAGGTTTTAACACGGTGGTGCAAATTACATAGGTGGACGAAGACGCACAGAGCCTGTGCAAATTAATGGAGGGTAGAAGCAGGGGTGACTTTACTCTAATTGGTGTTCATGCTTTACATTGAACGTGTGCGTAGGCAATCAAAAGACAGCAAAATTGGCTTTGACTTATCATTTACGAGGTGCCTCCTTTCTGTCGGACAACTCCCAATGCAGAGTAGCAGTTGCTGATGTGACGAAACATTGGGCAACTTTTTGTGCACTTGATGTAGGCCCAAGAATTTACAGGCATGATAGCTTTCGGAACGGTGACTACAGTAAAACCCCGTTACAAGAGACACTTGGTTATAAGAGACATTTGAGTGAAGGCGGTTTGGTTGGTTTTTCCTATGTTCGCCATGTTAACAACATTGCATACAAGATACCTTGGTTGCAAGAGACACGTTTTTTGGCTCCCTTGAGTGTCTCTTGTAACGAGGTTTTACCGTACTGCAAGTCAATACGACTTAGTTTCAGCATATTATGCCAGTGAACCTGGTACAGTGGTGGATAAAAGTACACGTAAGGCAACTTTCGAGTTATCCGTGATTTTGAACTTGTTCAAATCATTTGCCAGTCATTCTGTTCTAATTTTTAAACTCGAGCATTCGCTCGTCCTTGTTCGCGCAGGGTACAACTGCGCCGATTGACTCATTTTGATGTATCAACCAGCATACGTCTCCTATGGACGAGGGCCAGAACTCATGTTCATGGTGCTGTAATAACAATGTGTCATTGCCACTGCTTTCACATTTCCTCACCTTTTTTTTTTTTTTTTTTTTACTCCACCACGAAGGTACACTGCTGGAACGAAGCCAATGGCTGCACCGTCGTCCTGCCAGCTTCGGAGGTCACCGAACACTTCCACCGCGACTGCCAGCATCACGCGGCCCGTTGTCCCACGTGTCTGGCGACTGTGCTGTGGAATGATGTGTGCGCGCATCACAAATCGCGATGCGCAGACTTCATACTGCGGGCAGCAGCCGACGTGCATCCGGGAACAGACGGCAACCAAAACGGACAATTGGTAGCATTCGAGAAGAATGTCGAAAAACGAGCTGTTGAACTGAATGCTAAGCTTGCTCAGCTGTCGTTAGAGAGCGCCTCGCAAAGCGATAGGCTCATCGCACTTTGCCACGGCATTAACGATTTGAACGAGACGCTTGCAGGACAGTTCCGCGCAGCCTCGGACAGAAACGAGCATTCTTTGGAACGTAACGCTGACATAATGAAAGCCGTTTTCATGGAAAAAAGCGAAGCCCTGATGTCCGCCATAGTCGCGATGTCGCCGCCGATCCAAAACGACCCGGAAACACAGGAGTGGGTGCTGACGGGATACGCGGCACTCAAAGAAAAGGCGTTGACTGAAGGCGTGTCGTTCGCCATGAGCGGGAAGGCTTATCTGCGCCGGTATCTAATGTCTTGGGGCGTTCATCTCAAAAATAGCGCCCACTCCGTGTGCATTTGTTTGCGCCACTGTATTCACAAGGGCCGGTACGACGAGTTTCTTGACTGGCCATTTGCGCACGAAATGAAACTCGTCGCCGTTCACCCAACGACGCGAGAGGAACATGAGATTCGGGCTTTGCCCTGCGCCTTCAATAATGCTGAGGTTTACTCCAAGCCAACCGCATTTAGCAACAAAGCCGTGTTTTTCGGAGTGCGATCTTTTGACCCGACCGTCCTAGAATGGGGTGGCTTCATTAAGAATGACCAGCTGTTTTTGAGGTTTGAGGTGCTCCTGTGAAGGGCAGGCCTGTTTCGTTATCATATCCAGTGCGGTTAAGTCCTTTGTAAGCAGCAGCTGTTTTATAAGTATGGCTGCGGGAAAAAAAAAACATTTATATATGCGACAATGTGTACATATAAAACTCTAAATGTCTGGAAAAGCGTACTCTTAATTAAAACCGGCCTACGCCGGCCCTGCTTGCTGACATGAAATAAAATTTGTAACAACGTTGAGTGTCGTTGGTGTGGTTTTGTTCCTGGTAACTTAGGATAAAATATTTAAAATCTTGCAGGAACAACGGTTTTACCCCTCGAACAAGGCTAAGGGTGGGTTGTGGGGTACTTTGAAGCTAAGCTGAAGTCACCATCTGTTCAGAATTTTTGCTTGTTTTGTGCCTGGAATAGCTTGACCCCACATTTTGCTATAAGGACCTGCTACAGCTGAAGAAGCGCTGGAGGGCTCTAAGTGATCGAGAGCTATCGGTGCCACGTGACTGAAGCCGAATGCTGACCGGTGTCGAGTGTCGTCTGAATCCTTACAGCAAGCTTCCATACTCACGTTTTGGTAGCGTGAGCTACACTGGCCGAGGTTGAGCAGTTTCGCTCGGCTCCTGGAGAGCCGTGCTGCGCATGCGCGAGGAGCAGTGCCGTCTCACGGCGCACAGCTGACGCGCCAGAGCCTCCGCCGCCGCGACTGGATTGGATTGGAAATCGTTTTAGCAGAGGTAAGCATGATAAGCAGCTAATCCTAGACAGCCAGGAAGCCTAAGAATAACCAGCTGAACCTTAGCTCACGCTACATATATCCTGGAATAGCCTAGCTAACCCACTGCTAATTTTTTATCTTGATCACGAAAACAGTTGCATTTCAAGTAGCCCTCTTATGTTTATTGTATTTTTTCTAGCTAAAATGTGCTAAATTAAGCCTCAGCTGCTGTTAGTTGTCTTTATGTGCGCATGGTCCTCTCTTGCTGTCGTTTTTAGCGGTCATCCGTCCAGAAAAAAGTAGCTCATAGGCAAAATGAAAAATTCAAGCCAGGTGCTTCCACTTTTTAATAAAGCGTTCTAGTTTACCGCAATCATTTTCTTTTCATATCGAAATTTACGCAATTGCTTAAGTGGGGAAACTTGCACTTTGGAACCCACGGCAGTCTTCGCGAAGACGTGTAAACTGTTTAATCTTCGCTCACAACACGTATCGTGCAGTTATATGAGGCGGCAACCCTGTCAAAATTTCGCCTTCATCACAATGGTTAACGCGAGATCAACAGGAAGTGGCAAACGCCACATATATTGTGTATGCACGACCTTCTTTACCAGCAAAGGTCAGTGCATTTGGGCCTAAAAAGGAAGTGGCGAATGCATGAAAGCAGAGAAGCCACAGGTTACCAGCGTTCGAGTGTAGAAGATGAACGGACCATTGAAGGACAGTGGACCAAACTTTTTTAGCTGGCATTCTGCGGCTGCTGCCAAAGCACCAGGTCATCGGATGGCTAATCAGTGGCATTGGGAAACTTCGTAAAATTCGCCAACAACGCACCCAAGAGTATGACCTTCGCGCATGAAGGGAGTAGCCCACGCCGCTACCGGACTTTTGTGTCGGGTATAATCGCGCACTATCAACACTTATTTCTACCCATTCATTGTCGTTTATTTATTTGAGTAAACTTCGTTCTTAGTGTAAGCCCTGTCGAGTACGTGTGTTTCCCACCTTCACCCTCTTCTTTTTTGTTGCACAATTTAAACTTATCCCTTCAGGGCAGTGACTGCATTCACCTTTCCTCTGTTTACCGCTCTGAAGACATAGTGCCCTCTCAATCTTCTGCTGTACAGGGCAGAGTTCCCCAAACCCTTGTGTTTCTGTCAAGATTACTAAACAAACACCAAGCAGTCTCAAATGCACACAGTAGGACTATTTCGATGAGCCCAAAACACAGCAGTGTCCACCAGATCGTAACCAGACTAGTCGTAACCAGACCAAACTAGTTTGGACCGAAAAAACGGTCGGCTACTGTATGAAAGTTCTACGGCCTATTTAAATTAAGTGCATTTTCGTATCAGGCTGAAATGATCCACAAAAAGTCATAAACGGATAGCGGTTTGCTGGTCCAGTGTTCGCAAAATTGCCTTACCATTCGAATATTTGAAGTCATTTCAGGGGGTGAAGACCCAATTTGCTCGTGAGCCGGAAGCTGGTCCATAGTGATAATTGGTTATTCTTTGTGTAGGAAGGTTATGGCTGGTTGCATATTAGTTTAATGATTTCCCCTTCATTCATATGTCTAAGCTTCATTCACTACACATGCGCAGCGACTCGGCAAAGGCGAACGAGCCAGTGCCAGGAGTGCCAGGACGAGGCTATGGTGGCTTTCTAGCCACCATAACGAGGCTAGCAAGAAATACACCCCTTATTCCTTGGCTCGGCTTTCGTTCGCTCAGCAGGCGAGCGGCTCTGCGCATGCCCAGCGCGCATGGGCGTTGCGGGCCCTTTTCTTTCTTGCTGGCGTGGCATTCGTTCCCTCAGGAGGCGCTAAGAGTTTTTCGCTCATGGCATATCAAGCGCTATCGCGCTAAAAAACCCACGCAGCTACGTTAGAGAATGCTGCCAAAAGGTAAAAATTTCCCCGCATTTCCCCGAGAGGAAGAATGTGAAAGTGCGAATGCAGGAGTTGAATTTGCGCGGTTCGGTAATGTTCGCGAAAGAGAGATCACACACACACACACACAACTACAAAGAAAGAAAGATGCATTTATTCACAGACACCTATTTGTGTTGTCGTTGTACTTGATTGCTAGAGCGGATCTCAGCTTTGAAATTTCGTGTCAGTACTCCTTTAAGCGGGTGCATTAGCCCTTCTCACGCCCGATTCCTGGCCAATCCCCCACGTGGGTATGTGCCATGCACAGACACCTATTTGTGTTGTCGTTGTACTTGATTGCTAGAGCGGATCTCAGCTTTGAAATTTCGTGTCAGTACTCCTTTAAGCGGGTGCATTAGCCCTTCTCACGCCCGATTCCTGGCCAATCCCCCACGTGGGTATGTGCCATGTCAGCGGCCAGGCAGCGCGTGCCCATCTCCCCCCGTTGCCAAGGAAGACGAGGAGCGCGCGCACCCGCAGCTGTTGCTATGTGGACGGACGGCGGTCAACGGAATTCAGGGCCGCTTATAAAGTGCATTCGCACTTAAAAATCACAAAATAAGACTCCGTCACGCGACACTCTGGAAAGTTTTACTTTTCAAGAGCGACTTTTTAAGCAATGGTGCTGTCGTAGAAATGCGATAGCATTATGTCCCCATATGCAAAAAAAAAAGGCGTTGTCAGCAAATCAATTGGATGGTACAAAACCCTTGCGCAGTCGACAAGGCTTTTGACATGGACGATCCACTATTGTGGGTACGTGCCAAATACTTCAAGAAAATCATCATCATTACCATTGCCATTTTCGTCTTCATCACTGGACAGCCGCCCGACGCGGTGGCTCAGTGGCTAAATAGGCTGTGCTGTTGAGTCCAATGGCGCGGGTTCGATCATGGCCGTGGTGGCTGCTTTTGTGACGGAGACGAAAATTGAAAATGCTAGAGTGTCCAGATTTCGGCGCACGTTAAAGATCTCCAGGTGGTCAAGATTAATCCGGAGCCCTCCACTGCGGCGCGCCTCGTAGGTGTAGCATCGGATCGTTAAACCCGACAATCAGCCAGCAGTCACGACATACCTGCCATAGGGCAGTCAATCGCACGGCTTCAATTAAAATGCACATAATGCTTTTGCAATCCCACGCGTAAGCACTGTCAAGTTTATCCACAGTTTTTCGTGCTGATATTTCTAACAGCTAGGTTGAATTCATATGGAGGCCATAATTATTATGTAATTTGGGATTTCATAGCTGTGCATTTCATTTACGTTCCTATTTTCTTCTCTGAAAAAATAAATGAAATTCACAAGAACATCACAATCATCATCATTGACACCACTGCACGCGGAGAATTCCACGCAAACGAAGAATGGCAATGAACTCGGAACAGGGTTATCTCATTATGCATGTAGCTCAGAGACCCCAACGGCCTTTCGGGCTCACGGCATCTGGCATGCCCCGCAACGACACCGACCACCGACCTATTGAGTCCTCGCAGAAGCCCGGAAATCGGGGTCGGTGCGAAAATGCTTACGCCGGGCCGCAGCAGACCTCTGCGGGACCAAAGAACTGCCAGGTGTACGAAGAGGGGGGTGGTGATGTTCCTCGGGGGGACGTGAGGGCCCTTGTTGACCGCCAACCGTTCACACTTCAGAGGCTCCACACCCCACCGTTCTATCAGGAGAGACGGCGCACCAGCCCCACCGGCGTGCCATTTGGTCCCAGGAGCATGGATAGAGACCAGCGCGAGGCCTACCGCCCACCCAAGGTGAAGCTGGAGACACTCAAGCAGCATTACATCAAGCAGCTCCTGCGCTTCTACGCCGTCGAGTTCAAGCTCAACAAACACGTGGTGTGTATCAGGAAGTCCCAGCCCGTTCTCACCACCGAGAAGAAGTGGAACAAGCGCTACATTGCTATCGAAGATCCGTACTCGTCAAAATGGAACCTGGCCCGTTCCATCCCGAGCGAGCGGGTGTACCTGGTTGCGAAGGGCTGCCTGCGCTCGTCAGCCGTGTACTTCCTATTGCCCCAGCTCCGGTTGAGGCCCATGTTCACCATGCTGCCGGGTCCGCCTCACTACAAGGACGACTCAGAGTTCGAGTCTGAGTCTGACCAGGAAGAGGACAAGCTCAAGGGCAAGAAGGAAAGGCAGAGCCAGCCGCCGAAACTCTCGGTTTTGACCAGGGCAAACAACGGTGATGATGGGGAGGAAGAGCGAGGGGATGGGGCTAAGGATAACGATGATAAACACCCCTCGTTTGGCGAGAATGTCAATGTCGTTAGCAACCGCCACCTCGTTCCGGACCCGGTTACAAAAGCAAAAGGTCGCAAGACGACAACGCCTCCTTCTCCACCTAAGTTTGCCAAACCGGGACCGCCGATCCCGCAGAGGATATTGGACGACCCCGACCTCAGCAGCGTGGGGGACTTCCAGTACAGCTTCACCCGAGAGACTCTCGCCTGCGGAAAGGGACTTCCGCTGGTCTGCTCCTTCTGCCAGAAGGGTGGACATTTGCGAAAGGACTTCCCAGACCAGCGCCTTCTCGAATTGAAGGAGTTTCCTGACATGACCCGGAGCTTCACCATGATACTCAAGTACATCTGCCAAGACGTGATGAATGCATGTGCTCTACAGCCACAAGAAGAGGCAGATCGCCAAGATGCGCTTCATAAACTGCAGTCCTTGATTTGGGAGTCGCACAAAGACGCCAAGCTGACCCTGTACGGCTTGCTGAGCAACGGCTTTGGCTTGGCGCGGTGTGATCTCGACATTTTTCTACTGTATTTTCTACTGCATTATCTAAACGATTTTCTACTGTATTAAGTTCCTGCCAGGATGGCACCCCGAATTTTACAAACATTAGGCGAAGCCTATATGGCTAGGGTTTTGTATGGTTTCCCTGTCTGCGAACAAGAACTGCCAAGGCTGTTTGCGTGTTCGAAGCGCGACGCGTTAAAAATTAAACGTTCCGGTGTGTACGCGTGTTTCCTCACGTTTCAAATGGCTTATAGATGGTGACCGCGCAAATATAGAATACACTGGAACGAGGAGGAGGAGGAGGAATAAACGTGTCTCTAAAGCAGTCAGCCCTGGAGAAGAGTCCTCATTCCAGGACCCCTTGAGTTCGTCCGGCTTCTTGGGCTCTCTGCACCATCCAAAGCTGGTCGTCAGGGTCCGAGCTGGACAGGGCTCTCTCCCAGTGTTAAGGGGGGGGGGGGGGTAAGGGGGGGGGTTCATATCACAGCCCCACATGATATGGTAGAGGGTCCCGGAGCCTCGCAGAAGCGGCATTGCGAGGAGCAGAGGGTGGGGCCAAAATGTGGGCTCTAGTTGGGTGGGGAAATGTGGTTGTTTGAATGCCTCGGAGGTGGCGCTCTTGTTCTTTGGTGAGGCTTTTGTGCGCAGGAGGATATAGCGTTCGTTCCAGACGGTAATGCTGAGTGATTTCGTGGAACGACAAGAGGGGGCAGACCTGCCACTGCTCGCCGAACTCCTGGCTTGCCCAGTGGGTCAACTCTCGGGCACGCTGGTGGGCAGCTTCGTTGACAGACACGGCGGAGCGGGCTGGAGCCCAAATACTCCTTACGGTATGTCGAGGAGGATGCTGGAGAATTGTTCTGGCAGGTGCAGCCGCTGGAGAAGGCTGTACATGCTTGTTGGCTGTCTGTGATGATTATTTCTGCAGAGGTTTGTGCAATAGCTAGGGAGATGGCCGCTTCCTCCACATGCAGAGAGTGGATGGTGGGAATTGATGCGCTTGTAACGAGGTCTTCGGTAGTAGAAACCACAGCGGCCATAGATAGCTCTTCGCCCGGGATATGAAGCTGCATCTGTTTAGACTGTGGCAGAGTTTCGGCCGTATTGATTAAGAATCGCTTTCGCTCGGGCTACCCTACGACCCCGGGTCGTGTCGGATGCATATTGCGTGGCAGTGGGGCCACATCAACGAACTTGCTAATCTTATGGGGAAGCTGAGTCGCATCGGCCTGCGGGTGTTGCAGAGGAGAGCGCACGTGCAGTTCGGACAGAATGGCTCTACCGGTAGGGGCAGAGCTGAGGGTTGGCGCAAATGGTGGCATTAGAATAGTTCTTCTATGGTATAGTGGAGTCCCAACCACAAGTGTTTCTGCGTTGAGGTGATAGCAGGTAGTCTTAATGCTAATTTTTGCGCCTTGCGTATCGGGGCTTCCACCTTGTCCTTTTCAGTCTTGGAGAGTATGGCGTAGGGGAGGGAGTAAGTGACCCTAGACACGACGAAGGCTTGAACCAGCCTGAGTACATCCTCCTCTCGCATACCCCTCGTCTTGGTACTAATCCTGCAGGGTTACGAGCTCGGAACGTGAGCTCTAACGCGGCACAGCACCCATCAAGAAACCATTTCTTTCATTGATGTTACTTAATTTACACGTAAAAGGGCCTGAGGTCGGGACGGACAAAGGCTAGAGTATCGATTATTTTAGTTCTGCGCGTGGAAAAACGCCTCGCGGGAATGCCAACTTCATTCATGCATAGCAGAAAGCGGCTGTAATTGTATATATTGTGTATTTCCCTGTGGCTGACCGCCATCAGCGCTCAAGAGAAATAAAATGTGCTCATTTTATTACAGTAATTTTATTATAGGACCTTTCAATAAAATTTACATTTCACCTAAATTATGTGTCGCCTATGTCATAGGCTAAAAAGCTTCGCTGGTCATCCAACTTCACAACGTACAAAACTGGCTCATAACTTTTTTTTTTTTTTTGCGCTTGTCAAGCCCAAAGGCACCAATGGCTGAAAGCGAAACTTTCAAAGCTAAGAGCAACAGTGAATCGGAACGTTTCCACGGTCGAAAATAATGACAACGTGTGTTATGGAAACAGCTAAAGTGGTGGTCCACCGAAACTTGGGACCCTTCCGATCAAGATTTGTGATTGGTAAGGTTATAACTGTCAGAAAATGGTTCAATGTTGCTGCCAACACAGAGGAAAGGGTTAGGAAGAAAATGCCGCATGAGTTTGGCGTTTATAAAGTTTCGCTTGCCAGCATTAGTCATCATCATCATAATCATCACAAGCCTATTTACGCCCATTGCTGGGCAAAAGCATCTCCCATTAATCTCCAATTATCCCGGTCATGTGCTAACTGTGACCAATTTATTCCCGCAGACTTCTTGATGTCATTTGCCCATCTAACTTTCTGCCGCCCCCTGCCACGCTTGCCTTCTCTAGGAATCTTCTCTGTTACTTTTAATGACCATCGGTTATCTTGCCTTTGCATTACATGCTCTGCCCACACACATTTCTTCTTCTTAATTTCTACGCGTGTTACACGCGTTTGTTCCTTCACGAGGTGAGCGCAGTGCTGAGGATGCTACAGGGGTCTCAACCATTCTGCCTGATGAGTGCACCTTATTCACCATCACATTCTACGGAAGCTGGGTGAAAGAAAACGACAACTCGAAATGGAATTTCCTTCGTCAACCCGCTGGGCAGGTGGAACTGCCGGGATACGCCTCGTAACTTTGGTCGTGCTGTACCGAGCTTGTGAAACGAAATATAGAGGTGGAGGATCAGAAGAAAGGGGAATCGAAAAAGTAGTGGAGGTAGGATTGAGTCAAGGAAAGGCACAAGGGGAGGTGAATAGGAGGAGGGAGAGGGGAAGAATATGCGGGCTTGGAAACGTTACGTCCTTCGACGTCATTCGCATAAAAGCAAGCGGATAACCGGATGGGATTGGAAACGTTTACTGAGCACAAAAGTGGAACCGGGTAATTTTTTTTCAAGGGACGCTATTTTACGCCTCGTGGCTCCCGCTCCCCTCCTGCCTTTTCTGCCTCTGCTACCCCTTACTGGACCCTACATTTCCAATCCCCTTCTTCTCCGCTTCCATCCAATTCTTCCCTTCCAACCCTAGCCCCCTATTTCCCACTACCCCTACAATGGCCCACCCCTCGCGCTTTACTCTTCTGTCCCTCTTCCTCGCCCTCTCCTATTTTATGGCTACATCCCTCTTTCACTTATACTGGTCTCCTCCCCCAATCTCTAAGCTGGAGCGCTGTCGGACGGCGCTGTAGAAACTGCGTTGCATTGCCAAGAAAATTTACGGGACGACGAGGAAGTAATTGTTCCAATGGACGTCTTCATGGACTGCCGAAGTTGAAAATGAGGAGCACGGCAGTGGTGGTCTGAGGCACCTAATCCATGGTTGGAAAACTGGGTGGGCTTGGAGGAGGGGATAGGAGAACTTCCACGAGAGTCTCAAGCGCACTTTGTTGTTTCGTGACATGGCGGTAACACGAACTCTATGAGCGCCCGTAGTATGTTGTTTTTTACACGGAAGTGTTTTATGCCCGGGTACACCAAGATCTGACCGGCGTATATCCGCCACGGAAATGACGTCGCCAGAAAAAGTTCCATTGACCCGGCAGCGCCCGGATTCAAGCAACAAACTCTTTCGCGCCGCAACGGGAGGTATACACAGTACTCTGCCCACTGCGCTACGAATTCAAGCGCAAGTAGAATTACGAACACGCCTTATATCTTTCCCACTATTTTCTTCATTCAGATGCCGTTCAGGGGATGCTGCCGTCTAGGAGAAGTGAAACGAAGTAGTTCATCATGACACTAACGAGCGTCGAGAGTTGGCGCCTCGATGACAGCGTCTTCTTGTACGCGGGACGCGGGTGAATTGAGGCACCCTCCGCCACCTACTGCTTTCGGTTTCGGTTCAGTTTCGTTCGCACGGTTTTCAAGGGGCTGTGATTTCAGTCGGATTTACGCAATGTTCCGGCGCGTGCAATCCAGTGTCTAACGTTGATGCGTCTAACGGTGCCATACCGACGTAATATAAATAGCGATGTGCAAGTTCATACGGATGCACAATAAATGCTCCCGTGAAGGCACGTTTCGCTTTCGTGTTTTACCGATTCCTATGAAAGAGGGATCAACCCCATTTTTAAATGCAGAGCATTTCTTTAACTCACATGTAGCGTCCGCCGTCCGTCCGCAACAGCGAGCATCTCACTATAAAAAAATAATAGTTATTGGCGCCTGGTTTCGATCCCACGACCATGCGGGCGGAACGCAAGGTACATGGTGCTCTTCCCACTGCGCCATTTGATGTTTACAATAGTTTCCGCCAGCCAAACCATGGCAGGCGCTTTTTATTACATCGCTAGCTGACTTGTAAAAATGTTAAAAAAAGGAAATAAAGACGCCACAAAGCCGACACAGAATCAGAGGCTACGAAAGCGCCTTATATCCTTGACTAATTCAAACTACGTCAAGAAGCTGCTGATACAACGCATTCACTACCTGTGGGCGGAACGCGAGGTACATGGTGCTCTTCCCACTGCGCCACAAAACCGACACAGAATGAAAGGCTACGAACGCGCCTTATATCCTTGACCCATTCAAACTACGTCAAGAAGCTGCTGATACAACGCATTCACTACCACCAACTCCCCAAACACTAAACGTTAACGCAATACACCCACCCCCTATGCGACGCATTTACTCGAGTCCCCCTCGCGGGGAGATGGGCCCAATTTCTTTTTTTTAAACACCAGAGCTGTTTAGGCCGACACGAATCCGTCCGGCGTAGACAAAAAAAAACCCGAGCGCACGTGGGCGCGAGCCTGGCGGCGACCTCCCGGCGTCGTCCAGGCTTGCGCGTCGGCCCACGCCACATGAGGAGCTCCCGCCTTCGTCGCCGTCGTCCTGTAGCAACCGGCGCGCCATGGGTCCGTCGCGCTGAAGATGATGACGACGAATCTGTCAAGCTATCCGTTCATAATCCACGCGTGGAGACGGCCACCGGACCAGCTGGCGCAGACGTGGAGGTCTACCGAGGCGAAAACGCGCTGCAAGAGGATTTGCCGTATACGCCTCTGTGCCGTCAGAAGACGACCGCGAAAGGGATGACGACGACTGGTGCTGAATAAAACACTGAACACACTTTATGTTCTTTGCTTTACAGTGCCGTCCAAAAAGGCTTTGCACTGCTGGGGTCCGCGGTTGCTCCCCCTCTCCCGGGATCCGCTATTTGTGTAATAAAGTTGTTTTGTCTCTCTGGGGTGACGCTAGGTCGACCTCCAGTCGAGCCTTGCATCACTAGTGCAAGCTGCAACAATTTTTTAAGTGCGAATGCACTTCTTAAGCGAGCCTGAATCGTCCGCCGCCGTAGTCCGCATAGCAACAGCTGCGGGTGCGCGCGCTCCTCGTCTTCCCTAGCAACGGGGGGAGATGGGCGCGCGCTACTCTCCTCCTCCTCTCTCCGCTCAGGGACTGCGGGTGTTGGGCGCCTCCTCTCCACTTCGAGCGGGAGAGCTCTCGCTCGCGTAGCGGGCGCTCCGCATTCCGACGCGTGAGGGCGCTCGTGTAGCCCTCGCCGTAACGGCGGGCGCTACTCTCCTCCTCCTCTCTCCGCTCAGTGACTGCGGGTGTTGGGCGCCTCCTCTCCACTCCAAGATCACGATATCCACCGTAATCGCGCAATCAACAACCGTGCATTCGCACTTACACACTCTCCCCCTCGGGGAAGTGCGAGGGAATTTTTTTTTCATTTGTCACGGGGTGTCGAAATTCTCGGCGAAGGAAGTATGTTGTGTTATTATATCAGCACTAAACACAGTTGCGAAGTAATGACTACGCATACCTCCCTTGTTATGGGGCAGAAAAGTGCGATAAAGGGCATGATAGCAGCCTTAATGGCTATTTTCTTCTGTTCTTGTACCTCCTCCGTTCTGCCAATTTTGTAGAGATGTTGTTGTCGTCGTCGTCGTCGTTGTTGTTGTCGTTGTTGTAGTTGTCGTTGCGTGTGTGTGTGTGTGTATGTGTGTGTGCATGCGTGTGCGTGTGCGTGCGTGCGTGCGTGTTTTTAACGTGGCTTGCCACGCTGACCCATATATCAGGATGTCCCGCGAAACGCTTACAGCCCCCGATCGCAGCCATTCCGGAGGTGACAGATAGTTAACGTAATCGAGGACTGTCACTCTTCCGCTGCCTCACAGAGCGAACTCGAATCGTTAATAAAGGCGCCACGGAGGCGTAAACTTTCACAGAGTCGAACGCTCAGGGCGGCGAGCAGCGAATGGAATATAATGCGAGAGGCGGGGTCCTTGAGCGAACTTCAAGTTGATTCAATTGACACCGGCACGGCGACCAAGCGAAGCGTGCTCGGAGAGGCGCTCGGCAGCATATTTGCGACGTCGAAGCGTCTCTTGTGACCCTAGAAGACTTGCATACGCTGCTGCAGATTTGTCGAAGTGGACGTCGTCTCCTTTACTCTGCGCACCCGAGCCCGCTGAGTTGACGTGGCTTAATATGCACTGTTTAATAAGCCTGCTTAATAGGCACTGCCTCTAACGAAGAATTATGAAGAGTGTGTTGCACGAATGTTAGATATTGGTGCCAACAAATCCCGATCATCGTTATTCCTGCAGGCCCACAGCGACCAGGACTTTCCACAGCGATCACGACTAGTGAGCACAACTTGCCATTACTTCTAAATAGATACGATTTTTCAGCTAATTTTTCTTTAGGACAGCTAAAATTGTTTTTTGCCACCAAAGAGTAAACTGGAAACAACCATTTGTTGATTGATAAACGTAAATAATATTACTCCTTGCAGCGCTAATGGTTTTGCTGATACCCCATTTATTAGTTATTTCTCTTTTTAACACGGAAGTGCTTTGTTCCGAGATTCACAAAGATTTCACTTACGTCATATCCATCACGGAAGTGACGCCAGTACAGTGAAGCGAGCGGCCTGCAAAGGGTGCACCCCTGCACAGAGAGGCTTCTTGCGGAGAAGCAACCTTTAGTTCAAATGAGCACGTCATACTTCGGGTTGTTCGTTTTTGGGTTTTATATTTTAACACGAAAGTGTATTATTTCGGGATAACCAAGGTTTCACTGGCGTCATGCGCGTCACGGAAATAACGCCAGTACACCTTTGTCGAAGCGAGCCGTCAGCAGGACGTCGTTCGGCAAGCACACCCACAAGACAGCCGCTGACCCGCAAACCATACTCAGCTGCAGATTTCGCTGCACATTTCACTTTTGTGTTTTACCGATTCCTATGACAGAGCAATCAACCACAGTTTTTTTTATACATTCCCTTCCCATTCCCATTTATAGATTCTCTTGATGCATTTTTTATAAATTTTATACATTTTTATACATTTTAATGTTTTTATACTCCAGAGTGTTATGATGTTGTATATTAGCATTTTATTCGTATTTGTGAAATTGCATTTTTGCGAAATGATGTACTGAAACTGTTACCTCGTGTGTATTACATTGTGTAAAAGGCAGTTTGATATCCATATGTTTCACTTGAAATGTTAGAATTTGTATAAAATTTCCCTGCGTCATACTGCCACTGTCGTGTAAGGGTTCATGGGCCCTGCAGTCGAGCGGTCAAGTCTTCTTTTAACCCATGACCCCCTCCAGATGTATTTCTGGGAAATAAAACGATTGATTGATTGGTTGCGGATACACATTTCCGGTTATCGAGCGTCTGGAGCCCCATTTGTTAGAAAGGAGAAAAAAATGAGCATATGCAGTTACTCAGTGACGAATGTAATTCCTTACCGCTGTAATTAGTAGCCAGTTAAAAGTTAACTAACCGGTACGCCAAAGTGCTGCCTAAACAAACCAATAATATAGGGATTGCATTGTGGACTGTAAGGAAATTTTCCATGGTTTTGGGAGGCCCCACAGAATAATACTTAGCCTGAAGGAGCACAGAGGAGGAGGAGGAGAAAAACTTTATCAACAGCGAAGTCGAGCGGGATCGTGGGCGGGTTCCTCAGTCCAGGACTCCGTTGGTGCGGCCTGCCGTCTTCGCCCTTTCAGCGAGCCAAAGCTGCTTACTCAGGTCTGAGCTGGCAAGCTCACTCTCCCACTGCTCGTGAGTTGCATTGGGGATTGGATCAAGGTCTCGGTTTGACTAGCATGCCCAAACCTTATGGTATACTCGGCGACAACTTAAGAACGGCACCGGAAGTTGCCGCTGTGCCTTATCACCGTAGCCGGATGTTTCTCCGCGCGGCGCAAGTAGGGCGTTACTGGGAATATTTTGAACATGGCGTGAGCCGTTCCCGTGATTTTTTGGACTTAATATGCTTATAAACGACTCCAGTGACGACAAACAAACTGCGTGAGACATTGCAGACGATATCACGCATTCATAGCAAACCCCTTTCAAAACGCGCGCGCACTGACGTCACGGGTCCGGCGCTTTGGCGGAGTGATACACAACATGAGGTGGTGCCGTTCTTGAGTTGTAACCGAGTATAGAAGGTATACTGGGCCGCCGCAGTGTTTGCACAGGGGGTAGAATAATGTGTGGTGGATGGTGTGTAGCCGCGTGGGGTGTGGAAATGTGTTAGTTCGAAGCCGTCGAAGGGTGGCTTGTTGTTCTTTTGTTAGCTGTTCGGCCGGCGGCGGGAAGGTAATTTACGATTTATTTTCCCGAGCAGACGGGAGCTAGTGTTAAGTTCGGGCTCCGCATGTAATTAATGAAGGCCGCCGGTGGCCCATGTATTGGCGTCGCCTCCGCTGGTAGCTACTATCCCGTGTCCCTTTCATGTAGCCGCACGAACGTCAAGTTCGGAGCCGCGGAGAGCGTGTGTTGTGCCCGTCCTTTTGTGTGTCAAAAGACGGGGGCGATTAGCTTGAGTACCTCTGTCGCGTCGGAGGTGGCTGGGTCGTTCGGCATGACAAGCTGACGAGAAGCTGAATGACGGTGAATCTCTTGGTGTTGAAAGCGCGCGCGGTGTAAGTTTGGAAATCTTCGACTCCGGCGGCGGCGTGGGTCGTTGACGGGTCAATCGCCTCGGAGACCACCGAGTGGGCCTGAAGCGCGTCTTCCGGTGCGACTGGCGGCAGGCCGCGGCGCCCTACGTCTGGGAGGGAATTAGCAACCCTCATTGTCCTGTGCGTCGCGGGACAATGGGGGCGTCGCGGGAGGCGCCGCGCGGAGGGAGGTCAGCCGCGCGACGACCGCTCCGGGCCCTCGGCTTGGCTGTTGTTTGTGCAGATGCCGCCCGCTGAACGTAATGGACGGTTCACTTTAGGCCGCATACGTCCTGTATTTTCTGGCCGGGTGTAACAGCGTGCGTAGGAAACGCACTTTGAGTGCATAAGAGAGAGAGGGTTGGGTCACGTGACCGCAGGTGGGGACACATGTGTGATTGGCTGGTTCCTGTGGCCAATCAATGGGTTTCTATTAATTGTTTAAAGGGTTTTTCTCTCTTTCTTGTACGCCCCCTTTTTGGAGGCGGGGTTTTTGTTATCAAAACCGGAGTGTTGGGTTTTCTCGGGGGGTCGGTCGAGAGGGGATCTAGGTCAGTATAGATCTCGGCCGAACAGGCTGCTGCTATCAGAGTGACAATGTAACCGTCACTCTGACCTGATGTAAAGTTGGAGTAATGTAAATAATGTAAATAAACCTAATATCCAGCAAGGAAGGCAGGCCTCATCCCTCACCCGCTCCCAGCATCGGTCGTCGGTCATCGGTGCGAGTCGAGATTGTCCTCTCGGCTCGCGCATCAAAAGAACATCACTATTTCGTCTCCATCAGTTCGCCAAGAAGATGGAGAGGCGAAATTTAACTGCTAGAAACAGGAAACAGACAAAAAAGAACTCAGAGAACACCTTGTTTTAGGTTGGGAATGTGGAAGCATTGACATCCAGTTGATCGCTCTAGGGTTTACACGGCGCCAATCGGATACGCCGTACTGCGTGTGCCGGCAGTGAGTGTGGTGGTGGACCACGCCGAGCGCCCTGGAACGCTCGTGAGTGATGCGCCGCAGGACGAGGCCACGGTTTGCCCGCACCCCCCTTTCCCCGCTGCGGCGTCAACGATTTGGCTGGCCCCTTAGCAAGGATGGCGCCGTCGCAGCCAATAGTGACGTGAGGCAGGCGCATATCCGCCTTCACAACCAATGGAGATGTCAGGCCGGCGAATGCCCGCGTTCGCAGCCACAGGCACGGCCGGACTCGACTCTCCTCCTCCCGCGCGCGAAAGGAGCGTCGAGTCCGGCCGTGAAGGAGCGCGCGAAAGGAGCGTCGAGTCCGGCCGTGCCACAGGACGCATTGCAGGCGCCCAAACGCCTGCGCTTGCTTCTCTCCTCCTGCGCCTCCTGCGTCGCGGTGGCTCAGTGGCTAAGGCGTTGCGCTGCTGAGCACGAGATCGCAGGTTCGATTCCCGGCCGCGGCGGCCGCTTTTCTGATGGAGGCGAAAAGCAAAAACGCCCGTGTGTACGAGATTTCGGCGCACGTTAAGATCCCCAGGTGGTCGAAATTAATCCGGAGCCCTCAACTACGGCGCGCCTCATCGGCTGCGTTGCGTCGGCGCTTTAAACCCCACAATCAATCAAATCAATCGCAAATTTCACAATTTCACAGGCGGGGCACCTGTGCGTAAAAATGTAAAGGCCGCGAGTCGCGTTGTCATTGTACCTACTACGTTAGGCATGCACGAACATAAACGGCACCATAGGCAGAAATTTTGTTTACCCCTTTTTCTAAATGACAGGGTAAGTGAGGTCCCTTAATTGGTATCAAACAAATTGGGCCATAATTGCGTCCCTTGTGAAAATGTTGAGCGTCACCGAGTGAGAGGTTTCATGAAAAAAAAGGCGATTAAATCATGTAGAAACTTTTTAGCTCGTTATACCACGGAGGAAGAAAAATGTTTGGGGACGGCACACCTCTGGAGAAGCGTGAAGCCTAGGCATAAAAAATTCTGCAGAACTTGAGAGAATTATCTACTAATGCGTAGCATTCTTATGCCGCCTGTTTTTAGTGTGAGTTTTTTCCATCCAATTTTTTGGTTTTTTTCTATATCCTGCCCGACCAACTATCTCCAATTACGCTATTATAACAATTAGAGGTGAAACTTTTGCGAAATCTACATTATTGTGGAAATGCCATGCGGTATACGTTTTGACTTTTTCCTTAATTTTTTATATTTTTGGTATGTTTTAGTTTTTCAAAATTTCGTTCCACCAATCATCTCCGTTTACGTTATTCTAACGATTAACTTTCGCGAAATCTGCAATATTGTGGAAATGCAGGGCGTTACACGGTTAGCCATTTTCCGTAATTATTTTGTATTTTCCTTATTTTTTCAGTTTTTAAATTTTTGTTCGAGCAATTATCTCCATTTACGCTATTATAATGATTACAGGTGAAACTTTCGCGAAATTTACATTATTGCGGAAATGCCATGCGGTATACGTTTTGACTTTTTCCTTATTTTTTTATATTTTGGGTATATTTTAGTTTTTCAAAATTTCGTTCGACCAATCATCTCCGTTTATATGTTATTCTGGCGATTACATGTGAAAAGTTCGCGAAATCTGCATTTTTGTGGAAATGCAGGGCGTTACACGCTCCTGGCTGCGCGGGTACTCGGCAAAGAATGCTACGCATTGAAAGTGAAAGCGAAGTCGGCCCGGACGTCACTGTGCCACTTGAATTCGCCATGTGACAGCGCGCCGGCTGCAACCGGAAAAACGCCGGCATGAAGCTACAAGAAAAGTCACATCGCGGGTTACGCGCATGGTCATATGCTGGGCCGATGCCGGCAGCTCGTGAAAGGGAATCAACGAGGGGGTGGCGTGGCGTTACAAAGGCTGGCTGCCTGCATGACGTCATAGCATGTTTTTCTTCCATGTGTTATACCCTTTTGCTCTGTGCCTCTAAGCCTTCTGTCGTTTTAACATGCTGTTGCTGGCCGTAATGTGGGCGGTGTGGTAAAAAAACTTGGTCACAGAGGTCGGCGAACTCACTCATGAGTCCACTCACTCAGACTCATTTGGACTCAAACTTACGCGTGAGTTTGAGTTTGAGTGAGCGCGAGGCTAGTGTGGCATGGTGAGTTTGAGCTTGAGTGAGTTTGAGCCGAGTGATCCCGACTGAGTTTGAGTCCGATTGAGTTTGAGTACGCCTGAGACCTAGTGAGTTCTGAGTCCATTTTGAGTTCTGAGTACATTTTGAGTTTGAGTCCATTTTGAGTTCCGAGTACATTTTGAGTTTGAGTCCATTTTGAGTTCTGAGTGCATTTTGAGTTTGAGTCCATTTTGAGTTCTGAGTACACTTTGAGTTTGAGTCCATTTTGAGTTCTGAGTACACTTTGAGTTTGAGTCCATTTTGAGTTTGAGTCCATTTTGAGTTCTGAGTACAATTTGAGTTTGAGTCCATTTTGAGTTCTGAGTACATTTGGAGTTTGAGTACATTTTGAGTTTGATTACATATTGAGTTTTGAGTGCATTTTGAGGTCTGAGTACATAGGAGTTTTGAGTCCATTTTGAGTTTGAGTACATTTTTAGTTTGATTACATATTGAGTTTTGAGTGCATTTTGAGTTCTGAGTACATAGGAGTTTTGAGTCAATTTTGAGTTTGAGTACATATGAGTAGCCTAGCAGGCAGCTATGGTTGGCTGTTAAGTTTCATGCGTCACTGTGGTCTCGGAATTCAGGTTACCTGCGGGTACGGCACCAATCGCGATCTGCATGATCGGTTGGGAGAGAGGGGGTGTCTGATTTGTCTGGGAGAGAGAGGGGTGTCTGATGAGGAAGACGCGATATGGCGATGACTACTAATACCACAATGAAAAGCGACGGCGGAACATGCAAGTAAACAATTTCAAACCTAATGCAATGCGTGGTGGTGTGTCCTTGAATGCTTGCATAGAAAGAAATCCTCCAGTTTCACTGTGGTTCAAGCCTTGCACTACCTAGTGCAAGCTGCACCAATTTCTTTTCTGTTTGATGTACTCTAAAACCCCAGCAACGCGCAGCGTCGCGGGTCCAACAAACGACCTTACCAGAAACCAAAGCGCGACAGTATAAAGCCGGCGGCACATTTCCTCGGTACCGTCTGCAGCGCCTTCGGCGTCGATAACCGCAGTCGCTCCTCTGTCGTCTGCGCGCGGCGTTTTCCGCACTGTACTCGTTCTCCGGGTTACGCACGCTCGCTTTCCGCGCTGCCCGCTGCTCCGCTGCCTAGCGGGCAATCCCGCCTCGCGACGAAATGCACATTGCGCTTTCTCGGAGGGGCGTAGTGCGGGAAATTCGCTCTCCGGATTGCAACCGTAAGCGGCGCCGGGCGCACGGCTCGTAGAAGCCCGTGGTTGCTGTGGAGGTTCGAAACCACGACGGCCCGCGCCGGCTTGGGAACGACGTCCCTGGCATTTGCTGCCCTTTGGATTACGGTATACGGAACCACCTGTGCGCCGCTGGATCCCACAAGAACGACGGGTCTTGTTTTCTTCGATGAGCGCTCGAGCTCTGGTGCTGCGGTGTGTTTTGTGGAGCGGTTGCCTTCGGATGGCGGGCGCTGATTTGATTGAGTGAGTGCGTGGAATACCCGGTGTTTTGTTCTCCGAGTGCTGCAAGTGATGTCAAGCGGCTCGCCAAAGATGCATCGAGCAACGCGACCCAGGCCAGTGCCGACGAGGCTGCCTCTCAAGGGACGACGTCACACCCTGGCCAACGTCTTACGGTGAGTCTTGGTATAACATGACACTTCAAACGCGAAGCATCTTTTGGAGGCTAGCCCCGTCTCTCTGGCTAGCTCTAATCACAAGTACGCTGGAAGACGGCGCAACAGCCGGATTAGTGTAGCAAGTGCTAAAGACACCCGCTCATTTTAATCCCTCTGCTGGGTTAGCTGGTAAGCATACAGGGATCCTTCCTGATATGCGGGTGCCTGTGAGGTCATCATCATCATCAGCCTATCTACGCCCACTGGAGGGCAAAGGCCTCTCCCATTGATCTCCAATTATCCCGGTCCTGTGCTAACTGTGACCAATTTATTCCCGCACACTTCCTGATGTCATCTGCCCATCTAACTTTCTTCCGCCCCCTGCCACGCTAGGGATCCACTCTGTTACCCTTAATGACCAAAGGTTATCTTGCTTACGCATTACATGCCCCTCCCACACACATTTTTTCTTAATTTCTACTAGTAAGTCCTTAACACGCGTTTGTTCCCTGTCCCACTACGCTCTCTTCTTGTCCCTTAATGTTACACCTATCATCTTACGTTCCATTGCGCGCTGAGTCATCCTCAATTTAAGTTGAAGCCTCTTAGTGAGCCTCCAAGTTTATGCCCCGTAGGTGAGCACCGGTAAGATGCAGCTGTCATACACTTTGTTCTTCAGGGACAATGGTAGGCTGCCATTCATTATCTGTGAACGCCTGCCGAATGCCTGTGAGGTAATACCGAGTAATTCTCCTGAGCCAGAAATTGCATCGTATTTAAAGCCACTATTTGGAGACGAATTCTTCCGCTCATATTCCACTTGGACGTGCGCAGGCGGTGTTTGTCTCGTAGTCTTCAACGTTAACCGAAAGGTAAGCAGCAAACAGTACTAGCCTGTCAGCGCTTATTGTTCACGCTACCGAAGTCGAACACGTGCACGCATTTATTCGACCCCAAACAGCACGTATCCGAAACAGTGTCGGCAACTTCGCGAAAAAAAACTCTAAGCCGTGCAAGTTTGCTTGTGCCAAACATTTTGCGCTTGAATTTCACGCTTCATTCGCCACTCATCGACGTGCTCTATCACAGGGGGCGTCGCCCATGCGTTATCAAATCTAACATCGCATGGCGGCTGTATGCTAGCTACCAGGCGGCCCATGACATGTGCGCAGAAGCCCTTGTGGTAGATGAACCCCCCTAAAAATAAGAAAGCAACTTCAGTTCCAAAATGAACCCCTTATTGCATTATTTTGTGTCTCACATAGCAACGTAAGCGATATGAAGAAGAGGGCATGATCCGTGGACGCTACGGAGGAAAGAAGAGGAGGAGGACGAGAAACTTTCGGAAGCGGTGTTGACAGTAGAAGCATACCTTCGTGCAATGGAATTGCCTATATCACGATCGCAAATGGTTTTTGTACACTCCCCAGCGTCCTTTTTTGCCCAATCATGGCCCATGTACAAGCGTCCACAGGTAGTGTTCGTCCAGTCCTTGCTCGCCCCTTTAAATATCAACATATTATCTGTACCTACGTTTGAATATCGCACTGCGAGTGTGGACATTGACTTCGTCAACATTTTTCCCTCCAATGCCAAATGCTTGCCGGAGAGAACGATATCTGGCCTTTTAGAAAACTACCTAGAAGAGTTCCCGACACATGTGGTTATAGCCACAGATGCTTCTGTCCGAGACAAAAAAGCTGGTGTAGGTATCTTTTCACCTGCGCTTGACTGGGCATTTCCTCTTAGTCTTCCGAATTTCACGTCAATATATTTGGCAGAATTTTTGGGAATCGCGCTCGCTCTTCGAAAGCTCAGCGAAGAGCATTCCCAGGTGATCATTGTGACGGATTCTTTTTCGGTTTGCTCCGCTTTATCTTCCCCAACCGTTTCTCCACTTCGCCGATCGCTGTCGATGCTTATACCAGTACATGTCAGGGAAATCCGGCTGGTCTGGGTCCCAGGGCACAGAGGAGTTGAACTTAACGAAACTGCTGATTACCTGGCAGGAGTAGCACTGAATGGTCCTCTCGTTGATACTGTGCCCCCGGTAGCCTATGTTGTTGGAAGTAGGTTTTGAAGGTACAGTTCACTGGACAGCTTCCCACCAGACAGCATCGCTGGCTGCCCAGACATTGAGCATCTCCGGTACTCTTGGAAGTGTGACTTTGCGCAGTCTCGGCTGTGCGAGGTCACACTGACTTGCTTGCGATGTCGAACACCTAATTTTAATTTTTATCTGCACCGTGCACGCATAGCGCCATCGGCCACCTGCAGCTTCTGTCAAGAGGAGGAAACACTTGACCACTTCCTGTTGTCTTGCCGGCGGTTCTCTTCCCTCCGAAATCGTTACCTGGAGGCTCCCCTCCGGCGCCTGGGTCTCGCCTTGTCGGTGCCTAATTTATTGTCATTTGGGGCAGTCGGGCTTGGTCGGTGCAACGGGGATGTTTTTCGCGCTCTTCACTCATTTATTGCCGAAACAGGTCGCTTGCCTTGTTAATCAATAGCTTCAACCCATTTTTAATCGTTTATTGAAATACCTGTTGGTACAGTAGTATTGAATTTCTTTTGGTTCCAAAATTGTTAGCATCACTGTACCCTATTTTCCCTTCGTTTGAAACTAATTACTAAGCTTCTTTAGCAGTGAAATCACAATAAGACTTGGCCAATCCCCCAGAGTGGGTACGCGCCATTCTCGTTCCGGATCCAACCAACCAACCAACCAACGTTAGTAGCATAAAACCATTCAGTCTGATTTGAATGCAGTTATTCTTTCTTTCTGGTGGCTTCGGACTCCTTCCTTCCTCATCTTATGGTGCCTGTAAACCCGGGAACGGAGTTGGAGCCACCAAGCCTACGGATCAGGGACCAACAAAAGTGAAAGCGGCATAAATGTGCAAAAGGCGAACGAGGCCTCGGTTAAGTCCGTATCATGGAGTAGCTGAAAATGAAGAGAATTGAAGCAAAATGGAGAGACGAGAGCTAGTTTGTGAACATCCATGAGTGAAACTTAAGCGCAAACTGACACAAGGACGTGAAAGCGCTGGTGTCGTTTCCCTTTCTCGTCCTTGTGTCAGTTTGCGCTTAAGTTTCACTCATGAATGAAAAGAACGGCTCGTAGGCAACAGAACACACGGCTTATCAATGAAGCGAAGGCTCTTTTGGATACTGCTGATTCGGAGACTTTGGGTGCGCTCATAGAAAGGTTGCAGTCCAACACTGAAGAACTGGTAAAGCTGAACGTCCAGCTACAGTTATTCTTTCTTTCTGGCGGTTACGGACTCCTTTCTTCCACACCCCTAGAGCGGAACTCCCGGGATAGTCGTCCGGGTCATCTCTGCGCGTTCAACCCCAGTGCCCTTTGCCCTCCCGTACTGGAGTCGGCCAGCCTCCTTTCCCATGAAGTCGGGGTAGAATTGGGTATGGGGGGATGTTGTGGGACTTGTGTGCACATCCAGAGGGTACGGTAGATGCAGGGGTAGTCCCCGCGGTTCGGGCACTGGGGGTCCCCGGTAATCACTGGAATCGGTGTGTCGGTACAGAGTGTTTGTCTGAATCTGGTTAGTACAGCGGATTCCCGCCGCGCGAGTGTTTTGTGTGGTGTTCGGCGCTTCTGTCTGCTTTGGCAGGCTGCCCGGGCCGTAGCAGATCTCTGGTGTCAACTGGCTCTTGATTCCCTGGTGCGTCGTATACATTCCCTTGAGTGTGGCAGTGCATATGGCGTTTTAAAGCTCGGGCGAGTGCGTGGGCGCTATCACTTCCTATCATGTCTTCGTGCCCAGGATCCCAGGTCACCTTGCAACTCTTCTGAACTGTTGCAAGGATCTTGTTGAGTGCGTTTGTGGTATTTCTGAGTATTCTGTAGCAGAGTAGTTGTCGTCATGCGGCCTGTGAGTCTGTGTAAATGTGCACTGTACCGGTGTATGGTACGAAATTGCAGGAGGGCTTTAAAACACGTGCGTTTGCCCTTGCGCTGAGGTCCAGTTCTTTACCTGCTGAGATGAGGGCATGGCTTCGGTCTACGACAATGGTGACACCGTGACACTGAAACGCTGCGGTGGGCCAAATAAAAAAAAAGCCGTTACCCTCAATGTGAAAGCTGTCGGAAGTGCAGAGCAGTGATTCGCCATAATGGGCTGTAGCGCCGTTATCCGTTCACTGCTACCACCCAATGCAATTCAAATTTCTAGCCTTCGCAGTGCTTGCACCCCCCCCCCCCCACGCCCTGCCTGAAACTGCGCCAGCGGGAGTTCTGTTCTTTTAAGTGAAATGCACTTCTTAAGCGACCCTGAACCTGCGTCCACCGGCGATGTCCGCGCACGTGGAGATGGGCGCGCGCAGCCTGGCCGCTGACATAGCACATACCCACGTGGGGGATTGGCCAGGAATCTCCTCGTCTTCCTTGGCAACGGGGGGAGATGGGCGCGCGCTGCCTGGCCGCTGACATAGCACATACCCACGTGGGGGATTGGCCAGGAATCTCCTCGTCTTCCTTGGCAACGGGGGGAGATGGGCGCGCGCAGCCTGGCCGCTGACATAGCACATACCCACGTGGGGGATTGGCCAGGAATCTCCTCGTCTTCCTTGGCAACGGGGGGAGATGGGCGCGCGCAGCCTGGCCGCTGACATAGCACATACCCACGTGGGGGATTGGCCAGGAATCTCCTCGTCTTCCTTGGCAACGGGGGGAGATGGGCGCGCGCTGCCTGGCCGCTGACATGGCACATACCCACGTGGGGGATTGGCCAAGAATCGGGCGTGAGAAGGGCTAATGCACCCGCTTAAAGGAGTACTGACACGAAATTTCAAAGCTGAGATCCGCTCTAGCAATCAAGTACAACGACAACACAAATAGGTGTCTGTGAATAAATGCATCTTTCTTTCTTTGTAGTTGTGTGTGTGTGTGTGATCTCTCTTTCGCGAACATTACCGAACCGCGCAAATTCAACTCGTGCATTCGCACTTTCACATTCTTCCCCTCGGGGAAATGCGGGGAATTTTTGTGCTTGCTTTTCCCCCCGCACGTGCCAGCGTTGCACTGCCACTATTTTTCGCTTACTATCGTAAAAACCAACCCAACGAGCGTTCCTAACTAAGTGAACGCGGGCGCTGGCGGTTAAAGGAGCCATGAAGAGAAAACAACAGTTTGTTTGTTTTCGAAAGATTAGGTGTTTCATAGTACCACAAGCGCTTTCCCGGAAGCAAATGATGCTTTATTCCCGCTTTTCTGATGGAGGCGAAAAACAAAAACGCCCGTGTGTTCGATATTTCGGCGCACGTTAAAGATCCCCAGGTGGTCAAAATTAATCCGGAGCCCTCCACTACGGCGCGCCTCATCGCCCGCGTTGCGTCGGCGCGTTAAACCCTACAATCAATCAATCAATCAATCAATCAATCAATCAAATGATGCTTTATTCACTGAGAAATAAGGCAATTTAAGCCAAAATTTTAAATCTCCCGCTAAATTGCACATTTCGTGACGTGAACAATGGCGTCATACGAGCCGGTCCATGAAACAGATACTTAGTATGTCGACTCCATATAGCACCCACACGCGGGAATCAAACAGGAACCGGAACTCGTGCCGAAACCGAGACGGCGGCCATTTTAAAAATACTAGTAAAACCTAGTGCACCCGCAGCCCTAGTCATGGAATCGCCTGATCCGGAGAACAAAACTCTCGCCGAGAAGCTCGGGCTTGCATTTAACAACCTCACACCACTTGAACGCTCAATGCTTCTAAGTGCACGCGCGGCAGGAGTTGTGGGATACGAGGATGGACCGGAAAGCGATCATTTTGCGATAGCCACAACAGACGAACGTCCAGCCGTCGGCACCGCTGCCTCGTCAGCCCCGTCGCGACGGACGAATACAGACTGGTACGTATGTGCCGTATTTTTATTACGGTTAATAATAGTTCAATTTCAGTTGCAGTATCGCTTATGCCAGTTGGCCGGTGTCGTGTATGGAAAGTCGTTCGCGCGAGCTCTATGCTTCGACCAGAAAGATACCAGCGTCAATGCGCGGTGTGTGCGGCATTTTTTCCCCCCAAGGTCAAAGCGCTTTGACGGCGATTTGACGAAGTCGGCGACGAGCGCCAGCGTGTCCCAGGAGTGAGCTAACGTAAGGGTCCCTGCCGTAATCACTTCCTCGGAAATGAAGCGAGCACACTCGTACTTCCTTTAGCTCTGTTTCTCCTCCGTTTGCAAAGTTCACAGAACGTAGCCACTTGCTTCGCCGAGGTTCGTCGTTGGGCAGCACATATGGAGATTTCCTCACCGGCGGGGATGTCGCACTCCCTCGACGATTTTCCCGTACTACATGGGCATTTCAAAACGTAGCAAAGAAATTTCATTGTAAAGTACTCGAACAAACTGAAGTTTTCAGTGGTTGTAAACTGGAAACGAGCTTCTAACAATAGCAGCAAGCCAACACCATTCCGAAACTGCAACGACTGTCACTATCTCGTCACTGCTTGCTGTTCCTTACTCCCCTCGTTTCTATTTTTACCTTTGCTGGTTGGCGATATGACGGCCAACCTCCTGTGAAGGGATTACGATACCAAGCAAGGTCGCGGCTGTGCGTGCTGGGACGGTTCGTTGGCCCCGAAGAGCCTCGAACCCGAAAATTCGTCTGCGCGACGGTGGCGACGGCGAGATGTCGAGTTTGGCTGGCGGTAGTTTCGTACGCATTGGCGTACACGCTTGCGTGTTTATTCGGAACTTCAACCGTTTACTCCATCGTTCTTAGTGTCATAAAAGGAATGTGCAGCATGCTTAACGAGCATATAGCGCACTATGCAAACTGGTAAGCCCTGCTTAACTTGCGTTTGCTTTTGCCGGCCTGCGCCAATCGCAGAGCATTCTCGTGTGACATCATAGGTTCTGTTGTGGCAAATGAGCTGGTGGGTCGCATGGTCATTCCCTTTTTTCCTAATTACGTAGCTTATTTGAGCGAAGTTTGTGTTAAAAGTGGTGTCAGTATGGTTCTAACGAGGCAATCTTTCGAATGAACCAAACTTGTGTTTTCTCTTCATGGCTCCTTTAATTACGTATATTTCGCCTCGAATGTACTACCTACAGTTTTCTTTGCGCTAAACGACGCGGAGATGTGTGAAAAGCGACAGCGGTTCACGAGTTTCGAACGCTTATGACTATATAAACCATTTGGCTTTGGAAGCCTCTCGGTTACACCGCGACGACAGTCGCTACGACGGAACGCCGTTGGACCCTACTTGAGTCCAGCGAGCGAGCTACGACAAGGCAAGCCTTTGAAGTGCTCTGCACTGAAAATGCTCTCACGGCAAACGATGCTCTTTCCATATCAAGATTGGACGCGAACTGTCGTAACTTATTTCAACTGTGAATATGCGACCCGTCGCCACAATGCGCAGTAGGCACTGCGAGCCACACAGTCCGTTGTTCGTATGTCAATGTATCTTGGTTGCACACTAGCGTGACCGCGAAAAAGACTTACGGAAAGTTGTCACCGCTCTCGGTTGGAGCTTGGAAACTTGGGAATACGTGCGCGGACATAGCTGTGTAGAAGGGGGGGGGGGGTGAAAGATATATGAACACCATTAACTCAGCAGCGCCAGCCAGCAGGTGTACAAAACTCCAGCGAGGACCACGGAAGCACCGACATTGTGATAGCCAAGAGGTTTGCTTGGCACGCATATAACGCAAGCGCGTCGTCCTGTGTATTTGTTTTCTTGGTCAACTCTTTTCCGCGCTTGCTTTCAAGATGAATCAACACCAACTCGCCCAACTTTCCATCCTGTTAAACGCATATCGCACAATTCTTTCTTACGAGCGAAGGTTGCGCAGTTGACGAGGATCCGAAACTGGCGATCGGCCCTCTGAAGAAATTTACACAGATAGGGACTGCTATTACTTCTTTTTTCAGTTGCCTGCAACATAAACGGCTACGTTGACTGCTGCAAACATAGTAGACGATACTGGAGGGTAGTCGATACAGGAGTACCAAAGTTCAAAGCAAGCACTCAGTGTGGCTACGCTAATTTCTGTTCACGGAACAACCTTAACGCAGCGAGCCGGTAGCGAGCACCCAGACTGGGCAATTTTAGAGTAACTTCGTTAGCGTGCACAGCTGACGTCCCCAGTACGTTGGTAATCCATGTGTTTAACCGGAACTCGTTCGCTGACGTGCGCAAAATCAGGCCTGTCCCCGTTCCGAGCCAGCGCAGCTCTACCACAGGCGTGTTATACAAACGACTTGAGAGAGAAGGCTAGAAATGTGCTCTTTTTTGATGTGCGATAAAGGCCAACCTCGTTAATGAAATTCTTGTGGGAGATCACGCAAAACTAGTTTAGTGACCCTTATGTGCCCCATAGCGTTGACTTAGCTACGCGGAACAAAGTTTATTTGAAAAAAAAAAAGCTATGGTTGATTCCTCTGTCATAGGAATCCGTAAAACACGGAAGTGAAATGTGCAGCGAAATCTACAGCTGAGCATGATTTGTGGGTCGGCGGCTGTCTTGTGGGTGTGCTTGGCGAGCGACGTCCTGCTGGCGGGTTGTTTCGGCAAAGGTGTACTGGCGACATTTCCGTAACGGATATGACGTCACTGAAATCTTGTTGTATCCCGGCATAGAACACTTTCGTATTAAAATATAAAACGCGAAAACGAACAACCCCAAGTATAACGTACTCTTTTGTACTAAAGGTTGCTTCCCCGCAAGAAGAGCGTGTGTGCAGGGGTGCACCCTTTACAGGCCGCTGACTTCCTTGTATTAGCGTCATTTCCGGGACGGATATGACGTCAGTGCAATCTTGGTGTATCCGGGAATAAAACACGTTCGTGTTAAAGAAGTTACTGGGGAAGCTTAGAACTTTCTAAAATACGAAGAGGGAAGCGTTATAGTTAGACATTCTGTGGGGGTGCATTTGATTTTCATGTCGAACTTTCCGGACGCCGCCGCCACCACTTGACCAGCCCACTGGACAGCACCCTCCGAAGCTTGTTCCGCGCGCTCGCCATTGCCAGGGGCTTCTTGTTCACCCACGTCGGTACCTTCGCCTCTAAAGGTGGCTCGTATAGCACGTGCAGCAGCGGCCTACCCTCCTCTGGCGCAGCTGTTTCCCATTCCCGGCACGCGCTGCGTCACCCTTTCTCAGAACCCGCCCCGCGCATTGTTGTTTTCCTTTCCTGTTGTCGGGAATACAACGCCTTGCGCAAAGGAAAAGAACTGTATTTACGTCAGATCACGAACAGAATACGTTCGTTTCCTGTTTCCGGCGCTTGGGGGTGGTAGCCAACATAAATACCCGAGAAAGTGGAGGGGAAACAGCCCCGCAGGTAGCGTAGTGGTCATCACACCAGACGCGTGTTCTGGAGGTCCCGGGTTCGGATCCCACCAGGTGGGCATTTTTTCTCCACTTTCTTCCTGTCTTTCAAAATTCTTCATCTGTTTCAATGACCCCTTCTCCCCTTCGCTTTCCGAGGCATTCTTGACTGCCAACACTTATTTCTGTCTTTATTCAACGAGCCCCTAATTTTCCCATTCTGATTTATTTATTTATTTATTTATTTATTTATTTATTTATTTATTTATTTATTTATTTATTTATTTATTTATTTATTTATTTATTTATTTATTTATTTATTTATTTATTTATTTCTGCACCAACACGCGCTCATACCGCAATGGGCAACAGTCTTTCTTCTGGCGGGGTTCCGCTCGTGTATCACGTCAGGAAACGAGCCCACTCGGCCGATCGCCTACACTTTGCTGGTGTGAGCCATAACGGAAGCGGCCCATCGATCAGCACTTTGGGCCTTTCAGACCCGAACACACGCGCACGAATGGAGCTGAGGGTGATGGAAATGGCTCTTCCGCTGTTACTTCCGCGTTGGGGTGCAACACGGGACTTAAATCTCGATTGCTCTTGCAGTTCCAGCGCTGTTGAATCCTTCGTCTCTGTCTGCCTCCGGTTTCCTGTGTCGGTTGGTTATCGATGTTGAGGCCCGGTTCTGAAGTGGGCGCGTTTCTCGGGTGTTCCTTTGCATAACATTACGGGAGCAGATTTTTCTGGGGCGCATACCGGTCTCCGTGTTTGAGATAAGTGAACCCTTGTTGTAAAGAAGTCTTCGCCACAGGAAACGGGCTTCATTGCAAGATAAGCAATACTTTGTTTAAGCAATGCTTCTTATAAGCTATATTTTATTAAGAGCTTAGTCCGCTCTCATCGTACTGCCGTGAGGATCTTGAGACACTGCAAACAAACAGAGATTTCGCATAAAGCGGTTTCGTTATAACGAGGTTTTATTGCACTTGGAGGGCATCTTGTTCGTCACCCATGGAACGTGTAGGGGCCTGCAAAATGTGAGTTCACCCGTGTACGTGTCGTGCCGGACGTTGACACTAATTTATGGGAGTGGAGACACGTTATTTCGGTGCGATGTTGAAGAGTAGGGGTGATATTACGGAGCCTTGCGGCGTCTCTTTTGAAACCCCGCATGGAAGGTGTCGAAGAGGAGATCTGCAATACTTTAAGTGAAAGAACTCGGTTACGGTATAAAAACATGGTTGTTAGTACACATAAACGGAACACAAGAAAAAGCGCCCGTCCGTGTCCTTTTTTGTGTTCTGTTTATTTGCGCGAAAAATCTTTTTTTCTCAGTTCTTTTCACTGCGCGCGCAGGCATTCGCGTGGGACATGCCTGAGCGCGAAGCAGCATGCAGCGCTCGGTGTTCAACGGGAAATCAGCGCGTCTCGACGCCAACGAGCGCACGCGTATGCACGCACGCACGCGCACTGCTAATCCGTTACGCAGTAAGGCGTGCAACGACGTGCGCGTCGTGCAAAGCGCTCTCCCCGCAGTGCATACGAGGTTTCCACCTCTAATCCCGGCCGCAGCAGGCGTGTCTTGGAGGCGTGAAGCAGCGGTGCAGGGGAACCAATTTCCAACCTCGCACCATCAGCAGGCGGCCGCCGTTACTGTGCCGTATGGAATGCGGTGCCGTGGCGGATGTTTGAGAGAGAGAGAGAGAGAGAGAGAGAGAGAGAGAGAGAGAGAGAGAGAGAGAGAGAGAGATCCGAGCCATGCGGATTCGCCCAATGCAGATAAAGGAAAAGCGAAGGCTGTAGGCGAAAGAGAGGACAGAAATGAAAAAGTACGGGGGTTAAAAAGAGTCTTTATTACAAAAGGATGACCACTGGTCACGATGGACGAAAGGAATAAGGAGGGAGGGTAAGCGAAAATAAACAAATGCTGGTCGATCTCAGTACAGTTAATAACTGGGCCAGTTCTCGGAACCTGCCATTAATGGGCCACTCCGTGGTGATCGCAATAGGGATCGCAGTAGAGGCCAGAGTTTGTGGAGGTTTTTCAGTTCGTTCGAGGGAGGAGCCACTCAAACAACCCGTTTGAGTGGCTCCTTTTTTTTTTTGAATGGAATAAACTGCTATTTCAAATAACAGTTGTGCACCAGTTTCTTGTGGATCGGGAGATGGTTGGGGTGATTTGAATGTACGGTTCCTGATGGAAGCTGGGCACCACCAAACTAGGTGTGTGAAGTCTGATGGAGTGGTGGTATAGCTGTGAGGATGTCCAGGAGGCAGGTGAGGGGTATACCACTTGCGAGAAGGAAAGAGAGAAAAAGAAAGAGAGAGGGAGCTCATTTATGCTAACTGGGGAGGACGTCCGTGAGGATCACATGGATTGCTACTGGGGAAAAAAATGAATCAGAATACGCTAAAAAATGGAGAATAAGAAAACACGAAAAAAAAATGTAAAGTAAAATCAGAAAGCGACAAATGGTTCAAAATACGTACACCTTTACTCGGAAAGATTTATATCATCGTCATCACCATTACCATCATGAGCTTATGCGCATAAGAGAAATTTCTGCCGCTGCCATGCACGGTGGCTTTCTTTTCTTTTCTTTTATTTTTACTTTTATTTTTACTTTTATTTTTACTTTTATTTTTACTGTTATTTTTACTTTTACTTCTACTATTTGACTTCTATTTCTCGCCATCTTTCGGCTTGTCGCCATGGCTTACTAACTTCACCGCCGATCTTTCACTTCACCCCCAATCATTCATCATCATCTCCAGAGAAAGTTGGCTTTCCTGGAGGGCGTATTGGCGTTACAGGAGCTATCAATGAGAACACTAAGGCCACACTTTAATAAATGGCCCATTGAGAAAAAAAAATTCCGGGCCATCTCCACTACGCGAAACCTGGGGAGGGGCGAAGCATGCCGTGTACGAGTGTATTCTTGGCGCCTTTGGCGTTTTTTCCAGCGGAAGGAAGGAAGGAAGAAAGACTTTGTTGAGTGCCTGCAACAGACACAGTGTGTACACTGCGCCCGGACGTAGCCACTCGTCGATCCCGACGTCACCCCTACTCGGACCACACCTTCGCTACTCCCTACGGGGTTGGACGCCGCTGCCCCATAAGGGAGGGCGTCGCCCCGCAGCTTTCGCTCCGGTGCTGCTTTTCGAGGGCCGCCAGGACCTGCTGGACGGCTGATAGTTGGGTGTCCTTGTCACAACTGCGCCCTGCTTCTTGGATCCACGGCGGTAGGTCTGTCCTGGTTGCCGCCTCGTTAGGTCGCACTTCACAGTCCCAGAGTAAGTGGGCGGTCGAGGCCCTAGCATTGTTACACAACACACACGTGTCGTCCGTATAGAGTTCTGGCTGTATGTGCTTCATGACGACCGGGGTCATCAGTGAATTCGTCTGCAGCTGTCTGAACGTGGACGCTTCCTCCCTGGTTAGGTCGGGGTGAGGCGGTGCCAGCACCCTCCTACAATTTCTATAATATTTGGTGATACCCTGAAAGGTATCGTACCTGTCTTTCGTCTCGGTCCACCACTCTGCAGACGATTCAACTGCTGCCGCGCGGCCAGCTAATCCTCGCGCGACTGCGTTCGCCGTCTCGTTGTGGTTGGTGGCGAGTTTCGATACCTCATTCCCCGCATGGGCGGGAAACCACTTGATTGTCACCTTGCGTCCATCGATGTTCACCCGCTCGAGCACCCGCACCGCTTCACAGTACAGCCAACCCTTGGCGAAATTGCGCACTGCACTCTTTGAGTCGCTAAGCACCATCGTCGTCTCTGGATCCGCGATGGCCAGGGCGACGGCCAGCTCTTCTGCTCGCTGCGCGTCTCTCGTGACGATGCTCGCGGCGTTCACCGTGACTCGAGGGGGCGACGGAGTGGCAGGACGTGTTCGTGTCGGCTGCCGCCTTTATGAGCAGTTTTGACCTGGTAATTTTCTCGTTGGTGCCTAATTTTGTGCTCAACGGATCCGGGAAGTTACCAGCTACACCGGGATAGCGGACATTTTTCCGTGAGTGAACTGTACGTGACTTTACGGCCTTTTTTGTCTCGACCACGCCGGCGGAGGTGTTAGCCCTGATCGCCGTGTTCGTGGGCCGCGCCGGCCTTCCGGCCGTCTGAGGCTATTGTCATGGTGGAATATGCTGTGGAGGGTGAAGACATTGCTCCGGAAGAAGTTTCGGAGGATGCTGGCTGGAAAATTCAGAGCGAGAGGAATTCTACGACCAAGGCAAGGCTACCATTTGGCGGCAACGCTGGTAGCCCTAACGTCGGGCTGGGACCCACGAACGGCCGAGTGAGTACAAACACGCCAGCTAGTGTGAAGAAGGGTATCATCCGGCGCGCGAAAATGCCTCCGCTGCCGAAAAATGATATTAAGATTATCGTCAGGATCAGGGGAGGTCTGAATATTGCCAAAATTGGTGCGGCCGTGGTGGCTGATGCAATCACGGCTGCTGCTTGCATAGACGATGTGAAGCGAGAAGCGGACACGATCTGCCCGAATTTTCAACAGAATATTGTGGTGGTTAGCACGCCGGAGGAAGAAAATGCTACGAAGTACGTGAGGATCAAGGATCTGTGCATTGCTGGGCACATGCATGAAGCTGCGGCATATCGTGCGGCGCCACATGAAACGTGCAAGGGGATAATAAGAAACGTTCCTCTCAGCGAGAGCCCTGCAGCGCTCCATCGCAAGATTGTTAACCCGCATAATCCCCTCGCCCTGGCTGCCAAGCGAATCAAGGAGTCGGGCACGGTCATCATCGCCTTCGACGGGTACAAGGTGCCCAATTATGTCCGGTATGGTAACGCACTGGTTAGGTGCACGCTTTACCGCAAGCAGATAGATGTTTGTTATGCGTGTGGAAAGTTGGGACATCGCGCTGACGTCTGCCCCTCACCGGAAGAAGCGGTCTGCAGGGGCTGCGGATCACCCAATCCCGGGGAACCCCATGGATGTATGCCCAAGTGTGAACTGTGTGGAGGTGAGCACATCACGGCGGGCAAGGAGTGCAAGCAGCGGTTCCGTACCCCATATGTGGTCAGGCGCCGTCGTTTTGAGCGGGCTATGGCAGATACCAAGGTTGAGGAAGAAGAGAAGGGAGGCTTCAGGTACGACGAAAACCAGTTTCCGTCGCTGGGGAAGACACCAGGGGCTGGGCAAGGACAGGAGCGTGGGCGTCGACGTTCCAGATCAAGATCAAGGGGACCAGGAAGAGCATCTCGCAGCCGCTCCGGCGGCCGGACTGGGAGCAGATCGGCGTCCAAGGTGCGCTTCGGACTGGACAGACAGTTGGGAACTGGGACTGGGCGTGGCCCCAAGGGGACTGAGGGGCTGGGTGTGCGCAAGAGTGGTGTGTTGCATGGTCTACAAGGCAAGGGCCACGGTGGAGTGGCCAGTGATACTGCCTGGGTGGAGCGGGCAAGTTCCCTAATGGAGATGTCTAGTGTGGTAAGACCAGAGCATGGTAAGAATGAGGAGAGATTCAAGAGGTTAGAGCAAGAAAACGCAGAGTTGAGAGAAATGGTGAGGATGCTTAGGGCAGAAATATCGGCTCTTAAGGGTGCGGCAGTCCCTGCACCGGCCGATAGTGCAGTGCTTGAGCCTGTAGAGAGCATGGATGTTGCTGACGTAGGTGAGGCTGGCGGGTCGCGCCCCTCAAAAAGGAAGGCATTGACCCATGAAGCGGAGCCCGTGCCGAGGAAGTTGAGGTCTGAGGTTAAGGAGATGATGTCGGGTGTTATTGATAGTATTAAACAGGTCAACGATGGTCTGGCGCAGCTGAATAAGCGTCTCACGGAGTCGCTCGCCTCGATCGATGGAAGTTTCTCGGAGATGCGATGTAGAATCGAGGCGTTGGAGAACAGGTGCAATCTGAGTGCCTCTCACGCCCCGAGATCGAGATCTCAGTCTCCAGGTGCCCCGACAGGGAAGTCTGAGGCTCAGCAAGGTGGCTCGCAGCAACAACTTCAACATGGCGCGCCGAAATGAGACTTTTCGTGTATGGCAATGGAACTGTAGAGGGTATGCTCGTAAAAGGGCGCCTCTACAGCAGTATATTCGCACGTGTGAGGGTAGGCCGCAGGCTATACTATTGCAGGAGACAATGACGGAAGAAGTTTCTCTGACGGGCTACCGAGCCGTCTTCGGCGGATGTAAAACTAGGGGGACTTGCATTATGCTGGATAACAAACTGACGCAGGTGGTGCATGACCTTAAGATACCGTTCAGTTCCCTGGAATATGTCATGATTGAGGTGATTCCGAACCGGGTGACCAAGGGAAGCGTGTTTATTCTGAACGTGTACAGTGCCCCGAGAGATAGGGCGCAGAGGTTCAAGCTGCTTCTTCAGAAGGCCTCTAAGCTTGCCGGGAACCACCCGCTGATCGTGGCGGGGGATTTTAATGCTCCGTATCACGTGTGGGGGTACAAGCATGACACGGCCAAGGGCAGGGACCTCTGGCAGAACGCTGCAGAGTTCGACCTTACACTGGTCACTGACCCTGCCTTTCCGACGCGCATAGGGACGTCTTCGTGTAGGGACACCACCCCTGACCTCTGCTTTGTAAAGAACGCTACCAGGCCTAGTTGGTGCAATCTTGTCGAGGACCTCGGTAGTGATCATTACATTAACCAAGTCGCTTTTGAGGTTGAGGGTAGGCGCCCGAGGGAGTTGACCTTTATAGACTGGGATAAGTTTCGGGTGATCCGGGAGGAGAGAGGAGAAAGGGAGGAGAATATCGTAGGCCTGAACCGGCCGTCTCTGGAGGATTGGGTCGCCCAGGTGAAGGAGGATGTAAAGGAAGCTACGGAGAGGATCACTACGGATCTGGAGGTGGACAGTGTTGATAGCAGGCTGGCCCACCTGATTGAAGCCAAGCAGTCTGTGCTGGCTAGATGGAAGGGGCAGCGGCTTAATCGCAGGCTGCGTAAAAAGGTTTCAGAGCTGAATAAGCTGATTGAGGAGCACTGCCAGCTTTTGTCTAGGCAACAGTGGGATGAGATATGTAACTCGGTGGATGTGCAGGTGCGAAACGGGAAGTCGTGGGGCTTGCTTAAGCATTTGCTCAGCGATTCCAATACGAGAGCTAGTCAGGGGCACGTCCTTGCTAGAGCTATACACGATGCAGTGAAGTCTGCCTCGAAGGAAGAGCTGGTCGAGCAGCTGGCCAACAAATACCTCCCTGTTGCAGCCCCGGATGATCTTCTGGTGGAGCAGACGTACACGGGGGACGACAACTTTTCCTTAGATGAAGACTTTTCTGTGGAAGAGATACGTACGGTTTTGCATAACCTTAACAGCAACTCCGCTCCCGGGCCGGACCGGATTTCGAACAAGCTTTTGAAGAACCTGGACAATAGATCGATCGAGTACCTTACCGGGGAGGTTAACGCTATGTGGAGAGATGGGGAGGTTCCGCAGCAGTGGAAGACAGCTCTCACGGTGCTGATTCCTAAGCCTGGCAAAGCCCCGAGCATTGATAACTTAAGGCCCATTTCGCTCACTTCATGTGTGGGCAAGGTGGCGGAACATGCGGTGCTCAATCGGCTTACGAGGTACCTTGAGGAGAACGAAGTGTACCCCCACACCATGATTGGTTTTCGGGCCGGGCTGTCGACTCAAGACGCAATGAAGCTTATCAAACATCAGATCATTGACGGGGGTAGTGGGGGCGTTAAGGCCATCCTAGGGCTGGATCTAGAGAAGGCTTTTGACAACGTTCGACACTCATATATTCTGAAGTCTATTTCGGATCTAGGCTTGGGGGCGCGATTTCACGACTATGTGAGGTCCTTCCTGTCAGGTAGGAAGGCTACCCTGAGGGTTGCGGAGATGGAGTCTCGGACACTGGATCTTGGGGACAGGGGCACTCCTCAGGGGGCCGTCATCTCGCCCACATTGTTCAATCTGGCCATGGTCGGATTGGCCAGGAAGCTCTTGGAAATTGATGGTATTAAACATACCATGTATGCTGATGATATAACCATATGGTGTCCTGGGGGTAGTGAGGGATATATCGAGAGTGTTCTGCAGGAGGCAGTAGATGCAATTGAGACTTATTTGGTCCCAACGGGGTTAAGGTGCTCTCCCGCCAAGTCAGCGCTGTTGGTTTACAGTCCCACTAGAAGGGGACCCAAGCCCAGGGGCTGGGTTCCCGTGGACAAGATTAGCATTCAACTTCGCACGAGGAATGGGGATATGATACCTAGGGTAGATAACATCAGGGTTTTGGGAATGCTGATTGAGTCTAATGGCGCCAACACGCTGACGATCGCGAAACTTATTGCCAAGACAGAGAATGCGGTTCGCTTAGTGAAGAGGGTGGCCAACAAGCAGAATGGGTTGAAGGAGGACAGTCTAATCCGGCTTATGCACGCCTTTGTGTTGTGTCACTTTACCTATGTGGCTGCTATGCACAAGTGGAAGCCTTCAGAGAAGGAGAAGCTTGACACGCAGATAAGGAAGATCACCAAGAAGGTGTTGGGAGTGCCGATGTGCACCAGCAACGAGCGGCTTCTCCAGCTGGGTATACATAATACCTTGGATGAGATAGCTGAGGCTCAGGAGAGGGCGCAGATGGTGCGTCTCTCTACGACTAGCGCGGGTCGGCAGATTCTGAGAGAGTTAGGTGTTCCTCAGGAGAGGATTTCGCTGCTTCACGTCGGTATACCCTTGAAGGCCCGTCAGCGGTATCAAGTGATGCCTATTCCTAGGAACATGCATCCGGAGCGAAATGTCGGTAGAAGAAAGGCCAGGGGGGCTTGCCTGCTGAGACTCATTCGTAATAAGAATCAGAGGGTTAGCTTCGTCGACGCTTCTTTTAACGAAGAGAGGAAGGCGTTTACCGTAGTTGTCGTGGATAATGAGGGCGCGGTCGTCAACGCTGCTTCTGTTCGGACTGATAGACCGGACGACGCCGAGCAGGCGGCTATTGCGCTCGCCCTGGTTGACAGGAGCAGGCCTTTTGTGTATAGTGACTCAAAGTCAGCCGTTAGGGCTTTCGAGAAGGGCTCGGTGGCTAAGGTTGCTTTCAGAATTATGAAGACCTGTGAGATCTCTCAGCACTACTTATGTTGGTTTCCTGCTCACCTTGGGGTGATTGAAGGAGCCCCTCTGAATCTCAACGAGTCTGCTCATGCGGCAGCGCGAGACCTTACCCTCCGCTCTGCCCCGCGCCACGGCGTGACAGCACTCCCTGAGAACAGAGACCCCCCTTCCACATACAATGAGGTAACTAAGTACTATCTTCTTAACCGCAGGATTTACGGTTTGCCGCATCCTAAACTAAACCGGGCTCAGGCACTTACATTACGCTTACTGCAGACTGGCACTTATCCTTGCCCGCGGAGGCTCCACATGTTTTATCCTGAGACGTATACGGAGCCTTATTGTATGGACTGTGGTGATTTAGCCACACTGGAACACATGCTCTGGTCTTGCGAGCGAATTGAAGATCCGGCTATCAAGGACGCGTCCAGGTGGGAGGCTGCACTTCGCAGTCCGAACCTGGACGATCAATTCTGGGCTGTCCAGCAAGCTCACGACGTGGCTGTGAGGCTTGGCCTTTCGGTCCCGACGTGGGAGCGGCCCGCTTAGTGGTTCATTTATCACTATTTGCAGGACCAAATAAAGTTTTACCTCCTCCTCCTCACCGTGACTCCCGTCTTCCCATCTATCACTACCGCCGCGAAGCACCGGCGGTCGCCGTACTCTGCGGCGTCAACGAATCTGGTGCCCGGAACGTTAAGGTGATGTTCCAACACAGCCTTCGCTCTGGCCGCTCTCCTGTCCGCGTTGTGGGTCGGATCCATGTTCTTTGGTAACGGGTACACTCGGACGGCGTTCCGTACTGCCGCCGGTACTTCGCGCTCTTCCTGCTTGCCGAGGCTCTGAGGGTCGGCCACCGTCTCCATTCCGAGACCGGCGAGAATGGTCCTCCCCGTTCGTGAACCCTTGAGCCGCTCTATTTGGCCGACCCGCTGGGCTTCCATGATCTCCTCCAGCGTATTATGTATTCCCAGCTGGAAGAGCTTCTCCGTGCACGCGCTGTCGAGCACACCTATGGCTGCCTTGTACGCCTTCCTCATGGCCGCGTTGAGGCGGTTGCGCTCCTGAAGCAACCAGTTGTGGAAGGACGCCGCGTAGGCGACGTGGCTTATCGCGAAGGACTGGATAAGTCTGAGCAGGCTGTCCTCCCTCATCCCGGATCTTCTGTTCGCCACTCGCCTGATCAACTGCGTTGCGGCCGCTACCTTGCCTACCAGTCGGGTGACCGTGTCGTTGTTCCAGCGGAGATGAAACCGTTGGGGGGTAAAGGTATAAATCTTTGCTGTTTAAAGGAGCCATGAAGAGAAAACACAAGTTTGGTTCATTCAAAAGATTGTCTCGTTAGAATCATACTGACACCACTTTTAACGTAAACTTCGCTCAAATAAGCTACATAATTAGGAAAACGGGAATGGTCATGCGACCCACCAGCTCATTTCCAGCAACAGAACCTATGATGTCACATGAGCTAAGCTCTGCGATTGGCGGAGGCTGGCAGAAGCAGACGCAAATTAGGTAGAGCTTACAAACTAGACGAACGAGCGATTTGCGCTTAAATTTAGGGCACATTCTTTACAAAGCAATAAGAATGATGGGACAAACAGTGGAAGTTACGAAAGCACATGTAAACATAGAAGTACTGATGCGTTCTGCTGTTCGTACTGCGCACAGCATGCTTGGTTTAGCTGCACAGCACTACGGGGCTTGGGGTTGTCTCAGACGACACTGGCCGATTGACGCAAGCAACGGTGTCTTACGTGACCCCATTTGTCGAGCGAGCACTGTTTCAGGGAACGAATATTTTCTCCCAGAACAAAAACAAGCCAGGTGTAAATGCGGACAAAAACAAACCAAACGCTTGCCACGGTATGGTGGCGCCATCTAGGTTACGGAACGTAAAGAAACGAGGGAACAAACCAACACCGCTGTACAGGGTGGAGGCAACCTTTGAACGGTCCCGTGCCGCCGCAATTGGGCCAACGGGCTCAACGCGTTATTCTTTTCGTTTCCCACGAGACCTAGCAACGCGAAACAGACAATATGATTCAAACTTCTTCAGTAAACCGCGTTGCGGCGATAATTTTAGCGCGGTTTTGACACAATGACTTGCTTCGGCGGCGAGCGAGCAACCGAAAATGGCGGCGCCAGCGTATACGTGTCTCTACCCTGTACGGCGGATGCGTGAATGAAGGTACTCTAGGCTGCAAACCGGTCGGTTCCTGTGATGTCATTTGGGACTACGAAAACGCACGATTGAGCGGGAAAATCAAAATTTTAACCTAAATTGTTTAATTTATCAGTGAATAAAGCACCGTTTGTATCCGGACAAGCGCTGGGGGCACTATAAAACACGAAATCTTTCGAATAAAACCAACTTGCATTTTCTCTTCATGGCTCCTTTAAGTCTTGTGTCTTTGAAGCACGAAGCTCTCTAGCACGAGGCTTAAACGAGTGTCCCGGTGCTTTTTTAGTACGCGTCACGTTCTATCTAGCGCGAGGCGTGAACGAGTTTCCCGGTGTTTTAGTGCCGTGACTACATGATACGAAGCTTACGACGACGACGTAAGGCCCCGACGGACCCAGCCCCTAAGGGGCTTTGCCCCTAAAAGCCGGTAGTCTGTGCCACGGCATCAGGCAGCATGCTCTACCGCGGCACTACCACGGCACCATGGCGTACCACGGCATCAGTGAGGAGACCGGTGTTGCTGCGACGCACGAGCCATCGGTTCCACGGCCACCCCTCGCATGATCACCAAGTGGACCGGGCCGCCACGTGCGGAACGGAGGTCGGTGAAGACGCTGGGCGCGTGGGGTGTGTGAGAGATGCCGGGCAGCGAGCAACGGTCTGTACGCCGTGTGACGTCACTGCTCCTCGCGCATGCGCAGCATGGCTCTCCAGGAGCCACGCGAAACTGCTCAACCTCGGCCAGTGTAGCTCACGCTACAAAAGTTTGCATGCGAATCTAAGCACCCCCTGTTCTAAGCAACCTTCGCAAGATGGATTTCAGACGCGTGGAAGCGGACTCGAGTTGACGTTGTGGCCAAGTCATTTATGAAGCTTATCAAATACAAACCACTTCAACGGAACAGAAGACGACCTGCTGGTGGGGGCTGAAAGCGACGGGCCAAGCGGCACAACGGGCTGGAATGGTGGTGAATGTGACTGCGTGTCATACGAAAGCGGTGGGTTCACTGTCTTTACGTATTTGCGGTGGAATATTGATCGAATAAAGCATTATTCTTTGCGCCTGTCTCGTCGAGATACAGCCGCGAAAAAAAAGTGGCGGAGGGGGGGAGTGATTTTTAACTTCGGGCATCGCGATCTTGGAAAAAAAAGGGGGGCGCTTAGAATCGAGTAAATACGGCATACAGGGTGTCCCAGCTATCATGCACCAAGAAAAAAAAGAGTAATGGCGTAACTCGAAGAAAACCTAGAAGCGGGCAGCGGGAGAAGCGGAAGAAGCGGGCATTTGTTCTTTAATGAGGCTTAACTAATTAATTCTAATTAATTATCTAACTCGAAAAGTACTGTCCTAATCACTAAAGTGTCCCTGAGGCGCCTGTAGGTACCCAGAGGGGCATCTAACAGCGGTATTTTCAGCGAGGAACTAATTGCGTACTCATTTATTCTGACCGATAAAGAAAACTCGCGAAATGTGAAAAAATTGGCCGCGTATCTGCTCCTTTCGTTGCAAATGACGTCAAAAGACGATAGTCTTTATCGGCTTTTGCGAAGTAAATGCCTCCCTTCGCTTTACCTCTCACCTCTCACGTTGTTCCTCTTGCGTCGCGCTCCTCCCAAGGTAAAGACGCCAAATGTTTGCTTAAATCATTTTAAATTTCCCGCGTTCCACGGCTCCAAACCGGGTGTCTCGATGCGAACGCTGCTGTACGGCGAAGACGCGCGTTAATCGAGGCACCCTACTTCAACGTTTATAGAACCGCGTTTCCCTACTCCACGTGCGTTGCAAGCAGAACGTGGAAACTATCTAGTGGAACCTTGCGTAACTGTCGCCGGTTGATTTCTTAAAATGGCGCCAGAAGCTATAGTGGCGCGGGTGACAGCAGGCGACGGCGGAGTGAATTCTTTTTCTGCAGTTGATGAAGTATTTAATTTCGCAAAAGTCAAGCATGTTTGAATTTTTATATAGGAACACTGCAAATATCACTTCTGTATTGATTTGTTGTCTCATATTTGCGTAATGCCTTGTTCTTCTTCAACAATGTTGACAAGTATGAACATTACACCGGACCAAGACGGGTAGATTTAGCTGTGACTATATAAGACTATTGCGCAGGCATTGTTTTGCTTTAGACGGACAGACATACAGACAGACCAAAATTTCTGGGTTTAAGTAGCCCAAGAAAGACTATCGTCTTTAAAATACCACCTGACGGCGCCTCCGCGCGCATCGTAAAGCAACGCCCTCAAACAGGCTGCCTCTGAGTTAGCCAGAATGAAATAAACAAAAAAAAGAAAGAATAAATCGCGACCGAGTTTGTGCCTTATCTGCACACGCGCCCCGCGAATCTTGCTGTTGCCGCTCCTTCCATGCATGCCATTATCAAGGTGATGCGCTGTCTCTTCGGGCGGGTGACAGGCGAAGCAGTTGCTTTCAATCAGCTTATTTGGGGACGCTGCTTTACAATGCGCGCAGAAGCGCCGTCACGTGGTATTTTTCATATTTCGCTGGTTTTCTTTATCAGTCAGAATAAATGAGTACGCAATTAGTTCGTCGCTGAAAATACCGCAGTTAGACTCCTTTCGTAGGTACCTACAAGTGTCCCATTGACACTTCAATGATTAGGGCAGTACTTCTCGAGTGAGATAATTAATTGAAATTAATTTATTCAATCTCATTAACGAAACAATTACTGGCTGCTACTCCACTGCACTGGAAACATTATGCGGTAGGTTTTGTTCGAGTAACACCACTGCTCTTTTTTTTAAATCTTGGTGCATGATAGCTGGGACACCCTGTATATGAAGAGGTCAAAGCTGTTAACAACAACGCGCGAACGCGTGGCTTTCGTTACGTGCAGCGCCGTCTGCTGATAGCCACCGGCGTGACCAGGGAGATCAGGGGACGGCGCTGCGGCGGCTTGGCATGCGAAAGATATTGCCGACGCTTCCTTGTTTTGTGGGGAGAGATTCGACACCAAAATTCCCTCATTACGACGCCCGCCAACGCCTATAGCAAACATTATCTGACGCTGACAACCAGCGCAGTCTCTTTTTCGCCTTTGGTATGGTTCCCACATTCCCCCTTTTTTATATTCGAACCATACCAAGGGCTACAAGCCTGCACTGGTTATCAGCGTAAGATAACGTTTAATATATGCTTTGGCGGGGGTCGTGGTGAGGGACTTTCAGCGTCGAACCTTGCCTCCCAAAACACGGAAGCATCGGCCTTCGCATGCCAAGCCGCCGCAGCGCTGTCACCCAACCTCGCTGGTCACGCCGGTGGCTATCAGCAGACGGCGCTACACGTATCGAAAGCCACGCGTTCGCGCGTTGTTGTTAACAGTTTTGACCTCTGTACGTGACTTCGGCCCGTAGTAGCAAGTGCAGTGGCGACTTTTGGAAGTTCTTGGATATTTCTTGCATTTTTTTTTTGTCGGTTAAACCTCTTCTTTTTTGGCTGGAGTGGAGCTGACTGAGCTACTGAAGGCTGGTTCTTTCAAATTGAATAAAGTTGTCTTTTAGGAGCACCGACAAGTGGGCAAGTTGGTATGGCGACGTGTTAAATAAGAGCGCAGAAAAACGAGGGACAAAGAGAAGAACTACACAGGACGAGCGCTTACTAGCTAACAACTGAGTTTATTGAAACCAGAAACGAAAAATCTCGACACTGCGCACCCTTGTGGCGCATCATACATACAAAAATGACGTAATTCAATCGGGAAGAAATCAGCAATCACATGCGCCGCGACAAATTGCCCGATGATCCGCGCAAATGTTGACAGTTCGATAACATCAGCACCGAACATTGCGAATCCAAGACATTTACTGCCTTTTCACTGAACGCTATCTTCAAGATAGGCGAATTCCTCATTAAGGAGGGTGACGGATGGGGCGCTTACACAAGTTCCATTCTTATTGCACAAAAAGATAAAGTAAGCCTCTGCCACCTCGCGTGTACGTTGCTGAGGGTGCCTAAACAAAACTTCTGTTTTTTCCAGCAGAGGAACACACCCATGCTTCCTACATGGGTTGTCTTTTGTCTTTTGCCTTTTGTCTTCAGAACCCCTTTGAAGGGACAGCCAACCCATTTTTCTGGACTATATGCTCTTGGCACGAGGCACCGACTGGCGACTAACAAACTACGTGGTTATGGGGGGATTTGCCACAGTTTAAACGAATGGGGATTGTGCGACGAGTTCCCGTAGAAGAAGAGGACGAGGTGTGATGGTTGTGCGCTCCTCTGTGTGTGCTAGCGGCGCCCAGCCTCTTGCGTTTTGAATAACGCAAATACATTTTGTCTACACTGGCCGAAGTTGAGCAGTTTCGCGTGGACCCTGAAGGGCCGTGCTGTGCAAGCGCGAGGAGCATTGGATTGGATTGGATTGGATTAAATTGTATTGTATTGTATGGGATTGGAAATCCAATCCAATTGGAGTACGAGTGCGTAGAGAATTGGGTCTGCACATTCGCCGGTCTGCGCATTGCAGGTGATTGACGTCATAGCCGCGGCAGACGCACTGGCGCCGGCGCGTGCCCAGCTGTGCGCCTCCGTTGCGCAGTAGCCAAGTCTGACGCTGCGCCGGAGCCCCTTGATAGCCGTTTCGCGCGGCTCCTGGAGAGCCGTGCTGCGCATGCACGACGAGCAGTGACTGGACTGGACTGGACTGGATTGGCTTAGATTGGGTTGGATTGGATTGGATTGCTAAACCTTAGCTCACGCTACGTATATCCTGGCATAGCCGAGATAAGCCACTGCTAATTTTTTCTACGGCATCCTCGCCTCGTAACACTCTTTATCCCGAATGAAAGCGCATCACTTAAAACACCTTCAACCGAAATTTGTTTCCTGATTGGGCCAAGAAAGTTTGAGAGAAAATTTCGAAAACTTCCATTGTCCCGCCAAAAGAAATGCTGGAAACCATGACAGTGAGCAGCGCGGCAACATACTTTTGGCTGCACGTGGGATGAAAATAGCTATTAAAAAATTACAGCCAATTCCACGCCTGTAAAACCTGCTGAAACCGCGAAGTTGACTTGGGAACGCTGGCAGCCACCTCCCGCAGTAGCGGGGGTCGCTCACAACGTACGCCACTCGCCGCGGTAGGAGGAGGAGGAGGAGGGAATACTTTTATTGAGATTTCTGAACGGCCCAGAGGGCGGCCAAGGGGAGTAGTTCCTTCTTCACTGGAGCCCGTAAGCAGTCCGCGCCGCCTGTGCTCTGTCCGTCAGCTGAAGCTGGGTAGGCAGAGAGAGCCTGGACAGCAACATCTCCCATTGCTCTAATTGGGCAGTCGACGGGAAGAGAGGAGGGTGCTCAGGGCTAAAGTCGCACACCCCGATTATGTGGCGGAGTGTTCCCACTTCCGAGCAAAATTTACATTCAGCGTCGAAGCGATTCGGGTGCATTAAGTGAAGACGCGTCGGGTGTGGGAAGGAGCCGGATTGTATGAGCCTTGGGGTTGTTTGTTGTTCCCTGGAAATGTCAGGGTGGGGCGGTGGTAAGGTCTGTCTCTGCAGGCAATAATGCTGGGTCATGTCCCTGAACGTGACAAGCGAGTGACTGTCCTCGTGCAGCTCCATAGCCTGGGTGGTAAAAGCGCAGGCTTGTTGGTGGCCGTATTCATTGCCCTCCATGATAGCGTGAGCGGGCGTCCAGAATAGATGAATGGAACCTGGTGGGCCGACAGATGGCGCCACCGCCTCGATGGCCGCCCAGTGCAAGATCTCGGCATGCGGCACAAGTCCACCTGCAAATTACCAGACTTTCGAGGGTGAGCTTCGGGTACGTGTCTACCGCGGCGTTCAGATGAGCTGAATTGAACCAAAACGAGGCGGTGGCACCATCTGCCGGGCCACGAGGGTACCTTCGCCTGGCGTGACGGGCGTCATTGCTGGCCATTGCGAGCCCCTAAATAGCTCCGCTGTTACCCCCCCCCCCTCCGGCTAAAACAATAATAATATGCAGACTTTCCTTATTTTTTGATCACTCATTGAAACTGGCGGAGCTGTTTGTATATACGCGTGGCCTCCGCGATCGGCTACCGGGGGCGCCGGCGCGCCGCCGGCAGCAAATCGCGGAGGCCACGGTATACGAATGGTAGTGTCGCGTTTAGACACCACATGGCGCCACATTTGGGAAATGTGGCGCCATGAGAAGTGACGGTCACCTCCGTACTTTTTATTCGAAATATTTTCCAATTACCCGATACAATGGGTTTTAGCTTCTAATTTTCGAGCTGTCGCTTCTATTGCAAGGCAAGTAAGGTTGCCGAAAGCAGCGCATCACTTCAAATTAGCCGAAAATTGCAATTAGGCGACTTAGAATTAACCGTCGTTGTAACGAAATCGCTTTATTCGAATTCCAGCTTCATTACTGAATTTTTCACTCTCCCTAATGCAGGCCCAGAAGCGCAAGTTAACTGTCCCCGCGCTTAACGAATTACCGCTTATAACGAAGTCAATTTACGAAGAGTAAGGCGTCCATGCTCTGATCGAGCTGCAGGTGTACTTCCATATGTTTTCAGTTGTCTTTGTGTGGATGTAGTATCTATTCTGTTTTTACTTGTTCATGCAAAGAGCCCCTTATCTTATTTCAAATTATTATGAGCCACATATTATATATATATATATATATATATATATATATATATATATATCAGTGCAGGAAACATTTTACACGCAATTATACACCAACAAAAAGATGGAAATGAATTCACCTCCACCCGTACATCAATTCGCAAAGCGTCGATAGCGTTATTCAAAAGTTCTGCGATCGGATCCCAGTCAGAGCGCATACTTCTAAAAAAATTCTTTCCGTCTCTACTGGCATTTCGTAGTTCCTATTTTGAAACAAGAACTAAACGCGTCACTCCCCCAACGCTCACCTTGGCGAAGTGAACAAAACTCCAGTCTAAACACGTCGCTCGTTGTATGTATTTTTTGCGTCGCCTTTTTTTCTTTGAGGTCATTTTCAGCGTCCGTTGCCAGAACATTTCTACCATAACAAGCAACATAAATGCAAGGTATATCAATAATTTTTACCACGTGGTACGCCTCGTACATGCCAGCATTGCTCAGTGCAGGGGAAACCTTACGCATGTTTGATGCAGAATGTAAATACATAAATAACCAGAGAGTCAGCGTTATTTTAAATGAAGGTATTTATTGAATTGGGTAAAACATTTGTTTTAATCAAAGCTTTAACAACGCCGAGGAAGGTTGAGGGGAGGTAATAAGCAAAAAATATAGGCTCGAACTGCGCGAGGGACACACACTCACAAAAAAGCAATGCCGGGTAAACCGACGCAATGATCGTACACCCACAATTACGAACAGTTGAGCTTGTATTAATATTGAATTTTTTTACCGGTTCCTCGATGAAAACAAAAGCGGTGGCTGGACGAACAGAAAAAAAAAAAAAAATGTGCCGTGACCAGGATTCGAACCTGGGTTATTGCGGCCACAACGCAAGGTACTAACCACTATACGATCACGGCTGCCCGGTGGGGACGGGAAAAGTTGCAAACTGCGCGGGGCACTGTTTGGGCAATGTCAGATACGCCGTGCGTACGACAGAAAAAAAAAAAAAAAAAACGTGCCGTGACCAGGATTCGAACCTGGGTTATTGCGGCCACAACGCAAGGTACTAACCACTATACGATCACGGCTATCCGGTCAGGACGGGAGAAGGCGCCAAACTGCGCGGGGCACCGTTTGGGCAATGTCGCATACGCCGTGCGTACGACCGGTTTTGCCCCAGAATATAGGTCAGTCGAGCCCCGTCGCAGTGAACTCATTGAGGGAAGTTGGTTTTTGAATATCAATGCCGTGTGGAATCGGGTATGCCAGCCGTGCAACGAGTTCTTGTTTAATTAATGGTCGACAAACAGAAAGTAACATAACGAAAGAACAATTGGCGAACCTTTAAGAAGGCGTGAGCATCTCGTCCCTCGCCCGGCAAACTTCAAGCTGGGCTCGGCGCAGACGTCTTGCCCCTCGTACACTGCGCTAACCTAGCTTTGCGCTGTAACCATCTTAGTGCACACGTTTGCTTTTTATTTATTTATTTATTTATTTATTTATTTATTTATTTATTGAACCTACATCGCCCTCACGGGCATTATTGCATTGGGGAGAATGAACAATAAAGTACAATACAGTTTAAATAAAATAAAACGAAACAGTGCTAAAAGCATGGAACAACATTGTCATTTTACCCTGTCAGAAACGCCGCATAGCGAAACAAATAAAGTGAAAGGTGCTGCAGGTTACACAGTTCGGCAAAATAAGAAATGCAATACGTGTCTAGAAGTCAGAATAAGCATTACTTTAACAAAACATTGTGTAGATTTGTAACAAACGATGATGGAAGCGCAAAAACAACTTCTGGTAAGCTGTTCCACTCATGCGTAGTGCTTGGAAAAAAGACATTTGACTACATTGATTCAAGCAGCGCATTCACGAAGGTTTTTAGGTGCGAAGAACCTTAGGACCTCGTTTTGTCCGTGCCTTGGCGTCCTTGTACACAGTGTTGCGCATGCGAGGAGCATTGGATTGAATTGAATTTGGATCGGATTAAATTGAATTGTATCGGATCGGATTGGATTCGAATTGTATATACTGTACACACGCGTTGTCACTCATTTATGTGCGCGAATGGGCAATGCCACGGGTGATTTACGATCCCCAGTGCTTCGCCCGCTCGTCATGATTCACTTCGTGGAGATGCGTGAATTTTTTTAAAGAAGGGTCAGTAGGAGGGAACACGCAGGAAGGCTGCTTCATATATATATTTTTTCTTGTCGATGCCTCTTCTGTTGCTGAATGTGTTATAAGATAGGGACAACCTGGGGTATTTGCGCCGGTTAGCCAGCAGAGGCCATTGCAATTAGACTCGCTTAATAAGAACATCACTCGCCGCCCGTTGCTCCTTTCGTTTTCTACAGTGTCGACAATTGCCGCCCCGAACTGGCTGCGCACTCACTTTTACAACGCGTGCAAGCGGTACATGGTAGTCACACGACCAGTCGAGACGGCGTGCGAGTAACGCGTCAACAAGACAAGCGGAGAACCGCACTTTGCCGTGACGTCCCCCTGGCAACGGTGGTGCGGAGGCGGCGCCACCGCAGTCACCCACGCGCTCTCGCGCATAGAGTTTCATACTAATATACATTAGTAGTATGAAACTCTATGCTCTCGCGTGCTCATAGCATCTTCGATAGACCGCATCGGTGCGCACCACCTGTCCTCGATAAACCGGGGAGCACCATCACAAGGTAATGTTTCGTTACCCCGTCGCGCACCGTGAGATTAGGTGACGGGTAAAAAGCGCAAAGGCTCATGGGTGCATTGTTTTCTCCCGCGGAGAGCCGCCACTTCCGGTTCGGGAACTCTCCTGGCCTCCCGTACGCCGTCGGCTTTCACGCGCGTGTGTGCTTGTTGTTTATCTGTTTCCACCGGGAAAAAAAAAAACGGTCATGCATCGGGAATTTCATAAATAACAACGATTGACCCTACTAGAAGTTTATCTGACAGGTAAGCACCCTGTGAGAGATAAACAACACGCACGCACGCGCCTGAGAGCCGCCGGCGCACGCAGACGTACGGGAGGGCAGGAGAGATCTGGAACCGGAAGTGGCGGTAGCAGACGACGTACCCATGAGCCTTTGCGCTTTTTACCCGTCACCTGTTGACGGAGCGCGGGGGTGCAATCCCAAGATGCATCGCGGATGACGCCGGCGAAGCGGCTTCCTCCGCCGTCTGCTGCAGCGACGGCGCATCAGCGCACTCGTGTAAAGGCGGAATCGGCTGTATATTGTTGCTGACAAGAATTCCCGTTCGCGCCAATTAATTTCTTCCGTCTCTAGAGGTCCTGTATATCGCGTAGCGCAAGAGTTGCGCGTCTGATTGCCACATGCCGCGGGTTCCAGTTCGACAGAAAGCCCGCTTTCAGTGCTGCGCACAAGACCCCGTATTTAGTCAGTTCTGCTCAACTGTGCATGGGCGGTTGCGGAAGCGGCGGGCGTTCATCAGGTAAGCGGCCGAATATCATGCGCCAGTTTTAAATGCAGAGCATTTCTTAGCCTCACCTCTTCCTGGGTCGGACGGCGTCAACAGCTCCGCGTCCGCAGCAGGTGCGCCTCTCCTTCCCTCCTCTCTCTCAACAGCAGCTGGCGCGCGCATGCGTCGTAGTCAGCCCGTTCGCTCCGTCGCGGTCTCGGCGTAACAGGTGCGTGATAGCAGCGCGGTGGGGCGTGGAAGGGCGCGCGCTGCTTGCGCATGCGCGCTCCCCACCCCCCCCCCCCCCCCGTACTGCTCTCCCTCTACTGCGAGCGCTGCAAATATAAAGCGTCTAGCGGTCGCTCGTGCTTCAGTCACTGCGTTGCTCCTTCCTTCCTTGGTTGACGCTCGCCCCCACGTTTACTCGTGTCTGCTACTCCAGCATCACGGAAGAAGCGATTTAAGCAACACTGCCTTCAATCAGTACTGAGGCCCCAATGCTCTGCATTTACTCGTGTTCCCCTCGCGGGAAGGCGCGGGAATTTTTTTTTTGACCGGCCGCTCTTCGCCACTCTTCCTCGCCACTGCCGCTGGCGCAGCGTCCGGCGGCAGCTGCTATGTGTGGGGCGGGTGGCTTTCCCGAACGACCTGGAACTCAAGATGGCGGATGAACGCGCATTTCTGCTCCCCAAGGGGAGCTATATACAGGAACTCTATCCGTCTCCCACTGCTCGCGCCACCTACCGGAACCTTTTGTTACTTTTGAACTTGGAGCACCGCGAGCGCTTTTTTTTATTTGCTATCGCAAAAATCACGCAACCATGCATTTTTAATCAAAAGAAAAAATGCGAATATTACTTACGTATTGATGTCTTGCCTCAAATATGGCTAATATTTTCTTTTTGCTCAACAATGTTGATAAGTGTAAACATTGCCACCAGACTTTGTAGTTTAGGTGCGTTGCCTATATAAGCGTCTCGTTCAAGCATCCTTTTAACTTGCTGCATATGTGCTTGGCATTTTTTCTCCTCCTCGACAGGCAATGCCCTCTCCGCATCGCTGCGATCGCGTTACCGCATTTCGTCCCATGAAAGCCTCGACATGCCCCTTCGTTCACGCAACAAGATGCAGGAAACCCTTGTTATATAACTAACCTGGATTGGAAGCTCAGTTCGTTATAAGCGATACTTGGTAAAAACGGGTTTGATCTGTTCTATGTGCACTGGAGCGGACATTGTGAAACGTTTCAAATAAAGAGGCGCTTCAAATAAACCGATTTTGCAGCATCCAATGTTTACTGTACAAAGAAAAGGACGCTGGCTCGCGCTGACGGCTCAAGCAACGCTGCTGAGGTAAAATGGCCCACACAGCTGCTTCCTGTGGCAATGCCTCCCCGTTCAGCTGTTATGGTAGCTGCTGGCCTTGCCCCGTTTGACTTTATGGAGGCGTAGGCATTCTTAGACTACAGCCGCAGAAATGTCCGTCCGTCTGTCAGTAACGCGTGACACGATGAGCCCCATGGACATTAGCCGTGTGGGGAATTTACTAAAATGTCCTATGGGACATTTTATTAAAGAAAGGCCGTTTAATAAAAGGCCTTGCAGCTTATAATGCCTCCAAAGCAAACATGCGTAGAAGTGTACGTGCCGAGATGTGCTCCTGGAAAGAAGGCTTACGTACTATCCGATAATTCTACAGACGTACTATACTTGTCGTTGCGTTCTCATTCGCTTGGACGTAGAAAATGTTCGACGTGAGTTGAAGCTCCTGAAAATAAGCTAATACTTCTCGTATCGCGCTGACTTTTATTACCTAACGGAAATAACGATCCCTTGCGCCAGGCTTACGCGATTAATTGATTCTACGCTTCGCATACGCTGAGCAACCATCGCATCTTTATTACCGCGGAAGCAATAAAAAACATGCACCCCTCCGTCTAAGGACGACAATTGTTGAACGCGAATTGATGAATTATTTGGTGAGGCAGTCCCACACTGCGAGTATGAACTACTTGAAGCTATACGCAGCGCTTTCCTAGAATACAAACAGCAACTCCAGGGTGTGTACTCCCTTAGGCCTAACGGTTGGGTTTGGGGTGCAAGGCGCCAATCGGTACCTGCTGTTGGTGTTGGCTTCGACCATGTGGAAGGCGAGCAATCGAATAGACGTCGGCTTAATAACGCGAGGGACGCTGTTTCGATTGCGGCCACGGAAAGCGTTTTTTCTTTGACTTCACCCACAATCATTCATCATCATCGTCAGAGGAACCTGGCTTTCGTGCAGGACGTTATTAGCGTACAACGGTATCAGTGAGGACGCTATAAAGCTTAGCTTTAATAGATGACCCACTGAGAGAAAAAAGCCGGCGTCTGTAGCAGCAAAACGGCTCCCAAACCTCCAATTGGCGTCTATCCGATTGCTCCATTTCGACGTGTTCGAAGCGAACGCCAAGCAGCAGGTACCGATTCCCCCCGTACAGTCCGAACCCAAACTTCAGGCCTACGGAGTGCACACCCGAAAGTTGCTGTGGGTATTCTAGAAAAGAAGTAAGTACCTCCAGACATGGCCTCCGAGATCACCCTACGCGGGTTATGCTCCAGAACAGAACATACTCGCAGTGTGGGACTGGTCAATCAAATTACCCATCACGAGAAAGCTCCGCGTTCAACCATCGTCGTCTTAATTGAGACTGAGGGGTGCATGTTTTTTTGTTGTTTCTTCTTTTTATTTATTTCTTTTAATCAATCTGAATTTTTTATTCTAACTTTGTTATCAAGCTGTACCAACTGTACCAACGAATGCCTTCGGGCCCTTAAGGTTGAATAAATGAAATGAAAAAGAAAAAGGAAGGGGTAGAGGGAGAAGCGTTTCAGGGAGGGCTTTGGGTACCTTTGAAGTGCTCTCGCGGACCGCCTGGGGTGCGAAGAGCCCCATTTCACAAACACTGATATAGATGATTGTATTGGCCATGACGCAATATGACGAGTTTACGGGGCAGGTCCAGCTTAGGTTTGTTACCGTCTCCATCATACCGTGCATATAACAGCGCATGCGCAAGCTCCTTAGAGGGCACAGGAGGGGTACTGTGGAATGTGTTTTGTGGAACAGGGGGTGCGCCCGTACGGCGCACTGGCGGCACGGCTGATACTCTTCTCAAGCGGCCCAACAGTGGCGCGGCTACACAATACGAGACCGACGGGCCGCTCCATCAAAGTCTCTCGAGGCGGCGCGCTGCTTCGTGTCTTCTACGGCGGCCAGACGTCGTCGGCGCAGCCCGTTTTGCTTGCACAGGCGACGCTTGTCGTCGTAGGCAGCGGCGTTGTCGGGGTGCGGTAGCGTGCTCCGTGACGATTTCTGACCTGACACCGGCGGTGATTAATCGCTGCAGCAGTGTGCGTCGCCACGGGGCTTTGCCTCACCCTTAGCCTGTAGCGTCGCCCCGTCGAGACCCCCTCTCCCACACTCGTCTTCCTTATTTCGTTATCGCTGTAAACCAACGCCCTCTATATAAGCAGAAGGCCTGCGCAGTGCATTGGTTAGATGGCGGTCTTGGGATAGTTAAAAAGGAGGACGTCACTACAGTGCGATGAACGCAACAATCACGCATTGATAAAAAGAGTTCTGGGTCAGGTTGAAGCACGGCCGCTCGATGGAAACTGCCTCCCACCTGGGAGGCGCTATGTAGACTTGACGCTCGTCGTCGCAGTCGTAGTCGCACGCGGAGCTCCCCGAAGAATTCATGCCGCGTAAGCGATTTGAGCAGCGATTAATGACGGCTCCTTGTTGGTTTTGTTTTTTCTTTTTGTCTCCCGCTTTTTCCGGGTTTGCTAGCGGGGCGAGCGGTAGATTGCGGCGGCAGTCGCTGTAATGTTATTGTAATTGCAACCTTCTTTTTTTTTCTTCCCGCGCGCAACTGCTGCCGCGGTGCGTGACCAAGTTGTAAGTAATGTGCGTCCTCGTGCAAGGACGTCGCAGAGGTTAAGACGGAAAGGATATGCGGACCGTGAGTTGTGCAGACGACGCTTATTAAGCAGAGATACTAGCCGCGCCCAGCCCTTCCCAGAGAGAGAGAGAGAGAGAAAGAGAGAGAGAAACAAATAAATACAGAGAGAAAGAGAGGGAGAAAGAAAGAAAGAGAGAGAAACAGAGAAAGAGAGAGAAAGAAAGAAAGATAAAGAGAAAAAAGAAATATAGACAGAAAGACACCAAGAGATACAGAAAAATAGAGCGAGAGAGAGACAGGAAGGGATAGAGGAAGAAAGAGAGAGAAAGAGAAAGAGAAAGAAAGGAAAAGAACGGAAGAGAAAGAAAGAAAGAAAAAATACAGGAAGAGATAGAGAAAGAAAGAGAGAGAGAAAGAGAAAGAGAAAGAAAGGAAAAGAAAGGAAGAGAAAGAAAGAAAGAAAAAATACAGGAAGAGATAGAGAAAGAAAGAGAAAGAGAAACAGACAGACAGGAAGAAAGAGAGAAAAAGAAAGAGATAGATAGATAGATAGATAGATAGATAGATAGATAGATAGATAGATAGAGAGAGAGAGAGAGAGAGAGAGAGAGAGAGAGAGAGAGAGAGAGAGAGAGAGAGAGAGAGAGAGAGAGAGAGAGAGAGAGAGAGAGAGAGAGAGAGTTCAAACGTTTATTCTTAGCAAACGGTGCAGTCGTTCCTCGGTAGGCAAATGATCCTCAGTTCCAGTACTCCTGGGCCGCAGTCCATGGCAGGGGTGACCAGGACAGATAGTGTCGTTCCACTATTAGAAAGACGGAACGGGGATGGAGAAAGGAAATTAATCTGATATTTCATTCAAACAGTTTGAATGTAAATGGTTTTTTAATCTTTCGGGCCCTTTCCCTGAGCGTGCAGCGTACATGCGGTTCCATGCGGACCATGGTTGCAAGAGTTGTTTGGAATGCAGGGCGAGGTAAAAGGTAGCTAGGGCGTGCTCATAGTGTTCGCGAGAATTACAGTAAGTGTTACTGAAAGAACGCATTCGCTGTTGCGCAATCGACTTGGACCTTGAGACTCAACAGAGGTTCCGCCTTTCTTGACAGAGACACGCTCGGCTCGCTGAGCGTCAGCTTGACTCGTCCAGACAGCATCGCATACAAGCCCACCTAGAAACACGCCACCGTTAGTTTTAGTGTTGCTGCCGTTTGAAAGCTTTAAACATATACCGCGCCCGTGGTGCAGATCTTCGCATGAAACTTGATTGTTTCCATCAAAAACTGCAAATTTTAGCAGAACTCATCTATCCATTTTGGGTGAAGATTAAAATAAAGTTAATTTTTTTCCGAAGCGTTCGAGGGTTGATAGGATGAATAATTAAGATTGGCGCTCTTTCCTGCCGGCGTGTTTTACTGCTTCGGGCAATTTCTTGGTCAGAGCAATAATAAAAGAAATGGGCGCCGTCCCATTTGCGAAAGTGGATGTCTATCTAGCGTGGCTGTTCTAAACCACTACCCCACTACTACCAAACCACTACGCTGATGGTGGAGGGTATGAAATGTTTCTCGTTGTCTCGGCGGGCTTGTCGCTTGCACGCGGCTTCTCTGGCGGCAAATGCTGGGTCCTGACGCACGCGCTCGGCGTCTTGAGCGAGAACTGCTGGGTCCTGTCTAGCCGATGCATGCTCTAGCCCTCGAGTGACTCAACCCCCGTCCCCTTTCGAGAGGAGCTGCAAACCTATATTCTTAACCAAAGCCATTGGGGGGAGGGGGGGGGGGGTTCCATTGTTCACCGGGGCCTTATCAACCATCATGTGGTTTCGATGCTTGTTTCGTGGTTTTATCTTTACATGAATACTGAGCTCTATGCTGTACGACTGATTAGCCTGCCGCATCTGCTGTGTGTCTTGGGCGAGAGCGGATGGGTCCTGCTTGGGCTTTTGCAGCGAAGCTGTTAGTCTGTGGTTGGTCGGAAAATTTCGTGTCGTATACCAAAAACTTATGCGAGGACCAGCACTTATTGTCAGCACGGAGCGGCACCGCGTGATTTGCTCGTCGCAGCAGATCGTCCTGCTTTTGTGGTCTTTTTTTAAAGTGGCTATCGAATGCGTTTGTTGCAACTGACACAAAGCCGACCAATAGCCGCCCCACCGCTGTAAGGACGTTATTAGAGCGCTCAAATATGGCCAAGACCGGGAAAGAGAGAACATTTTCTTGAGCAAATTCTTAAGTTATCTGTTGGGCATACAGCAGTAATTTATGGCTATTACTTCGTGACCCCTCTTCTAAGTACTGGGTGTTTGTTGACTACGTTGTGAAACCGTTTAGGATTTAGACAAAAAAGCTGAGAAAAGTGTTGCAGGGTCTCTTTAAATCCTAAACACAAACGAAACGCATTTGCACCGCCAGTTGCCAGCGCTGCTCGCACCATTCACTGCACTCTAATGGAACCGGTTCGAACGCCTCGATCCAGCCCCGAGGCGAGGAAAGCGATTAAGATCCTTTTGAGGCTCTCCCCCCGCAGTGCCCACGGCTGCCTGGGAGCTCGACGCGCCGTCGGAGGCTTTAAATATCACCCCGGCTTTTATCGCGTTCGTTTCAACGCTGGCGTGGCCGCATTACCATTTCTGCTCGTCGTGGCCTGGGCGGGGCGGAACGGTTCAATGCGCACGCTCCTCCGTGAACCAACGGGCGCTCGGCGCTCGATCGGTATTCTGGAGGAACGGTAACATCCACTAAGGATAGGGCAGCAACAGCCTGGGGGAGGGGGGGAAGGTGGGCAGCGGGGGGTGGGGGGGGGGGTGGTAGAGTCAGAGGAACTACCCAACGCACATAGAAAATAAAGGCTAAGAAACAACTAGAAACCTTGCGGGATACCACTTTTACTCTATTCTTGGCTGTTCTGGTAAGCTTTAGAAAACGCTACTTACGAAAACAGTCGACCTTTTGTTCATGTTCAATTGCACTAAGTATACAGACGAAATGACACTAACGGACAGGGTCCGTTAGTGTCCTTTCGTCTGTATACTCGTTCGTCTGTATTCTTCCGTAGTGTTCGTTCTGTAGTGTTCTGTTCGTCTGTAGTGTTCGTCTGTATACTTAGCGCAATTGAAGATGAAGAACCACCAACTAGCCCCATTCTACGTCTTTTTGACCTTTTGTTACGGATGGTGTAGCTGCGGCGACGTCTGTGCCTTCGAGAATTGTTGAACGCGCCGACGCAACGCAGGCGATGAGGCGCGCCGTAGTGGAGGGCTCCGGATTGATTTTGACCACCTGGGGATTTTTAACGTGCGCCGAAATCTCCGACACACGGGCGTCTTCGCTTTTCGCCTCCATCAGAAGCGGCCGCTGCGGCCGGGAATCGAACCCGCGTCCTTGGGCTGAGCAGCACAAAGGACGGGATAGTGACGATATATGTGAGCCGGTGAGCGCTGCTTCTTGTTCACTGCTTTGTGGTTGAAAGCAAGTCTATGGACCTTGTTCGCTGTTTAATGTCAAGGTGATGCGACCACAGCAAAAGCACAGTTATTAGAGTTCTGCCAAGATAAGGGAAGATTTGTGCTTTTATACGCAGATTGCTGGTAACGAGGCAGTCGTTGAACAAAAGCAGTTATTGTTTTAACCCTTAATTGCATTTCCTGTAATTGTGGTCGAATACGGGTACGCGAGCCCAGTTGCACAAGGTGTCCACTAAATACAGATCTGATGAAGTGATGGTGGCGATTTTCTTGAAAGTTTGAAATTTCATTGATACTTACAAAATAATGAAGGCTACAAGAGCACATGTATGTAGACTATAGTGCCATAGTCGAGACTGCTCCGGGATGCTCCGTCAGTTAGTGTTTTGACGCGCTTTATGGTTCTTAACAAATGGAAACTACAGTTCACCTGTTTAGGATAGAAAAAAGTTGTTGAAATTCCGAGAATTATCTCCGATTGTTACGTCACTTCTCTGCTACACCGATCTGACGTTTAATTGGAGCTATTGAAGAAACACGTACACCCAGATGGCGTCTTGAAAGTGGCGCAGGCGCGATCAAGACGGGCAAAAGAATCCTGACGCAGGGTGGGCCTACAGTTGTCGCTGCAACAAGTCGCTGTAGTTTTTCGTCTTTTACAGCGAAGCTATTTACGGCTTGGTTCTTACGGACCTCGTTTCCGCCTACGAATAGCGTGTAGAGCGATCATTTTCAGCGCGTGTAAAAAAATTACAGAAAATAAAACAAGGTCTTAGGGCCTCCATATTTTTATTTGACGGATTATGTTTCCCCTGAAAAAAAAGCGCGCCAATCCACTCTGAGAAGGTGGTTGGAAAGCGAAGCTGCACACGACACCCACAACGATTGCCCGTGTGACGCCACTTGAATTCACACACGTGACTCTACAAAGAGTGAATCCGGAGACAAGTGAAATGCATTTAACCACACCGTTTATTACTTCAAAGAGATATTCTTTGCTAAGGTTAAATCAACGCATGCTTCACGAACGGTGGTTGGTTGAGTTGTATTGGTGAAGCACATGAGTGGAAACTCTTTTTTTATAAAAATTAGAGGAAGCTCAAACCCGGTGTCAGACGATCTCACTTCTCCGTCTCTGCCGCTGCCGACGGAGGCGACGAAATCGGACGGAGAAGTGAGATGTCATGCGTTGGTGTGAGCTTCCTTTCATTTTTATATCTCCTAGCGCATGCGCAAGGCGCGCGCATGGCCGATACACGTGCCGTGGACGGAGCGCACACCGGTGCGAGAGGTCGCGTGAAGCTATCGCGTGGCATTCACCAAGAACGCAGGGGGTAAACCCGAAGATGTGCTCGGTGAGTGCACCGCACACTTCCAACACCGTGGTGCACCGTCTGTATCCCCCGTCACCGCGTGGGCTCGTAGCTCAATCGGTAAGACAGCGGGATCTCGCTCCGTTTCTCTATTCTTTCCAGGTTCCATTCCTGGTGGTGCCAATTACTCCTTTTAGATGCCACGCATCTCATTCACCCGCCTTGTCCCTCCATCCGGCGTCGGCGTCGTTGTTGTCGGCGTCCGCCCCTCCCCCATTCTCCTCGCCGCGCCAGCTTCGCTCTCCGCCGCTCACCCCCTCTCTTCTCCGATAGCGAACACTCTCTCGCGGGGGGCATTGGATTGGCTTGGATTGAATTGGATTGGCTTGGATTGAATTGGATTGGATTGGATTTGGATTGGATTGGATTAAAGTGGATTGTGTTGGATTGTGTTGCGTCATAGCCGCGGCAGACGCACCGGCGCCGGCGCGTCCCCTCACCGTTATGCGCGCTAGTATAAAACGCGGTGCCTGCGCCGCTCCGCTCCATCGTTCCAGCGCCGTTCCTCCGCTGTCCAACGCTGCAACGTGAACCCCCTATGCGTCGCATCTACACAGGGGTTCCCGCGAGGGGAGGTGGGAGTTTTTATTTGGTCGCGGGAGTTTTCTGTTGACACCAGCGGTCGCGACAGCAGCTTTGAGGGGTCAAGGTAAAAAGCTTCGCCTTAGAATGTCTTCACAGAAATACATATGTGTTTAGAGGTGAAGTTGGTAAGCTGGGCGTAAGCTTGGTCCTTGTAAGATGACTTTGCCACATCGCGTGAAGCATGGTCATCTGGAGGGAGTATGGTTCCAGCCCTACTTTACACCCCTCTCCACCCCCGCTCCTTATTTTCAGGGGAGTTGTGTTACTCCTCGCCGTCCTCTCTCTACTCCATGAGATTCCGCTCTTCGGCGGCCACCTGTGCGGTACCCTAAATGCGTCATTGTGTCTACCTACCAATCATGTGTGTCCTTAGTCTGTGACGTAGAGATCGTGCCACTGTTCTTCTAATTAAACATAGCTAATCTCCGATGTAACTGAACCCCAACAAACCAAATCCCACCATAGCGCCGGCTTCGCTGGACTTCCCTCTTCTCAGTGTGGAAGGCCTGTGATTTCTATATCCGCTTCTCAGGGCAAATGCACATTCTTAAGATAGCTCGAGGGAATGAATGAATGAATGAATGAATGAATGAGCAGCTAAACCTGAAAGCTACTTTCGTTCCCAGTAAACAGTTCTTTCCTTTCCCTCTTGTTATCCAGATACGTGCACTGTATATTTATCGGATACTTATTTCGGTATTCTAATTTCTTTGTGCTGATTTCCTTTTGGTGGGTGGGTTTATTTTTCATGTGTTCGTATGTTCACCTTGTATATTCTTTTGCTTGTACTTTCGATTGTATTTTCTTTCGGTTTTCTATGCAGATTTTTCATAGGAGGATTTAAAGGAGCCATGAAGACAAAATACAAGTTGGGTTTGTTAGAAAGACTGCTTAGTCCCGATAACAATGATACCAATATCATCGCAATATTCGAACAAATAACGGAGATATTAAAGAAAACGTGTGAAGCAGTCGCGACCCCCGAGCCAATTTCCCGCAACTTTTCTATGATGTCACGGAACCTTGTTTGTGCGATTGGCGGCCGCCTAACTGACCTGTCGCGACGACACATGACTGGACGTCTGTAATGGGGCCTCTAGTTTCATTTGACCGCATCACGTGAATGCTAACATGCAGTTAACGCACTGAAAATTATATTTTATTGTTGGCCCGTATGACGTCATTCTTGCTCATAACACGTCACTGTGGCCCAAAATTTGAAAGTTTTTAAATACTTCTTGCTTTTTTTTTTGTTAAAAAACATCTTCTGTGGCTCTAATGGAGCTGAGTGAGATACTGAATCCTAGTTCTTTCAAATTAAACGAAGTTGTATTTTCTCTTCATGGCTCCTTTAATAGCATTTGTTGTTATGCTCGCTTTGTATTTGTGTCTTTGTTGGAACCTGTACCTTAAATATTCTCTCCATGTTCAATTTTTTTTTTGTATTTGCAACCTAACCACTCCCTTCTGTAACGACCTCCGCGCATTGAAGGTGCTGAAATAAACAAATAAATGAAATAAATAAATAAAAACAGTTTCAATGCATGCAAACAATGAAATAAGAGACAGCAGGGCATACATAGTGCGAAAAAGGGAACAACGCTGAACGGAGGAGGGACCAGCGTGACAAGGCAATCAGCGAGTTAATTCTTCAAACTCCTTCTTGTGAAGGCGGTTCATCATTACGGAATTATTAGTGGCATGCTGGTATAGGATACGAACATTAGGTTTCAACATTGAGCGCCCTTATTTGCCGACCTAAAAAAGCTGGAACCTCGTCCCAAATACCCCTGATTGGAACCGGTGCCTTTAGAACAGCGGAACGCAACTATCTGTGTTTTGGCGAACACTGCCTTTGTCAGTCCTTGCATGTCTCACTGCACCGAGTGATGGTTCTCTTAACGCCTTCTAGGTAAGACGAATGCCCAAACCAACCCGTTAATTTTCCTGCAAAATGATAGGGAAGTTTGGTGCTCTGTTGCCACTCTTTTTTATTTTAATTTTACTACTTCCGCAAGCCAAAGCCTATCCATAATCCGGCTACAATCCCGCACAGCGGAGGCTTTCCGCTCACGTAGGGGGTGTTGAGTGACCTCGATGGCGGCGGATTAGGGCGGTGGCATCGGATCGAGGAACGAAGCCGGGCTGCAATGCGAGCTCTTCCACAGCGGCCAGCAATCTCCGGCTCGGACAGCCGTGAAATTTCGCCCCCATCCTCCTACTGTTCGCCGCTTCCGCTGACTTAATCACGTCCGCGGCGGCAAGGCGCCGCCTACGAGGGGGCGTATAGGCTTTGGAGACCTGGTCGCCAACAGTGACTGCTATAATATGTTGCGCTTTCCTCAACGGGTGGAATAGCAAGAAATAAGATTAAAAAAAACATGGTCAAATTGCTTTAATCAGGTCACGCGATTTCCAATGCATGAGGGGGTTTAGGCGTTTTTTGAAGATAATTATACTTGAGAACAATTATTAATAACTACTGATTATTAAATGATTAAATAGATGAACATAGTCGTTGGAGTAATTCCAAATCGTCACCACATCGCTCTCGCAGCTCTTCGACCGTTATTAGCCTGTAACTGCAACTTCTGGTGTCAGCTATCATCGTTATTGCCGAATCGATTGATTGATTGTAGGGTTTAACGCGCCGACGCAACGCAGGCGATGAGGCGCGCCGTAATGGAGGGCTCCGGATTAATTTTGACCACCTGGGGATCTTTAACGTGCGCCGAAATCTCGTACACACGGGCATTTTTGCTTTTTGCCTCCATCAGAAAAGCGACCGCCGCGGCCGGGAATCAAACCCGTGACCTCGTGCTCAGCAGCGCAACGCCTTAGCCACTGAGCCACCGCGGCGGGTGTCATTGCCGAATCCACCTGAGTGAATATGTGCAACTACGTGCGGCCGCGATGCATGTAAGACAGAGTGGTTCATTGACGCGATCTCGTCTAATGTGCACAAACGGTTGCGCTGCAAGAATAAGACAGCATTGAAGCGTTGAATGCGAGATTAATCGTACAAATACGTTCACGCGATTCATAATTTATATGGATGGTGAAACTAAACGACAGCAAAGGTTAAGAACAGCGGATACCGGGTTGATTCAGTAAAGTTAACCAGTAAAGAAGACAGTCTCGAAGCATTTTTTTAAAAATAAAGGCGAACAAGATACTGATTAAAACTAGACTAGAAACTACTTCGAATGCAGATAGCAGGAAAGGCTGGGGCCATTTTACCGTAATTAGTTACAACACGAGGTAGTAAAAAATAATTCTGATAGCCATTTCTTTCCATTAAAGCTGTGATGGCGTTTAGATGACTTTCGTATATAAACGAAGCTTCGAAAACGAGGCTGTTTGGCAGCCAAAGCACGGGAAGTGCAGCCGAAATATTAAGTTGCGGTGCACAATTCTAGAAAGCCATGAAGATGAGTTAAGCAAAATATTACTCTTGTGACGTAAAGGTAGAACGGTGACAAAAATACGGGAAACAAGTTTATGCGAAACAGTGAGCCCCCTCCCCCCCCCCTCCCTTTTTTGATAATTCATTATTTAATTTGCTATGTTTACAGTGCCCTGCATCTATCGGTATATCTCACTCACATGCGTACGTACACACTCAATTATTCCGTGCAGTACTACCGAAGCTAGAGGGCACCGACGACCAATAATACACACGTCACGCTGCAACTCGCAACTATACAGCCGCTTCATCAAACACGTCTGATTTTCTTGCTTGTAACTTAAGCTTTATTCTGTACATGCAGCACTACATTGAATACGCGTACGACGGGTCACCATGCTACGCGGGGGGCCCGCCAGGCGGTATACTATCCCCTCTGCTTTTGCAACGGCGCACTCTGATTAGCAATGTCCGCTAGTAAGCGCAAACGCAAAGGGTCCTCGCAGATTTTCTCAATAAAAAGGCCGTAAGAATATCTCATTACGTAACTAGGATTTGCTGACAGCGCCAGGAATTGCTGCGCGCTAGCGCTCGAAGGAACGTACCATCGCAGCGTGTGAGTGTATGTTGATTCAGCGCCATGCTGAGTGCAAGGTCAGCGTTTCATTAGGCGGCCCTTAATCAGGATGGCGGAAGCGGTGAAACAGAAGGAAACGAGCAAACTTAAAAAAAGACTGTGTACTTTAAGCCTTTCATGGTAGGGCAACCGGCAAGGCTGATTCGTGCTTCATTTCTTGCGACATTCGTAGTTTTCTCACGCGCGCTTTTCTCTTTTTCTACGACGTACACGGAAAATGCCTTGACTGCGTTCAAGATTTATCCCTTAGTGAACGCGTCTGAGCGGTAAAAGAATTTCTTCATTGATGAAGAGCAAACTTGGAACGTTTGTCTCCAAATCCTTTGCCCTCAGCTATAAAGAAATGAATGCGGAAGTCGTCGGTCGGCGCACAGTCTGCATTTTTTTTCTGTGTTTGTCCTCCCCGAAACGCGCCGTTTTTGAGTTTCAAGTAAATTTGTGTGTGTACGTGCGTGTGTGTGTGTGTGTGTGTGCGCGAGCGTGTGTGCGTGCCCGCATGTTACTTACATATTTCACTTTTGTAAAGGGTCATGTCATCGCAAACTGTGATTTCAGTTGCGACAAAACGAATGATTCTGCGTGAAATTTAGTTGAAATCTTAAACGAAATATTAGATGCGACTGCATCTCATTCACTCGCCTTTTCCCTCCATACGGCGTTGTTGTTGTCCGCCCACACCCCTCCCCCATTCTCCTCGCCGCGCGAGCAGCGCTCTCCGCCGCTCACCCCCTCTCCTCTCCGATAGCGAACACTCTCTCGCGAGGGTCATTGGATTGGATTCGATTGGATTGGCTTGGATTGGATTGGATTTGGATTTGGATTTTATTGGATTAAAGTGGATTGTGTTGGATTGTGTTGCGTCATAGCCGCGCCACATTGCGTCATAGCCGCGGCAGGGGGTTCACGGCACGTTTCACGCGATGGGAGAATCAACCTAACGGAAACAACAACGGAATCCCCTATGCGTCGCATCTACACAGGGGTTCCCGCGAGGGGAGGTGGGAGAAATTTTTTTGTTTTTAAATGCGTTTTGATTTAATGTTTGCCTATTCGTTTCTGCGAGCAAATAGGGGAGTACAATCGGTAACATGTTCTCGCAGTGTATATTTTTTTGTTTTCTGGTATGGAACGAGCAATCAGGGTGTTACTCCTAATATAGATTACAAAAATGAGAGCGTGTTGGGGTGCGCGCACAAAAAAGCTTTTGAGTGTGTCCCGTCTGTGCGTCTCTGTCTGCAAAAATAAGGGATCCATGTATTCGACTACTGGCGAATAATCTCGGCAAACGCTTGCTCACGACTCAGTGGACGTTCCTCTGCCCTGCGCACTTTACACCTTAGCTTACGTCTACTCCGCGTGCACACGTCTATGTCATGCAGTCTCGTGCGTGCACATAGTAGCGTGCACATAGTAGTATGAACACACATAGTTGCGTGCACATAGTTGCGTGCACATAGTAGTATGAACACAAGGCAGCTGCGGGGTGGAGTGCATACAGGGCGGATGCGCACCGCGACAGGAAAATGACCGCGCCATAATAACGGTATGCATTACATCCTTTCCGTAGAAACCACGGCCTTGAAGGGAGTATTGTCGCCAACAAAGACGTCTTCTCTCAGCCACCATCCCGCCCTTTCGTGCGCGGTTCCTCCTCGCACGATGGTCGCTAACTTCCGAGCGGAGTTTATACACCGCCGTATACATGATTAGAAGTCTGACGCCAAATTAGCCTTGCTGGTTTGGCGCGGAACTGAAAACGTCACGGGCCGTAGTCTGTGGGGACCAACGGCTCAATGGGAGAACCGGTATGAGGAGAATGAAGACTGGGCACGTTTGTGTTGTTGCGGGGAGTCACACGGAGATTGCAACTTTTGCAGCTTTCTACGTGGTCGGCTTCGGCTTCAGTGCAGCGGGAGTACTACATAAATGGTGGTTGTAGTGGCATCTTGGGCACGATCCACTAGTCTGCGAAGGTTTGCGGTGCGTGCATATATGTTGTTACGTGACGGCAGAACAGATAACACAGGAAGCGATGTATTTACAAGATCAGACGATCAGCTGCCATAGCCACAGCCCATAGATCAAGCGCACGCAAGCCCGTAACGGAGCGTTCGGAGCGCATATATACATATATATATTGCCGCGAACCATACATTGGGTTTGTTTATTTGTGCTTTGCTTTTACCGCCCGGCTGCGCCGGTCTGTGTTATCTCTGCGCCAAGGGAAGCGCGTGTTCCATTCTTTCTTTCTGTGCCGCATCTGTTATCTGTCGTGATAGGGAGAGCATTCCGATCTAACGTGAACAGCCCAGAATAATCTTCTTGGATCTACTATGTTCTCGATGTGAATCGACGTTTCGAGAACCACGCGCACCGAAAGATAAAAAGCCTGCAGTGCGGACGCCGGGGCATTCGATTCTGCGACGCTCGCTGACGCAAGTCACTTTGTTGACCGCTGCTTCGCCGCCTCTGTATTCTTTTGAGTTGTTAGGGGAGCACAAGTTCGCTCCAATAAACTTGTTTCTCCTGCGAGACAACTGCGTCGTCCTTGGCTTCGTGACATCTGGTGGAGGTGCTGGGTAGCACCCTTCATGCCCACTGCAACCTCGGGAAGCCGCCAAGCCAGTCCAACAAGAGCCAGCCTCCGCCTGCAAGGTTTACCACCCGAGTTCGGTTTGATGCCAGAAGGGCCCAAGAGAAGGAACGCTGCAACCAACACCATGGTACAAGAAACAACGTCGCCAATCATGCTGCAGCAGCCCCGGGAACCGCCATCGTTCCGGGGAGCCCCCGCTGAAGATCCAGAGGAATGGTTGGAGAAGCTGGAGCGCGTGCGGATCTTCAACAGGTGGGACGATGAAGAAACCTTCCGGCATGTTTTCTTTTACTTGGAGGATGCAGCCCGAACTTGGTTTGAAAACCACGAGAGCGCCTTGACCGACTGGACGCAATTCAAAAGCGAGTTCCTTAAGACCTTCACGACCGTGGTGAGAAAAGAACGAGCTGCGATTTTACTGGAAACTCGAACGCAACACCCGAACGAAGGAGTCGTAATCTTCGTCGAGGAAATGAAGCGACTTTTCCGCCGTGCGGACCCAGGAATGACGGAAGAAAAGAAACTACGGTTTCTGATGCGAGGTGTGAAGCAAGAGCTCTTCGCGTGCCTTGTTCGCAACCCCCCCAAGACCGTGTCCGAATTCGCGTCTGAGGCCGCCGCGATGGAGAAGACGCTCGAAATCCGAACGAGGCAGTACGACCGCCCAATCAATGCGCTGTTTTCGGAGACGCTTGGTGCCAGCGCTATCAACTCCGACTCACTACGCGACACTATCCGCGAAATAGTGAGGGAGGAGCTGCGGAAACTGCTCCCGACGCCGCTGCAACCACAAGTCGCTTCTCTTACCGACGTCATTAGAGGAGAAGTGCAGCAAGCTCTGGGAACTTCAACGACGCCAGTAGCACCTCGCGAGCCGCAAGCCATGACCTACGCGGCTGCTGTACATCGCCCTCGCCCACCTGCACCCTATCGTCACGAGGCTCCGTACCGTCGTCCCCTCTCGCCGGCCCGACCACCTGCGGCGCAACCCCCTGCCCCAAGGAAGACCGACGTGTGGCGAACGTCCGACAATCGTCCGCTGTGCTACCACTGCGGAGAGGCCGACCACGTCTACCGTCGCTGCCCCTACAGGAGGCTCGGTTTGGAGGGTTCTCCGTCGACGCACCCCGCCCCCGAACTGGCCAGCGCCCATCGGAGATCGAAGAATACCTCTCCAACACCAACCGAGGACCAGCCCGCTTCAACCGTTCACCGTCACCCTACCCATACCAGTCGCCGAACCGCTGCAGCACTGCTGACTTCTCACGTGGAAGGTCCCCCAGCCCACGCGGGGGAAACTAAAAGCAGCAACTTCTGGAGGTAAAGTTGCACGATCGCGGAAAAATGAAAACCCTCCAACGACGCAACGACTCGCGGAAGACAGTGACTCACAACATGCCCTCATCCCGACGATCCGACCCAGACCTGACGAGACTCCCGTACACGACGACAGCTATACGCCGCGACGCGCACCCGACCGGACCGACACGTCCGCTGAGAAGACGATGACAACGACGACGCACAGTGCCCGACCGTCAACACGTACAAGCAGAGATACGACGCCCCGACGAACCCGGAACTCGAGGAAGACTGCATCTGACGTCAAGGTGTCCATCGACGGCTTTGACGTAGTCGCCCTCGTAGACACGGGAGCTGACTATTCGGTAATGAGCGGACCATTTGCGTCTAAACTGAAGAAAGTTATGACCAGATGGGACGGTCCGCACATACGCACAGCAGGAGGCCACCTCGTGACGCCAAGTGGAACGTGCACATCGCGCGTCACCATAGACGGCACAACGTACCCTGCGGCGTTCGTCATTCTGCCTAACTGCTCCCGCGACGTAATTCTTGGAATGGACTTTTTGATGGACAACGGTGCAATAATCGACCTGCAGACCAAGTCAATAACTTTTTCCCCCAATCACTCCATGACGCCGGAACCGAACCCCGAACGACGTGCTGCTGTAAGGATTGCCGATGATCATGTCACCCTGCCACCCCGCGCAAGCTTGATGGTCGCAGTCTACTGTGAAGATGCTGCTCCTGACGTCGACGCTATCGTAGACACCGATCAAAGGGTGCTTCTCAACCGTGGTGTGTCGGTCGCAAGAGGCATTGCGCGCTTCAAGGAACACCAATCCCACATTTTGGTTACGAATTTCACCGAGGAGTACCAGCATTTAAACAAGGGCGCGGCAATTGCATTCCTCGAAGAAGCGCAAGAAGCAAGTGACGTGATCGCGGTCACCGACTTTGAACGCACACCCGTAGAAACCTTCAAGCTCCCGCAGCCTTTCGACGTGAATCCGGCGCTACCGCAAGAACAACGGAACAAGTTATTGGCTTTGCTGCGTCGCTATAGCGAATGTTTTTCGTCGAGCGCAAAACTACGTCAGACCCCTCTGGCGAAGCACCGGATAATAACCGAAGATGGAGCCCGACCCACCCGACAGTCACCGTACCGCGTCTCTTCACACGAACGGGAAGCCATCCGGACTCAAGTCGACGACATGCTCAGCGACGACATTATACAGCCCTCGAAAAGCCCCTGGGCTGCGCCCGTCGTACTCGTAAAGAAAAAAGACGGCACATTAAGGTTTTGTGTTGACTACCGGCGACTGAACAAAATCACGAAAAAGGACGTGTACCCCCTCCCCCGAATCGACGACGCCCTCGACCACCTCTGCCACGCGAAGTACTTCTCATCGATGGACCTGAAGACCGGCTACTGGCAAATTGAAGTGGACGAGAGAGACCGAGAGAAGACTGCATTTATAACCCCAGACGGCCTATACGAGTTCAAGGTGATGCCGTTTGGGCTGTGCACAGCACCAGCGACGTTTCAAAGAGTCATGGACACTGTGCTAGCTGGCCTTAAGTGGCACACCTGCCTCGTATACCTCGACGACGTAGTGGTATTCGCCCGGACTTTCGACGAACACCTTGCAAGGTTGGAGTCTGTACTCGAGGCCATTCGTACGTCGGGGTTGACGCTGAAGCCTGAAAAGTGCCGTTTCGCATACGAGGAACTCAAGTTCTTGGGCCACGTCGTCAACGCCGCGGGAGTCCTACCTGACCCGGCAAAAACTTCAGCTATCGCGAACTTCCCTAGGCCGAAAGACAAGAAGGGCGTGCGAAGATTTCTCGGGCTGTGCGCATACTACCGGCGCTTCGTCGCAAACTTCGCACGCATTGCAGAGCCACTCACGCGCTTGACAAAAGACAGCACCCATTTCAGCTGGGAAAACGACCAAGAAAAAGCATTCTGCGAGCTGCAAAAACGCCTGCAAAGCCCGCCCGTGCTCGCTCATTTCGACGAAAATGCCGAAACGGAAATGCACACGGACGCCAGTGATATAGGCTTGGGTGCCGTCCTTGTCCAAAAGCAAAGCGGCTGCGAAAGGGTAATCGCCTATGCCAGCCGTGGTCTGTCGAAGGAGGAGAAAAACTATTCTGCCTCTGAGAAAGAGTGCCTGGCTATTATATGGGCGATTTCAAAATTTCGCCCATACGTGTATGGAAGGCCATTCAAGGTTGTAACAGACCACCATGCGCTGTGTTGGCTCGCCAATTTGAAGGACCCCTCTGGCCGTCTTGGGCGGTGGAGCTTGCGCCTGCAGGAGTTCGACGTTACAGTCGTTTATAAATCCGGCAGGAAACACTCCGACGCCGACTGCCTGTCCCGCGCCCCCGTCGACCCACCACCACAAGACTCTGATGAAGACAGCGCGTTCTTCGGGATCGTGACGGAGAGCGACCTAGCCGCCCAGCAGCGTGCCGACCCCGACTTACGCGCCATAATCGAGTACCTCGAGGGATGCAACGTTGCCGTTCCTAGGACCTTCAAACGCACCTTACCAGCATTCAGCCTGAGAAACTCCGTCCTCGTGAAGAAGAATTTCAGCCCCGGAACAAGAGCGAATTACCTTCTCGTCATCCCCGCGGACCTTCGTGACGAAATTTTGGAAGCGTGCCACGACGACCCGTCTTCCGGACATCTCGGCACAGCCCGCACTATTGGAAAAATCAAGGCGAGGTACTACTGGCCCGGCCTTACCGCTGACGTCACCCACTACGTCCGGAGCTGCCGTGACTGCCAGCGACGAAAAACGCCGCCGTCAAGACCCGCCGGACTTCTACAACCGATCGCCGTCCCATCGAGACCATTTCAACAGATTGGAATGGACCTTTTAGGCCCGTTCCCTACGTCACGATCACAGAACAAGTGGATTGTCGTAGCGACAGACTACATGACGCGCTACGCAGAGACCGCCGCTCTTCCGAGAGGGACTGCACAAGAAGTGGCAAAGTTCTTTATAAGCCAAGTTGTGCTGCGACATGGAGCCCCGGAAGTCCTAATCACAGACCGCGGAACGGCTTTTACTGCGGAGCTGATGCAAGGAGTATTACGCTACAGCAACACGGATCACCGAAGAACGACGGCGTACCACCCCCAAACGAACGGACTAACAGAACGTCTGAACAAGACAATCGCAGATATGCTGTCAATGTACGTTGACGTTGAACATAAGACTTGGGACGAAGTGCTCCCGTATGTCACGTTTGCGTACAACACGGCTATCCAGGAGACGACGCAGCTGACGCCGTTCGAGCTTGTCTACGGTAGAAGGCCGACTACGATGCTCGACGCCATGCTTCCGCACGTAGAAGACGACGACCTCAACGCCGACGTCCACGGATATCTTCAACGTGCGGAGGAGGCCCGCCAGCTCGCTCGAGTTCGTATAACGGACCAGCAGCTGGTGGATGCGGGCCGCTACAACCTCCGACGCCGAGACGCCGAGTACCAACCAGGGGATCGTGTGTGGGTTTGGACTCCCATCCGACGACGCGGACTCAGTGAGAAGCTCCTGCGACGGTATTTCGGACCCTACCAGATTCTACGACGTGTCGGCCAACTTACCTACGAGGTGATCCCCGATGGTGATTCCGGAACATCACGACGACGCACGCGGCCCGAAGTCGTCCACGTGGTTCGCTTAAAACCTTTCTACGGACGATAACGAATTTTATTTTTATTTTCGGACTGTCGCTTATGTTAGCATCGGGTCGATGCACTCTTAGAGGGGGGGTAATGCCGCGAACCATACATTGGGTTTGTTTATTTGTGCTTTGCTTTTACCGCCCGGCTGCGCCGGTCTGTGTTATCTCTGCGCCAAGGGAAGCGCGTGTTCCATTCTTTCTTTCTGTGCCGCATCTGTTATCTGTCGTGATAGGGAGAGCATTCCGATCTAACGTGAACAGCCCAGAATAATCTTCTTGGATCTACTATGTTCTCGATGTGAATCGACGTTTCGAGAACCACGCGCACCGAAAGATAAAAAGCCTGCAGTGCGGACGCCGGGGCATTCGATTCTGCGACGCTCGCTGACGCAAGTCACTTTGTTGACCGCTGCTTCGCCGCCTCTGTATTCTTTTGAGTTGTTAGGGGAGCACAAGTTCGCTCCAATAAACTTGTTTCTCCTGCGAGACAACTGCATCGTCCTTGGCTTCGTGACAATATATATATATATATATATATATATATATATATATATATATATATATATATATATATATATATATATATATATATATATATATATATATATATATATATATATATATATATATATATATGGAGAGCAGAGAGGAAGAAAACGAAAGACAGATATCTATTCGTACATACACACACATAAGCTGCTGCTTCAGAGCTGTCTTTCTAATACGTCGCTTTCACACAGAATAACAGTGGCAACGAGCTTCTTAATTGCTTGGAATGAACCCCCCTCCACCCCCCAGGAGGATTTCGACACCCCCCTCCCCCCCCCCCAAAAAAAAAAAAACAAATAAAAGGAGTCCGCAACCACGAGCACCACTCCCACGGATATATACGCCCCCCCCCCCCCCACCCCTACATTCCCCAACAGGATAAACCTCTGGCACAATGTACCGTTCTACAGACTAAATTTTCTCCATGGCGTGTAGCAATGAGCTTTTGTGGGAATGAATGGTTGCGCGAAAAGTTGGAATAGTAACCTGGGAAAACAATCGGATGCCAGCCCTGCCTTCGGGAAAAACGACCGACGAGGAGAATGAAAAAAAAAAAGATATGAAAAGAAAAAAAAAGGACCAACCGTACGACCTTGCCATCACGCGACGGCAAACCCCACGCATAATAAAATGAGCCTAAAAATCTGGTCAGCTTAAATACCGACAGTTTTAGCACTGGTCGTGTTTGGAAAATTCAGTTAGGCACACTTAACCGGCTTGTCAAAGGAGGCGTAAGCTTTCTTCGACGTATATAACTCCAAATACCTGAAGCACGACAATTATGAAGTAAGCCCTCATCATCACGAAATCGACACGTTCGAATCATCCCTTTATTCGAAGTTTTTCAATGTTTACATGCCCTGCAGTGCCGGGGAGAAAATCATCCCTGCTTGTAGCGAAGTTCCACTTATAACAAAGTCGATTTCCTAACCAGAGCGCTTCGTTTTAACGAGTGTTCACTCTGTTACCATTGCGTTGTAACAAAACCCAAGCGAAGTCTGGTCTTCCACATTTTTTAAAGCTTCTGGCCGTGGAGGTGCTTTCCTCTCGAGTGCCGCCAAGCCGCGCAGACAGAGCGCGTGTTCAACCTGGCCAAAAGACATTTAAGCGCCGACACTACCATTGTTGTGCAACAATACTGGAAATTAAGAAAAAACAACACACACAACTTAGCGAAAACCATAAATAAGGATGGAAAAAAGGAAAACTGGTTGCCACACGGAAAGTGTAGCTCCGTCTGAAGAATTGCTATTCTAATCTGATTGCGGAAGCCGGCATTTTTTTTCCTCCTTTAGTGCGGTGGCATCGCTTTGGAATTGTTCGGTTATTCAATGGGGCCGCCTTAGTGCAAACGCTGTTCCGTTGCGCGTAACCTCGTTACGCCACTTCCCCGCATCTGATTCCGTGTGGCGCTTTGGCTTTGTGGGCTGCATCTGTTATTGCTTGTGGTAACGTTTATATAAGACGCCTGCCTACCCGCAAGTAAATAATGGTGTGAGCCGAAGTACTCATAGTTTTTTTTTTAAGGTGGCGCGGAAGTCTTAGCAATCGGGCGCGTCTGTGCTGGTAATTAATATGCTTGGCAATTTTTTTTCAACTTGAATGAATCAACAAATGAATGCATGAATGTTTTTTAATGAAGGTTAGTCATCAAAACTGGTGCTATGCCCATACAAACTCACCTTTTCAAGTGAAACTCCACATGGTCCCGTTGGGTCAGCCTAAAAAGATCATGTATACCGCTATAGGACTTCTGTTCCAGATGTTGCTCCGATATGTCCCTATATATAGGGCCCGTATAACCAAAAGGAGGCCCTTACGCCGCTATACAGGACCTATACGAACCTGTTGCATTCTTGTATGTCTTTACGTGAGACCAGTACGAACTCCAGCTCATTAAAAATCGAGCTCATTAAAGAAACAAAAACAACGCGGAGTATTTGATGACCGAACCAAATCACCAATGCCTTTAGTATGGTGCGCCTGCACGCTCATGACTTACGACTACGACTACCTGCGATTTTCTAATATACAGCAGTGTCGTTAGGACAAATTTTATATTTTAATAAATGAGCCGTTTCACCATGGCCATTACATACCGAAGGTCAAACAAGCCAGAGCTACCGCGTGTAGTCAGCACCGCACAGAGAACAATCTCTATTCTCTGTCCTCGCACTCGCACTTTTGCGTAGCCCAGACCTTAATTAGTGACGTAATCAGTGACGTCATTTAGTCTGGGCTAATCAGAACATCGAGTTTTGACGGATGCACATTTGACCCACCCGCACTGCACACGCTTTGTTACACAAACCGGGTCTCACGGGAACAATTAGTGGTCGCTGTCCCTTCTGCGTTCCAATCACGACCTCTCGGCCGTTATTTTGCCGTAATTGGATGAATGGGCTGGGCGGTGTCGCTCCAAATCGCCCCGTTTGCTCTGTAGTACCCTGTTCGTGGCGGTAAAAGGAAGGACAACAAGCCAAGCCACGACGTGACCCGGCAAGAGGAGTGGAAGGGGAGGGAGGGGATTTTACTCGCACCACACACGTGCGTGACAAAAACCAAGCCGTGTTAATTTTCTAGGTTGCGGATATGTGTGCTGCACGGGATTCTACGAGCGAGGCTACGTTGCCTTGCGCGGCAAAACCACAAAACGAATAGTATGTCAACGCTGCGGTACGTCGGTGCTGTAGCACTCGCAGTAATATACCGTATGTACTCGTTTCTAAGCACCCCCTTCTTTCCCCGATCGCGATGCCCAAAGTGAGGGGAGTGCTTCGATTCGAAAGACCTAAATTACTCCCCACCCCCTCTGCCACTGTTTTTCTCAGCCGCGTCTTGACGAAACGGACGCAAGGAATATGTTTTATTTGGCAAACATAAAAAAAAAACAGGTGCAGACAGTGAACTGATTACGTCTGATACCGTTACCCTCACTGCTATTCGAATCAGTTTCGGCGTTTGGGCCGCTGTTTTCAGATTCCCAGGAGGTCGTATTTTGTTTCGTTGAAGTGGTATGTAACTGAAAACTTCATAAATAACTTGGCCACAACGTCAACTCAGGGCCGCTTCGACGCGTCTAAATCCACCTTGAGATGTTTGCTTAGAAAATAGGGTGCATAGATTCGCGTGCAAACTTTTTTTCCAATTTGTTTTCCCGAGGTAGCGGAGGGCGCTTTGAATCGCGGGGTCACTTAGAATCGCAAAATTACGGTGCGGGCCGGGAAGAATTAATACTCGCGTGTTCAACCGTGTGTCGGGCCCTTGCAATGTGACGCCGGATTAATCGCATCGCGGGGTTTATTGAAACATGGCAGGCAAGCTACTCAATGCCAAGAACGCATCGCATAAAGTTAATACAGTCGAACACGGATATATCGAACACGGGTATATCGAATTATTGTCTATATCGAACTCATAAATTATCCCCTTGAAAATTCTGTGTAAAAGTATAGGAATTCGTACTTCTATATCGAACCGCATTTTTCCCTACATTGGTTATATCGAACAACGCGCGAGCTGGAAGGTGCTCTTCGGCGGTCGATGCACCCCCGATTGAGGTTGAGGAGGATGTGGAGGAATGGGCGGGCATGGCGAAGACTGGCTCGCAAAACTAATCCCTCCTACCGGAACGAATTTGCGCTTGCCCAGTCGGGCCCCGCTACCGGCCGCCGTAGCGTTAGCGGACGGAGCCCGGTATGCTAAATCTCTCTAGACACACAAGCCCGAACGCTCGGAAAATGTGACAGTGCGAGGTAGGGTTGTCCCAAATGCGCACGTCCTTTTTTTTTTTTTTTGCGGTGCGTACGTTCTCCGGCTTGCCGAAAAAGAGTTTTGTTTTCTCTCTGTCTGTGTCTGTCTTCCCCCGATGTCGTCTCGGGAAATGGAAGAGGGGACGAAGGCGCTGGCGGCCTCCTCCTTCTTTTGCATTTTGCTGCTGTTGCTGCTGTTTGGCGAGTTGTCCCGCACCTTTCGGAGATCACTGTTTCTCTCGGAGATGACCATCGCGAGCGCTTGGAATTGTTACCTTCAAAGTTCTTCTGGTACGTGTGCGCTGTTCTTCTTTTGCGTGCGTGTTCTGCGTGGTGTGCGAAGGCGCAGCGTACTGCTGGAATTTTCTAGTTGTGCAGCCTCGAGAAGATCGAGACCAGCGTCTTTAATTTCATTTCCAGGACGAAGAAGCAGGCGATTTTTTTTTTCACGGAAATAAAGCGTCCTGTTGCGTCGGGAGTGCGGAATTAGTTGTCATTCTCGAATGCGACGATCGGCAAGTGATCGTCCGCCATATGAGGTCTCAGAGCTCATATTTTTTATATCGAATTTTTCATATATCGAACTATTTCGCGATCCCCTTGGAGTTCGATATATCCGTGTTCGACTGTATATTGACACGTTATGTCCTAGATGAACCATGCATGCACCAATAGTCGTAACAAGTTCCGGCAATTTGTGAGAAAATAAAGAACGCCCAGAAACGAAGGCCGTGTGTCCACACCGGCTGGCTCGTTTGAATTGTAAAAAAGCGTGGTCGGGCTGGTTTGCCCGAACACGCGAAAGTATGCCGAGGCTTGAAGGAGGCGAGTTGCTGTTGCTGCCTGCCCTGCAAATGATTCCTGCGACCCTCAGTTATACCTAGCATCTAACCCAGATGGGGTTTTACGCTGTTAAATGAGACAGGTTGTAGGGAAGAGCTGCGTTTTAATTTAGAGTATCCTATAGTTTCTACGTATACGAATTGATATAAGAACACTTGCTATGGCGTTCGGGTCAGCCATGGCAGCAGGTACGCGTTCTTTTCGAGGACACGCTTTCATGCGAGCGCCTTCCTCGCTCCGTGGCTTATGGTAATTATTCGGCGCCTGATGAGCAACTAATGGACCCAGGCGAGGCATCTTGTCGGCCTGTTGCTTCCTCGTCTTTTTACCGGACGCGGGGAACGTTGATGTAACATTTTCTCATCGGACTCAGGCTTTCCCCTTCAGCTCGCTCAAAACGAGGAAGAACAAGCATATTTGTTGTTCGTGGGAGCGGTTTGTTCGTGGGAACACTTCGTTGCAAAAAAAAAAAAAAAAAATCACATCCGACGGATTCCTTTAGGCGCGAATCCCGCTCGGTTTTGAGGGAATAAGTGGGTAGTTCGTGCTTCTGTTTGTATGTGTGTTAAAGTGGTGATGTGGGCTATACAGTCGAACACGGATATATCGAACTCCAAGGGGATCGTAAAATAGTTCAATATATGAAGAATTCGATATAAAAAATATGGGCTCTGAAACCTCACCTATTGCGGACGATCACTTACCGATCGTCGTATTCAAGTATGACAACTAATTCCGCACTCACGACGCAACAGGATGCTTTAATTCCGTGAAAAAAAAAATCGCTGGTCTTGGCCTGCTTCTTCGTCCTTGAAATGAAATTAAAGACGCTGGTCTCGATCTTCTCGAGGCTGCACAACTAGAAAATTCTAGGAGTACGCTGCGCCTTCGCACACCATGCACAACACGCACGCAAAAGAAGAACAGCGCGCACGTACCACAAGAAATTTGAAGGTAACAATTCCGAGGCTCCCTGAACGGACTCCAACAAAGCGCTCGCGATGGTCATCTCCGAGAGAAACAGTGATCTCCGAAAGGTGCGGGACAACTAGCCAAACAGCAGCAACAGCAGCAAAATGCAAAAGAAGGAGGAGGCCGTCAGCGCCTTCGTTCTCTCTTCCCTTTCCCGAGACGCCATCGGGGGAAGAGAGACCCAGAAAGAGAGAAAAAAACTCTTTTCCGGCAAGCCGGGTAACGTATGCAGCCGAAAAAAAAGGACGTGTGCAGTAGGGGCGTCTCTACCTCACACTGTCACATTTTCCGAGCGTTCGGGCTTGTGTGCCTAGAGAGATTTAGCATACCGGGCTCCGTCCGCTAACGCTACGGCGGCCGGTAGCGGGGCCCGACTGGGCAAGCGCAAATTCATTCCGGTAGGGGGGATAAGTTCCGCGAGCCAGTCTTCGCCATGCCCGCACATTCCTCCAAATCCTCATCAACCTCAATCGGGGGCGCAGCGACCGCCGAAGAGCACCTTCTAGCTCGCGCGGCGTTCGATATACCCAATGTCGGGAAAAATACGGTTCGATATAAACGTACGAATTCCTATACTTTTACACAGAATTTTCAAGGGGATAATTTATGAGTTCGATATAGACAATAATTCGATATACCCGTGTTCGATATATCCGTGTTCGACTGTAGTTTGTTTATATAAAACCGAAATATAACCAGCGCTGAAGACGGGACAAGAAAGTGACAACGCACAGCACGGTGTGTCATCGCTTTCTTGCCCCGTCGTTGACGGCGTTTTCAATTCTCGTGTGTGTGCGTGCTTTCATGTGCGTGCGTATGTGTGTGTGGGAGAGAGAGACTGATTGGCCTGTGCTTCGCTTGTTATTCGGAACATTGCTGGCGCTAGGTGGGACAAGGACGACGAATTACACACAAATGAAGCGCACACTACCAACTGATTTATTAATCACAACAAACACAACTTATAAAGGAAAAAATCAGATGACGTGAAAGGTGGAGTTAATCAATATCGCTGAAAATGTATACAATATTTGTCATGCGCATGCGCTTGCCTACGAACTGTCAAGTAGTGCCATCTCAGTTGTCGACAGTGCAATCGATGGCGAACTGATAGTCTTTTTCTTTTCAGATAACGTAGGCTTCCCATATCTCGCGAGTGATCGTTTCTGAATATTTAAAGAGGATTGTGGTGCTTTCGAATTTTGCAGAGCACCCATGTCTGTCGCAGTGGGCAGCCAAGTGCCCTGGGGCTGAGACTTGCTTGAACATTTTTTTATGTTCTCTGAGTCGTTCGTTAACGCAGCGTCCAGTTTGGCCTATGTAAGCCTTCCTGCATGACAAAGGTATCTTATAGACAACCCGGAGCAGCATTCGACAAACTTACTCGTGTGCTTAATGCCACATCCTGTTTGTTTAGTATCACCCGCGAGATATGGGAAGCCTACGCCATCCGAAAAGAAAAAAAGACTATCAGTTCGCCATCGATTGCACTGTCGACAACTGAGATGGCACTACTTGACAGTTCGTAGGCAAGCGCATGCGCATGACAAATATTGTATACATTTTCATCGAGATTGATTAACTCCACCTTTCACGTCATCTGAATTTTTTCCTTTATAAGTTGTGTTTGTTGTGATTAATAAATCAGTTGGTAGTGTGCGCTTCATTTGTCTGTAATTCGTCGTCCTGTACCACCACCATCATCTTCGCCCCAGAGCGAGGATTCCCCAGCGATGTCGTGTGCCATGAACGTTCCATTCTCAATGGCAGAACTTCTGGCTGCACTGGCCTTCATCAAAAAATCCACGTGCCCAGGTCCGGACGACGTCAGCTATACAACCCTTTCGCATTTAGGTGAAAAGGGGAAAGGCTGCCTTCTAAACGTTTTTAACCGCTCATGGGAGACCGGCCGACTAGAGCCGAAATGGAAACACGCCCGCATTGCGCCAGTTCTAAAGCCAGGGAAAATTCCAACGGCCATAGAGTCTTACCGTCCCATAGCCCTCCTGAGCTGTGTCGGCAAACTGATGGAGAAGATGGTGTTGTATCGCTTGGACTGGGATTTGACAGTCAGAAATGTATACCCGCCACATATGTCTGGCTTCCGCAAAGGCCGTAGCAGCATCGATAATGCCATTGCCCTTGCAACCACCATAAAACAAGCTAAGTATCGGCGGAACATCACCATTGCCGTGTTCCTGGACATCAAATCAGCCTATGACTGCGTAGCGCATGATGCCATTCGCTCGGCGATGAAGTCTTCAGGAATAGGAGGCCGCATGTATGCATGGCTATCAGACTATCTCTCCGATAGGTATGTATACATGTCAACACACAGCGGCGACTCAGCACTGTACAGAGTGACTCGAGGTGTTCCCCAGGGCGGGGTGATAAGCCCCACGCTGTTCAACATCTCCATTATAGGCCTGGAAAAATGCTTGCCGCAGTCGGTTGAAATCTCCTCGTACGCGGACGACATCTGCATATGGAGCTCTGGCCGTAACAGACGTGTGCTACGGTCGAGACTTCAGCGAGCAATCAACTCCATTGCATCGTTCTTGGCAGCACGAGGAATGGAAATTTCGGCAAGCAAATGTGCTGCGTTGGCTTTTACGAAGCGGGACCTCACGCACTACCGGCTCACTGTTGGCGGCACTGACATCTTATACCTTCCCAGCTATAGGTTTCTGGGGGTGACATTCGACAGGTCACTCACCTAGTCACCTCATGTCCGCCATCTCAAGGAGAAGCTTACCTCAATCGCCCGTATATTCAGTATGCTCTCCAGAAACTCCGGCGGTTGCTCCGTTAGCTCTCTCCTTCGGCTCTACGAAGCGCTCTGCGTTGGCCTCATACGCTACAGCATCGCCAATTTGGGCCCCCTTTCTAAAGGAACTATCAAGGCCCTAGAGTCCATGCAAGCACAGATCTTGAGGACTTGCATTGGTGTTCCGAAAACTACCTCTACTGTTGGAACATTGACGGAATGCCGACGTCTGTCACCCTTGGCTCTCGGCACGCAGGAGCTTCTCCGCGTGCGACTGCGTATTGTGGCCAGGCAATGTGACCACCCTTTAGCGCCAAGTTTGGTCCCTGAAGTGTGCGAATTTCTGCCGCAGCATTACCAGCCGCCATCACTTCATCTCCACCCGCCCTGGATGTTCCCGCCCATGAAAATAGTGACCACGGTGCCCGGAATTACACGCAAGGAGCATATTCTACCTGCCGCTCTACGGTTTTTTGCTCTTGAATATATGTACAACGCATACGGAGGTCATCCACATCATCCACTGTCGCAGTGTGGATACCTTCGTCCCGCACCACCCTCAGTGCCATGCTCAGCCACAAAACATCATCTACGGCTGCCGAACTTGCAGCTCTGCGGATGGCCTTGGCTCACATCATCGAGCAGCCGGCACGCGCGTGGGCCATCTTCACGGACTCTCGGGCTGCACTGCAATGTCTGGCGTCTTTCCCCAAAGATCAGCTTGTGCTTGATGCACAAGCTTTACATCTTCAAGCTCTGCAAGCGCATCATCAAATAGCACTTCAGTGGCTCCCTGCCCATTGCGGGATAACTGGAAATGTGAAGGCGGACGTTGCAGAATCCACAGCGCATGACCAACGTGGATCAAAAATACCGGTGCCATTTTCTCGCAAAGATGCTTCAGCCCTTGCATCCAGTGTGGCATGGAGCATGCAGCGATCGCTTTGGGCAGACGCATCCAGCCATTACGCGCCCCTCTACTCTATCGACCCGCATTGTAATTTTTAAGATGCCACCTGGACTATCCAAGAATGATGAAGCAGTACTGCACCGCATGCGGTTGAACGTCGCCTACACGCGATACTACTGCTACAAACTCAACCAGTCTTCCTCGCCTCTGTGCTCACAGTGTGGTGTGCGTGAAGACCTCCAACACCTAATATGTGACTATGTGCGCTTTACTACACAAAGAGTGTCTCTCGCAGTGTCCCTGGGCCGGCCGCTGTCCGCAAAACTAGAACTGAGGGACGTATTAGGTCCTTGGAACTCTTCCAAACGTGCCGCTCGTGCAACGAAAGCCTTATTGGCATACCTAAAAGACACAAGTCTTGATCAGACTTTGTAATTAGTTAAAATCATATGTATTCCTCTTCATAATTACAATCATCATCCTCATCGCATTCATCTGGCGTAGCAAGCCAGACATCTTAGCTGGGCTGACATCGCCAGTTTTCATTAAAGATTGTTCTCTCTCTGTCTCTCTCTCGTCCTTGTCCCGCCTAGCGCCAGCAATATTCCAAGTAAAAAAACCAACTAGCCCCATTTCAAGCTCGCTTGTTATGCTGACGACAGCTGTTATAAAGCATTCCAGAGCCTATTGACGTGAGCCAGAAAGCTGGATAGGCGGGACTGTGAAACAGGAACTAGCATTCAAAGAAGGCTTCGAATAAAATCAGGCCGTCTTAAAATCATGCTGACGTAGAGGGGGACAGTTAAACTTGGCGGCATATGTAGTTAGTCGCAGCAGTGGTCTGGGACACGGCTTCACAGGGATGCCGGTTGTATGTGTGGGGCTCTTCGACAGCGCGACAGGGTACCTACAACTACAAGCCAGGCAGGAACACCCCTCCCCCGCTCCCCCTCTTCCGCTGTCGACGATTCTCCAGACAAAGCATTGCAAGTTTCAAGTAGCCAGCTTTTCCTTCGGTTGGAGCTAACCTCTTCCATGAGCCAACATTTATCGCTCTTTATCACGTCGAAGAGGTTGTTGTACCAGATTCCGGAGTGCTAAATCAGGCGTAACTATTCGGGCGGCAACTTTTCAGCACTAATTGCACCAAAATCGTAGTGGGTTTTGATAGAAAAAAAGAGTTTTAGTAGAAAGGGCTGAGAAAACAGCTGTGGTGTCAAACATGAAAAACAGTTTGTTTCTTGCAGATCAAATGTGGTTTATTGCATTCCCCTGAAATTTGGTCGCTTTTATGTTGGCCAAACGGACCCCTCCTTAAATGTTCTTTTGCGGGATCATCATTCCACCCATTGGAATGATTGTGTTTGAACGCCTTTCCTTCATGATACAACAATACTGTTCCAGCACGGTGACCAAAAGGCGAAGGAAGTAGTGGACCGTATAAAATTCGAAAAGTGTCTGACTTGTGTCGTAGCGCTCCATCTTTTTCTCTTTTAGATGCACAATTTGCATATCTTGTTGAGAGCGGTACATGAGAACGTGCGCCTGCGCAGTTGCTTTGAATGGGTTCATATGTCATGTTTTTTTTTGTTTTATACCTTCGATTGCTTTATATTTGTGTCTCTTCAAAAAAACAAAATTAGTTTTGGTTCAGCGCTTGTCCAGAGTTATCCTCCCCCCTTGTCCCATTATTTGTGCGCTGCGAAGATGAATCGTAGTTGATACAACACTTAGCAATTTTTCTCGCAAAGTTAGTATCCAAGGCAAACAGCTTGGCGTGTGCAAAATGGCACTTTGATAAAACGGTTGTACCAGGTTCCTGAAAGTGGCCCCAGCAGCGGAAAAGAGCTGTGTATGATGTCTTTTGGGGTATTGAGACGTTAGCTGTTTACTCCCCCTTCGCCACGGATCGTGACATGCAGTGAAAAAAAAAGTCCGCGGCTATTGCAAAGGGGCGAAATGATGCCCTTCGCGTTCGTGAAATTCCCGGCTGGTATTTATTGCACTTGCCGGCATACGTGTGGAGAGAGAAAAAGAGAAAGAGAGAGAAAGGGAGAAAGAGAAAGGAAGATAAAGGAAGAGAGAAGAGAAAGGGAATAGAAATAGAAAGACAGAGAAAGAAGAAAGAGAGAGACAGGGGAGAGAGAGAGAGAAAGGGGGAGGGAAGGGGGCGGCTGTCCGTGGCAGGGTGGAGTGGAGATCGAAATTGGGGCACGCTGACGTCACCTCTGCCCCGGCAATTACGGCCCACGATCGCGTCAAGGTGCGGCCGGAAAAGGCGACAGGCGACGCTGGCGCACCCCTTTTGTACCCACATTGGTGGCGGCATTGTGCAGTGCCTTTTCTTTGCGGACTAATGAGCAATGCATATCGTGACAATGACGACGACGACGAGAACGGTCATGATGATGGGGGACAACACGAAGAACAATGAGTCGTTTGTTTTCTCTATTTTGATCACCGACATTATCTCCGCTAAGATTTATTAAAAATTTGAACAGCTTGGCTTATTACAATTTACTTTCCTCGCACACACAAAAAAGTAAATTTAACGCCCTTAATCGACACATGCGCTAGGAGACTCCTCGTGCGATCGAAGGGACGTTTTTCTGTCCCAGACGCCGACGCCAACGTCTAAGCAGGCTTTTTCGCACAATAGGCATTTATTTGTTCCGCATTATAAAGAACCTCATACCATTCATTTGTGATTGCAGCGGCCGTCACACGCTCAGCGGCTATCTGCACTTTTTCAACCATGACTTCGCTGTCCTTACTACTCCGCGTTTTGACATGAAGCCAGAACTTTTTACTGGCGTGTTGTCGAACGGGAAATCTGACAAAAGCCTCTGAACGGTTCATAATTCTTGGTTGCTGCACTAAGCGCGACCGCGCATTTCGGAAAAAAAAAAAAAAAGCGCCTGCACCCTTCGTACTCACTGCGGGGTTCTAGATGTTCTACCGGGTTTACGGGTTGCGACTACCGGGTTCTACATGCGCGGCTGTTTGTCAGCGTTAGTGTAAGAACAAAATGGCCTGCGTATTTTTTTGTTATTGGTCTGACCAGTGGACAAATGTCAAGTTTGCAGGAAAGAAAAACAAGTAAAATAAAATAGAAAAATCCCGGGCCATCTCCGCTACCGTGAAACCAGGAGAGGAGCGAAGCATGCAGTGTATAAGTGTATTGTTTGCGCCTTGGCGTTTTTGCCCATGGAGATAAAACGGTAAGGAGTAGAGGTATACAGCTTTGCTGTAAAAGTCTCGTGTGTTTGAAGCACGAAGCGTCCTAGCGAAATTTCGAAAACGAGTGTCCCGGTGTGTTCTTTTAGTACGCGCTACGTTCTAGCACGTGACGTTAGTAAACGAGTGTCCCGGTGTTTTAGTACCGTGACTACACGAGACGGGATACGACGATGATGACGACAGGAGACGCCGACAGCCCGAGCCCCTAAGGAGCTTCGCTCCTAAAAGTAACGCTACACCTGTTGTAGTTCCCCGTGGAGGCTGGGCCAAAGCTGCGAGCGTAAGCACAAAAGCTATACTCGGGAACAAGTTAAGAACAGCAATAGCTCATGCACGGTATCACTACGCCTAAGCGACGGACCCGGATGTCAACGTGCGCGCGCGTTTTGAAATGAGATTGCTATGAATGCGTGATGTTGCCTGCCTTTTCTCACGTAGTTTATTTGTCGTCACTGCAGTAGTTTATAAGCATATTAAGTACACAAAATCAGGGAAATGGCTCGTGCTGCGTTCCAAATATTCCCAGTAACGCACTACTTGCGTCGCGCGGAGTCACATCCGGCTGCGGTGATGAAGCACAGAGACAACTTCCGTTGCCGTTCTTAAGTTGTAACCGAGTATAGGCGTGCTGTTATTCAGCAAATCAACAATACGCGTCCATCCTGTCCATCATACCATAATCTGGCGCAAGGTATACCCGAGAGGGGCAGGGTTTGCACAGAATCAAAACTTTATTCTACCTAAAGTTCACACCAAGTTGGTTAACCAAAGGCACACTTTATGAAGCCAAAAGTCTCACAAGTTTCATTAGAACGTGACCTTGAATTATCCCGGCGCCGACACGAACGGTACGAGATAGCAAAATTAGATTCGGCAATACAAAGCACGCCAGCGTTATATAAGAGAGGGAAAAGGATTACCAAGGTTAATAATGATTGTATAGGGATTGAGAGTAATTATTAGTAAGGCCATGTTCAGACTACCGACGTAAAAGCCATATCGGGATCTATGAACGTAAAAAAACGGCGTCTCACGGAGTTTCATTGGCTGAGACGTGAAGTGACGCCATTCTTTAAAGATACTACGACAGTTGCGGCAACAGTCTGAACCCGGCCTAAGGTGGTATTAAAGGAGTACTGACACGAAATTTCTCGCTTTCAGTTTTTATGCTGTAAAGAATACCTATGGTCCCAGTAATTACGAAAATCGAACCGAAAGGCGTCAGCCACCAACATATAATTAATTATAGCACGTTTATTGCAACCACTTTCAAATTCGGTCGCCGCGCGGGAAAATGGCCGTTCGAAGGAGAGCCTGCAAGCGGACTGCCTGACGTCACGGTCTCCGTGACGTCGGACCGTGACGTCATGGTCTCCGTGACGTCAGGGACGTTCGCTGCATCGTCTGCTACGGATTGCACGCGGTTCACACTAAAGCGCTGGACACATGTACGATTTGTACACTCGATTCGCATGCGACTGATCGTTACGACTGTCACCACGACTAGTCGTACGCGTGAATTTGAGACACATGACCCGATGCGTGCATGCGATGCGTCGTCGGCGTCGCTCCGCCCACCGTTTTTGCTCCATGGTCAACTACGACTATCGCTGAGCTGAATTTGTAGATCCCGCGCGTTTAATCGCAAAAAATGGATAAAGCAGGCAATCGTGAAGCGTTTCCTGCCTTCGGAAACAGTTCGCGCACACGCCGGCCGCGCCTGCCAGCTCGGACACTCAGCGGCTCGATCCGGCGCAGACCACGGTAGCAAGACGGTAGCAACCGCTTGTCGCTGCTCTTCTGAATCAATCTGATCGTTAAAATGAAGTTCCACATGCGAGAAAGTAGGTGTTAGTGTGGTGAAAAATTGTGCTTGGGATTGTTATCAGGGCTTATTTTAAAAGCGGCGATCAGATATCTGCCGCGATGCAAGCGTATACGCTGACCGGCCCCCCGCGGCGCGCGGCGGGCGGTGCGCCGACCGGTCGAGAGATGGCAATACCTGCGCGGAAACGTGAAGTGCGCACTTCGCAAGCCTTGCTCACAGCGGTACCGCAGCCAAGCCAAACCTCCTATCGAAGCGAGACCGCCCACAACAACAGCGCAGGCTATCGCTTCCGGTTCCGGAAACAACTGTATGACGTCATGCTGAATCGGCCGCAAAATCGCGGATAGCCTGACGTCACACCCTAAGCGATTTCGCTAGTGCTGCCGATTTGTAATAGTTCGCGGCCAGGGCAATTAAAATCGATTTTTGATGCGTTTCCAGCCTCGGATCGCTCCAAAAATTTCTGTGGGTAATCTGTACAAACTACTGAAGCCAATTATATCGTTATTTAGGCCTCTAAATTTGGTGTCAGTACTCCTTTAAGGTGTATGAAGACTGTGTATATGGTGGATTAAGATGAATTAAGGTGTGATTAAGGGAGAATATGGGACGCAAGCTGGCAAACACGCAGGCGGACCAAAAGGTTCGCGTTAAGGTACCCCAAGACACACTATGGTCTTTAAAATTGCTTCGAACTTCTCGTACAAGTAGCATACAAGTGATAGCACTGTGTATGGTGGGAGACCGCCATCAATGCTAACGTAATGCTCACCCAAGAAGTTAGCTGATAAAAAAAAAACATAAAAAAATACTGGACGTCCGCCTCGGTGCGACAAGCGAATGAGGCCTAATGTAACTGGCGCCGAGAATCTTTCCGGCGTGTAACTTATGCTGTTTTTCTTTTTTTGAGCGCCCGCTGCAAAGGGAAACAGAGGCCAGCCCCGAGGATATACGTTGGGATTCTTGGAGAGCGTATGGTAACGTCGCGTTAATTAAAGCGATTACGCACAGAGTCGTTGAGCGAATTAAGAAATCGGCGGGCCTTCTTTTTTCTGGGTATAAATAAGATTACGGTGGCAACCGAAAGCAACGGCGTGACGGGTCTGGCTCTTGTTCAAGTAGTGTAGCTCTATTTTCTTTTACCGCGTCCTTGGAGTGTAGCCGTAAGCCTCATGTGCCACTTTCCTAAAGTCTCGGCAGGTTGTGCAGTACGTGATTTTGTTGTCGCACCTGTTTTTTTTTTTTTTTTTCAAATCTGCGCCACGTTTATAAAAAAAATTCAAGGAAGATTGCACTCACGCGCAATTGATACTTGAATGGCTAAGCTGTTGCAGGTGTGCATTACCGGACGCATATATAAGTTTCAGTATCATTGTTTATTTGCATAGTTGCGGTGCTAGTAATCGTTGTCATATGCATCCAAGAGGCCATCGTCTTCTTCGCGGCGAGTGGTGGATGATAAGTCATCGTCAGCATTGTAGACTTCACCAGCTCAACTGGCGAAGCTTGCACAAAGTCGCGCAGGTCTTGAACCAAAGCGAAGCTGGATGATTTCTTAATACGGGAGGAGCTGAAGGACACATCACCGCGTATTTGTAAAAGTTTGAAATTGTTTAGTTAGGTCTGCCAAAAAACTAATGCATTTCCTTATCCACTAGTTGGTGTACTGGAAAGCTCTGATAAGATATCTGCACACACGGCGCGTGCGTGAAACCGGGGTTCCATTGAGCCAAAACGGTTACTTGAAAATCGCGAAAAGGGAACGGTTCTATTGATAAGACAATACGCGCATCGATCATGATAAAGGAGTACAGTCGGGATCAATTTGAAGGTTATCGCGGGAGCGCCGACCGATCGAGACGACAGTGCCGTTGCGTGACACTTTTTAGCAACGAGATTATGCTACGTTTGCTTCTCCCTTGGCTGTTCCATGCAGTGCGCGCACTACCATCAGAAGCGATAACGGCCGCGCTCGTTTCTTTTTTCTTTATTCTTTCCTCTCGCCATCGATATACTTCCCACTGATACGCAGCCTTCCCAGGGCAACTATGTCGGCATGCCGGAGCATTCTATTATAAAAAAAATTGTAATTTGCTTCTGCAATGCGCAAATGTCGAGGTAATCAAATCGCCGAAAAACGAAGCGCGGATACGTCATGCAAAGAGGAATGAAGCAAAAGAATGTGGCACTCGGCCTTTGCAGAAGGGGGTGAGCGAATTCTATGCAACAGCCAAGGGGTTGGGGTGGGTAGCGTAATCTCGTCTTCGCCAATGAAAAAAAGTGCCCCGGAACGGCGCTTTCGTCTTGCTTGGTCGCTGCTCCTGCGATAACCTTCAAATTGATCCTGACTGTACAACAGTATACGTTCGCCCTCATAAACCACGTATTGGTGTAGATTTATATCGTTCGTAGATGCGTTTACTTAGTGCGCGAAAAATCGTCGCAAGGGTTTATTCTTCGTTTGCGATTAGGTTATTTGAAGGTTTGGCGATCGATTGGACGCACTTCAAGCGAAGGTTGGACACATTTTAGTTTTCGTGCTTCTCACAACTTTCTTTAAAAAGGGAAGGTAATTTTTTTCTCGTTTTTTTTTTGTACCAGTTTCTAAAGCGAGCCACATTGCAGCGATGGCAGTTTAGCTGTTTGCGCCAGACAAATGGTGTTTGTTTCCTAACCGAGGGCCCGAGGGACTTGGAGGCAAAACTAATCAACCCCTCGGAGCTGTTTTTTCAGTGTGAGACGACAGTTGCAGCGGGAATATATAAACTAAGAAAAGTGTCAGTCGTTCTGTTGAATTGTCGTTAGGGCTAAAAGCTCACGGCGGTGCACTCGCTAACGTCTGTTTAGGATGGTCTGTGTGATTTCCCACTGTCTTTTTATTCGTTCTTCAGCTTTCGGCTTTATATATTCGGACATACAGTGAGGATGACCACCCTCCCCTCCCCAAAAGAAAAAAAAAGAAATAGAAAACGGTACTGTGTAGGGTGAGTACGAAAGATCCATTTAGACGTGTACACCAAGCGGTGAATAGAGGCTTTCGTTGCACGGCGAAAAGGGCGTCTCCTTCCGAGACTTTGTGCCAGAAATGCTTCTAGTAATTTTTCTTTTCTTGACTCCACAGTTTATGAAGCAAGGACCATGCTTGTGACTGTTTTCAGCAATTGATGTAATAGCCGCTCGAAACTGTGCTTACGCCACCTGAATCTGACAACGGTCAAATAAATATACACTTAAACCTGGATGTGACAAACCTCTATGTAATGAATTCCTGGGGTTAACGAAGTTTTTCAATGCCCCGTTGCTAGCCAAGTTGAAACCAGTGTGTGCGGCCTCTATAGGTAACGAAGGCGTTGCCACGGTTAGCATTGAATTAACGAATTCGCTTCGCTGATGAGCCTTTTTTTTTGCTCTTTTTCTGAAAAATCGTCTGGAGAAATGCACTAATTTAGCGACTCTCGTCCGCACCGCAAACTACCATGCGTTTCCACGTGTGAGTGTGGTGTCGGTTAGGTACTAGGCCTGCCCGTCGGCGTATATACATATTGGCGGTGAGATGTTTGAGTGGCGCCCCCTGGCTCTGACGTCGGCTTAGGCTCTCGCGCCGCTGTCGTCTGCTACACTACGCTTGTGAGGGGCCGCAGTGCCTGTGCTAGAAATCGCCCGCTTTGACACTTTAGTGCACCAAAAAGCGTATTTCTTTTCCTTCAGTTATTTTTTCCAGCTTCTGACATATCTGAATAATTTCAAGCTGTATCCCCCACAACTTCGTAACAGTAACACACGAGGAGAGAGGACAACTTTCTTCAGAGCATCGGTCAGAAGATCGTGTGTAACTCGTCCTTCCTAGCTTATTCGCGAGGTTCAGCGCTCGGAGCTCCTGGATAAGTAATCAAAATGCGTAGGCTTCCCTACAGTATTTTTGAGATGCTCTTATGAAGACTCAACAGTCTAATGCTACGTACCAAGCAGCGGGCCCCTACGCGTGCATCGCACAGCAGAAAATAAAGTGGCTGTCTTCTAATGTTTTTTTTTTTTCTGTGCCCTACCTATTAATTTTTCTGCGCCATCACAAACGTCTTATTAGTAGGTTTGGGGGTGTTGGGAGGCTCACAAAGATCGCGTGGATATTTTCTTCAGGCTGTATTCCATACATCCCCGTCTTCACAAATTGGCTTTCGCTATGGCTGCGTGCAAGAAGGTGCATATCCGCAGTATGCGTTGTTTATTCACATGAAAATACAATGAGAAGGTTTGTGCTACGCCATCGCGATCGCGCCCCAGACGACGTTGTCCAGAGTACCGTCGAAGGCGGCTTTTGTGCTCCGATTTATGACAACCATCGTTATCATAACGAACTGACTCTACACCCAAACAACTGACATAAGTATACGGTGTTGAAGGCTTGATATACTCGCTAACGAACGCAATAAATAGTATACGTGCGTACAATACAAGAATCGAAACCGTTGAAAATTTCCAAGAAGCTCTTTATTGTATTTGTACCCTTCCAGGCGTAAAGAACAACTACTGGTCTACTCGGGATGGCGTTCTATGAATCGAAGAAAATTACTCTTACTCTCTTGTCCTGGACTGAAGACCCGGCCCAATAATCAGCTCGATTTTACTGTTGTAGGTTTCTCCTCCTCCTCCTCCCTCTCCTCTTGAGTGCTGCTTTCCTATAACGCATATCTGAATATTGGGAAGATATGACTGTGGCAAATGTGCCGAAATATCCCTGCAGCTCTGAACAATCATAGTGTTACTGTATCTTTACCGTAGACGTGAATTGTTTTGCTCAATAAACCTCCATACTGGTTAGAAGCCTGGTATAAAACCAGCACGTGCCTATACACAGAGTGGGTTATTTGGAACTCAACCTACAGTTTTTGGAGCCCATAGTACATGTCGGCATACTTTCGTGCCATAACAACGTAAAGTGATGGGATGCAACAGTACTTTCGAGCGTTCGGCAAGCTTAAAAAAACGGTTTTACCTTACGATTAACGGGAAGGGGGAAGCCTTCGACCAAAGCCGACAGCCCCGAAGGCCTGGAATTTGTTTTGATCTTGTATTTTCGCTCTTGTCGGTTACTAGCACCTGACTGTTGCCTTTGTTAGAAAGATTGCTCAATACAGAAGCTGACGCCTAACTCCGACACTTCTCGCTCCACACAGGACCGGATTCGCAAGGAATGGGGCGACGCTGGCATTGTTTCTTCCGTATAGGTATCCAAAACTATACTTTAACTCCCGCCTTGAGCTAGTGTATGCGATTTTAAGTCTATCATGATAAAAAGTCACGCACGCGCAAAATATGGTGCGGTCAAGCAACACACGTCAACCGAGCGCAAAGAAACGGCAGGTAGAGAGAGCCAGATTGAAGCAGACGACAAATGCGAGAATCCCTAAGCTGACGTCACGGAGGCGCGCTTCGCAGCGCCGCCCGTGCTCGCGCTCACCCCCAATAGTCGCGCGTTTCCACTGCCACGGCCGTGCCACTGCTATCTGTGGTGTCGGTTCGTCGGTGATGAGTTCTGCTACAAGAAAACGAAAAGTTTTGTCTTTCCAAGACAAACACGCTGTTTTAAATGCCGTCTCCGCCGGCGAGAAAGAAGAACGTAGCCGCCCGGTATGGTAGTATACCAGCTAGCACCCTCTCACCAATTTGAGCGCGGAAAAGAGCACCAAGTTCATCACATTCACGAAAATACGCCCTTTCAGCATGAGGTTGGTCCCTGAAACGCGTTCAAGCACCGAAAAGCGTCAATAGGCAGAACTGATTTTTAAGTTACGCTTGTGAATACGGGGGGGAGTGAGATTGGTTCTTTTAAGCTCGTGGGAAATCAGCAGGCGTAGATAACGCAGTTTTTCACTGTGGAATACATCCTTGAAGAATATGTTCACTGTCATGGATGTCTAGCATTTTGGTTTCGTTTCTGCTTCATGCACGGGAGTGTTATCTCAAAACCTGCATGTAGCGAAAACGTGCGCCTAACAAAAAATTGCGAAGTTTTGTCAAATTCGTTATATCCAGGTTTAACTGTAAAACCTCGCAGTCATGCCCTTATGTAGTGGTTATGATGCTCGCATATGAATTAGCGTTGAGGGCGAGCTATGTCTGTACCAGTACCAGACCCACCTGCCGTTTTATGGTGTGTGCGTGTGCACTTTAAACACAGATTAAAAAAAAAAATCCCCCTTGTGAGTATTGGGGTTCGAACCCAGTATCCACGGCTTCTGAAGTGGGAATCATAAGCACTGGGACACGGTTCATTCACTGATAAGAATTGATTTATTGATGGGCTTTAATGAGAAAGAGGCAAGAAGCCCTGGCGGGGGAATGGGAATAAAGGGAGGGGGGGTCCCTAAATTTCATTCTTATCAGTCGTACCTCTTCTTCCGCTTCAAACTGATAAGAATGAAATGTGGGGATCTTATAAGCAAGGTTTACGTCGTTTAAAAGTCAAAACGTTTCTTTGTGTTTCATTTCTGAGGCGCGTACGTTTTGAACTTGGCCCCTCTTCCGTTTCCAGCATTCGATTCCCTCTCCCAGCTCAGCGGCCTCCGACTTAATCTCACCGATTTCACAGACGGAACACTGGTGATTGCACTAAAGAATTGTCATTGTCTTATGCCAGCTTAAGTCATATGCCTGGGTAGGGACTGGCCAAGGTCTGTGGATTGCTAACTGACCTCGAAGGGTCGGGGTGCGTCGAGAAGATAGACATGCTTGAGGGCTTCCCACGTGAAAAGAAAAGAAAAGCAGTGACCCGCACTAGCAGGGGATAAAAAACTCGCGTTGGGGATTGGCCGCAACGGAGCAATATCTTACAGCGCTACGCTAGGAATGGCTAGAGATACAGAAAAAAATAAGGCTCCTTATTAGAGGAAAGCTGATAGGACTTCCAGCATGTCGTCTACATGTTACTGAACGGGGATGGAAGCAGGAAAATAAAAGCCATGAAAAAGGTATGGTTTTACAGAGAGGAAAGAAGAAAAGCTTGGTCCTTTGACTGCTCGAGGTCTTGACCGTTCAGACAGTTGATTTTGTGCCCTTCACGGCTTTTGGAATGAACGAACGAGGAGCCAAATGTTAGTTCCAGAACTGACTTCAACACCGTGTTTCCCAGCGAACGGGCTTTCTACAGAGTTATTGCCCACTCAAAAAAATCTCCGCAGGTGGGCTTCGCCACAACGCTCTGGAACGTCTGATCGGTGTGACCAAATTTGTGAATTTGAGGAATGACGATGCCGCGAATGTGATTAGAGCAAAAAACAGAATCTGCGCTGTAACAACAGCGCAAGCCGTGCATGTGTGCTGTTGCCCCAGCGCAGATTTTATTTTTTGCTTTAACAGAACGCTAGGCCTCGTCATTTGTCAAATTCGCAAATTTGGTTACACTAATTGGTCGTTCAAAAGCGTTGTGGCGAAGCCCCCCTGCGGGGATTTCTTTGAGTGTTGTACAAGTAAGGTTGGGTGTTCAAAAGAGAAGTCTCTCACAAAACCGGAGTTACAACAAAATGGCGATGCAGTTCTAAGCTTACAAAATTACGGGTGATGCATAGCATAGAAACTCTATGATGCATAGGACTTTGTGACGACAAAAGCCCAGCTGGAACTTCTGTTGATCTCCTATAAAACGTTCTGTTGAACTATTCCGCCGCGCCCGCCACCACTTGACAAGCCTCCTGGAAAGCACCGAGCTCCGAGGCTCGTTCCACTCGCAAGCCAGGGGCATCCCTTTCACCGATGTCAGTCAAGGCGACGCTATTTCTCACTCGGCAGCGGCTTACCCTCCTGCGTATTTCCAAACGCTTCGCGGCACATCGCCCCCACGTGACATTCATGTCACTTCGCATGATGCAGAAGGTTAATTAAACGGGGTCGGCGCCCAGAACCTAAACTGACCGAAACGATTCCAAATCACTATTTATTTATTTATTTATTATTTATTTATTTATTTATTTATTTATTTGTTTATTTGTTTGTTTGTTTGTTTGTTTGTTTGTTTGTTTGTTTGTTTGTTTGTTTGTTTGTTTGTTTGTTTGTTTGTTTGTTTGTTTGTTTGTTTGTTTGTTTGTTTGTTTGTTTGTTTGTAATACCTCAAGGGCCCCAGTCGAGGGGTCTTACATGAGGGGTAGACAGTTCACTAACAGGTGGTTTGTTCGATGGCTTCTTTGAAATGGGCGATACAGGAGCGGTGCACGATGGAAGCAGGAAGATTGTTCCATTCTGTGTATGTTTGTACAAAAAATGAAGGTTATGGGCAGTAGTATGCGCGCAGTGCAGATGAACAGGTTTCGAGTGGCTGATACGGCATGAAAGACGGTCAGCTGAACGGTAACATGGTGGTGCAATGCATGTTAAAATTTATGAAACAAACACAGTCTTGAAATTTTGCGGAGTCATGCTAAGTTAACCATGTTCGCTTGACATTTTAGTTCGGTGACGCTGCTATGACAGGAGTAGTCTGAATAAATTAATCTTACTGCTCGCTTTTGTATGCATTCAAGTGTTTTAGTATTAGTGATTTGATGGGGATCCCAGATGGCACATGCACATGGGATCCCAGATGGCACATGATCCCAGATGGCACATGAACTAGTGTTAGATAGGTTAAAATTTTAACAAAAGGTGGGACTAGACGTAAGTTTCTCCGTAGATAGCCAAGAACGCGGTTGACGTCATTAGTAATGTTCATTATGTGGGACGACTAGGTGAGATCCGAAGTTAGAGTGATGCCGAGGTATTTACATGAATTAACTGCTGTGATTTCAGAATTGAACAGGTAGTATTTAGGGGATGAATAAGACTGTCGGCGGTGAAAGGAAATGACACAGGTTTTCTTTATTTTGAGGGACATTAGCCATTTTTAGCACCATGAGTGAATGAAAGAACGTTCAGACTGTAGGATGGCAGCGTCGTTTGCGTTGTGAATAGGGCGATAAATAACACAATTGTCTGCGAATATACGAAAGTTAGAAGCTAAGTTATTGGGGAGGTCGTTAATATAGATTAGGAATAGTAAAGGGCCAAGAACAGTGTCTTGAGGTATGCCGGAGGTTACAGCGGGTAGGGATGAGCGGTGGTTATTAGCACAAACGACTTCTGCTTACGGTTAGTCAAGAAGTCACATATCCTGTTAAAAACAAGATTATTAAGGCCAAGACGTGAAAGCTTCAGAAATATTCTATTATGGGGAACTTTGTCAAAGGCATTTTTGAAACCAATAAAAAATGGCGTCTACAGGTAAGTTAATATCCGAGGCTAGGACTCAGGTCGTTAATGAACAGGGCGAGTTGAGTGTCACATGGCAGTCCTTTGTGAAAACCGTGTTGGTTATGGTCAAATAAATGTATTGAACATAAAAAATTATGATGTGCGAATAGATTCAGTGTTCCAATTATTTAGAGCATACACTCGTGATGGAACTGGGGCGATATTTACTCGGTGAAGATGAAAGACCTTCCTTCGGGACAGGAATGATCTTACCAAGCTTCCAGTCCTCCGGCGCCACTCCGCATGAAATGGACTGCTGCAATATGTACGAAAGAATAATGCTTGTTATTGACTTAGTGCTTTCCAGCTAAGACATCTTTCTTAAAAACTTTTTTGGAAAACAAAAAGAAGAAAAAAATAATTGGACCCGCTGGGCCCAAACGTAGGCTATCAGTGCCAGTACCCAGAACTCTACCTAGTATCCACAAAGGCTGAACGGGGAATTCCTTTTAGCAGATGCTCAATAGAATTGCCCGCGAAGTGACATTACACGTCACCGGGGGCGCTGAGCAGCAAATTGTTTGGAAACGCGCTACCCTCATTTGGCCCAGCTGTTAGAACAGAACAGAACAGAACAGAATAGAATAAAATAGAATAAATCTTTATTGTTGTGGTGGTGGTGGTTGTGTTTTGCGACGGGAAAAGCACAGGAAATTCACTGGGGATATTTTGAGCTCGGCAGGGAGCTCACCTGCATACAACCCAGTGCAGGGGAAAGGATGTATAGCGGGAGTAATAGGATAAAGTAGAAAGAGAGAGATAGAGAGAGAGAGAGAGAGAGAAAGGTATAAAGAGAGCTGTCAGTCCTAGAAAGCTGTCAGTCCGGGCACATCAGTCAATCACTGCACTCCGGGCTACAGCCGCTGCGAAGGCCGGTCATTGTCACTGAAGGGTATATAACTAGAATATAGCCAATACGGAAAGGGGTCCCAGAGTAACAGCGTAGCGCTGATGTAGCCGAGTCTTTTCGTCCGTCTGGTGAAGATCGTGCGTTTCGCTCCCCAAGGGGAACTTTATAAAGAACACTAGCTTCCCAGAGCCAACAATACAGGGCGCCATGGTTTCGCAGGGGTGGGTTCCGGAGCCTCCCGACGCTGACGTTTAGCTGCATGCCGATTCCTTTGCAGGAACCATAGAATTTGCGCGCCGACGGCGCTGTCATTCTGGGGCGATCCCGTTGATGTTCGAGCCGACACAAGAGAACCGCAGCTCCGCGGTTGCCGCAGATTTCACGGCGGGCGGAACTGGGTTTACTTTATTTTTCCGGCAGGGGCTGTGTCACCCTTTGTCGGAGTCGGCATCGAAACCTCCTCCCGCACTGCTGTTTCCCTTTCCTGGTGCGCGACCTCCGGTTCACGCGAGATCAGCTTTTTGGATGATTCTGTGTACCTAAGAACACTGTTTTGCACATCACGTGCTCCGTAACACATAAAAAACTGTGGTTGATTCCTCTGCCATAGGAGTCGGTAAAACACGAAAGTGAAATGTGCAGTGCATCTGCAGCTGAGCATGATTTGCGGGTCGGGGCCTGTATTGTGGGTGTGCTTGGTGAGCGACGTTCTGCTGGCGGGTACTAAAGGTGTACTAAAGTCATTTCCGTGACGGATATGACGTCAGGGAAATCTTGGGGTATTTTGGCATAAAACACTTTCGTGTTAAAATATAAAACCTAAAAACGAACAACCCTAAGTATAACGTGCTCTTTACTACTAAAGGTTGCTTCCCCGCAAGATGACACTTTGTGCAGGGGTGCACCCTTTACAGGCCGCTTGCTTCGTTGTATCGGCGTCACTTTCCTTACGGATATGGCGTCAACGAAATCTTCGTGTATCCGGGAATAAAACGCTTTAGTGTTAAAAATAAAGCCGTTCCACTCAATGTGAAAGCTGTCGGAAGTGCATAGCAGTGATTCGCCATAATGGGCTGTAGCGCCGTTATCCCCTCACTGCTACCACCCAATGCGATTCAAATTTCCCGCCTCCGCAGCGCTGGCGTGCCCCCTTCCTGAAACAGCGCCAGCGGGAGTTCTGTTCTTTTTGGGCTTGCCTTTCCTCCCGCACGTGCCGGCGCTGCACTGCCACTTTTTTTCGCTTACTATCGTCAAAACCAACCCAGCGAGCGTTCCTAACTAAATGAACGCGGACACTGGCGGTTAATTAAGTATTTTTTGCCTCAAATGTACCTGCAGTTTTCTTTGCGCTAAACAACGGGGATATGTACGACAAGCGCCAGCACTTCACGAGTTTCGAATGCTTATGACTATATACACCGCTTGGCTTTCGAACCCCCGGGGTTACGCCGCGACGACAGCCGCTACGACGGAACGCCGCGTGGCTGTACTTGGGTCCAGCGAGCGAGCTACGACGACAAGGCGAGCCCCTAAAGTGCTCTGCAATTAAAAATCTAGCGCTTTCACCTTACAATGAAGACGCTTCGCTGTGCATGCTACCAGTGTATTAAGGGCTGTGGCAAAGCGTTGTGTCGCGGAGCAGTTTTCCTCCCTTTCTAGAGACTCGACGACATGCTGTTTCGTCCGGAAGTCACTGCAGGGGCGGCAGCAAGGGCGGTCGCTTGCATAGTGAGCGACTTATCAATTCCGAAAGTGCCTTTCTGGGGAAAGTGGAATGAGTTATGTGCAGCCGTTGATAAGGCCCTTACATAGACGGCTGTCACAGGCCGTTGCAGCCGAGATGTAGCCAATCACATTGGGGATTCCGCAATAAAAGGAAAGAAACGGCCTTCCTTCGGTTCCCCTATGGACAGAAATGAGAAAGTATACAGCGTTCAAAGTCCTGTACGCATCTTGACAGAGAGGAAGCGGACGTTCGGCGTAGGCCTCCATAACGGTGGTGATGCCATGGGCGCTTCGTGACTATGCCCCACATGGGACGACGAGATAGAGTGGTGCGGAATATTTATGCCGGTGCGGACTCAGAGATAGGATGTTTCTTTGGCGGAGTGGACATTCCGGGCTTTTCCCCGGCCGTACGCCCTTTTGTTCATTTCTTTGTGGACGCGGCGGTGATTGGCAGGCCCGCGGTATCGGCGTAATAATAATGCTGCCCGGACTTCGGTTGATGTAAAGTCGCCGACAGAGCTCCGACGACAATGGGCCGAGCACTAGGAGCCTTGACGTTAACATTGAATAGCCAGTGAAGAGGCTGGGGGAACTCGATCCTTGACGCATGCTCGCTAGGGGTCAAATTGGTTGCTTGGAGTTGGACTACGCCAAGGGACTAAGTAGGTCAAGATGACTGACCAACCTAGCGTACGCACACGCACGAACACGCATACACACCCACACGCCCGCTCACGCACCCCCCATACACACACACGCACGCACTAACGCGCCGTGGGAATCGGATGAATGAATTTGATGTGGTAGTTGGTAGCATTTGATCCATTGTTTAGTGATTATTTGCGCCGGTCATATGCACATGCTAAATGCATGTGACGAAAGAATACTGACAAATACGTTGTGTGTGGTTGTGTGAAGAAAAAAGAAAGCGAAACAAAAGTGTGTAAATGCGGACTGTTAAAAAGTTGCTCCGTGCCTTTGAGAGTAAGCATTCCTCTGCGCTCGTTTAATTTCACGCAATTATTGGTTCGGCCTTTTGATGGCGAATGGGGACTCGGCGAATCACTCGTTATTTTCACCGCTGCAGCGCTAAGTGGATGCCCCAAAATGTTACATCGGGTCTAAGTTCGGCAACAAACCAGAAACTCCCGTTTAAAAAAAGTGCGGCCCATGCTTACCGGCATAGCACACTTCGACTTTGCACTCGTCACTGTGCGAAGATGTGGCAATAATGCCCCTGGACTCGAAAAAAAAAAAAAAAAACACAGCTCATCAACGGCGCACGAGAAAGAGAACATTTATAGGCATGGACAATTGAGAAGTAACACGAAAATATGAACCAATACCCGTTAAATCGAAGAATATAATTTGTGGAGATCCCGTGATGTCGCGGTTGTGGTATATCCAGAAAGTCACATTTCCGGACTTTAGTGTTATGAGGCCATGCGATGATTTGACTGCACGGAAAGAAATCGCGCTGTTTGTGAGTTCCGATTCATTACTTCGCGTCGGCATTTCATTTACAATAATAGCGCTTTATGTGTACGGTTCCTTGCGTTAAGTTTTATGCGCTGTTTTTTATTTCATTATGGCTGAACGCTCCCCAAGCATCCAATTTCTTGATTGATTGTAAGGTTTAACGCGTTGACGGAGCGCAGGTGATGGGGCGCGCCGTAGTGGACGGCTCCGGATTAATTTTGACCCACCTGGATATTTTTAACGTCAGCGGAAATCTCGTACACACGGGCATTTTTGCTTTTCGCCTCCATCAAAAAAGCGGCCGCCACGGCCGGGAATTGAACCCGTAACCTCGTGCTCAGCAGCGCAGCGCCTTAGCCACTGTGCCACCGCGGCCGGTAAGCATCCAATTTACCGAAATTTGTTTCGATAAGGCTGTTGAAAAACGGAAAACGATGTAGCTTCCCACTAGGTAGCGCTGTAATCATAATCATTGCTTGTCGAGCTCCTGGTCCTATCTCAGTCACATTCGATATAAATGATTCGTTAGATGCATCCCCCCCCATCTCTCTCTCTCTCTCTCTCTCTCTCTAAACTTTTGACTTCGCGTTTTCACGGTTTTATAACGGGCTCTCAGCGCCTTTTCCCGGGATGCACTATATCTCGGCGCGGTGAAGCACGCGTTCCGTTACAGTGTTCGCCCTAGTGGCTTCCATTCTAGGAGTAGGTGCCACGACGCGGCGCTCACACGGTAGCTACTTCCGTCGGCACCTTATCTCAGGAGTGTAGCGTCGTCGCGACAGCCTCCAGTATGCCCAGCGTATTCCTTCCATCTGGCCACGTACTCCTCGGCGTATTTCCGCGTTCTTCTGCTGAGCGGAAGCGCACGTCACGGTTTGCACATTAAGGCAGCTGCATCGCCTCTCTTCCTCTGCTCTGTTCTAGAAAGTTCGCACGGATCATCTTTCCATGACAAGTTTCTTTATGCTTAAGCACTCATTGCAGATGGTCAACCGTGTAACACCATGCATCTGCGCAAAAATGCGTCACTGGCGAACTTAGCACATTCAATCGCTGTAGTGCAAATGTATACATTACTTCTCTAAGGAAAAAAAACGAGAGCTAAACAATTCAAAATGATAATAATCATTTAACAAAATTAAACATCCCTATCATATACACCGACCTTACATGACCAAGACGGAAATAAAGCAGTCTCGCAAAAGTAAACTGAAATGCAAATAAAAAAATTGCGAAAAGGGAATTACACGTAGTTACACACTGTGTAGGAGTAACTTTAAGGGACAAGAAGAGCGCGGAGTGGGTCAGGGAACAAACGCGTGTTACGGACATATTAGTAGAAATTAAGAAGAAGAAATGGACGTGGACAGCGCATGTAATGCAAAGGCAAAATAACCGTTGGTCATTAAGGGTAACAGAGTGGATCCCTAGAGATGTCAAGCGTGGCACAGGGCGGCAGACGGTTAGATGGGCAGATGAGGTGAAGAAGTTTGCGGGGATAAATTGGCCGCAGTTAACACAGGACCGGGATAATTGGAAATTAATGGGAGATGCCTTTGCCCTGCAGTGGGCGTAGATAGGCTGGTGGTTATGATGATGATGATGATGGTGACACCCAGTGTGAAATATGCTGAAACAGCGTAGTTGGGGTTCCCTAGTGTCGGCTCGAACGTCAATGGTGGCTCGCCTGAGAACGGCAGCGCCGTCGCCGAGCAAATTCCGCTGTTCCGGCAGGGAGCTGCGGGAGGCTCCCCCCCTCTCTCTCCCCTAGCTGGAGGGAGAGGAACCCGCCGGCCGCGAGACCCCTTCGCGCTCTGTCGGTGGGTCTGAGAAGCTACTCTTACACCTGCTCGAGGCACAATCTACAGCAGATGGACGGAAAGGCTCGACTTATAACAGCTCCGCTGTAAAAAGCAGCCGCCATATAACGCCCTGCACCTGCACAAAAATGCATAGTTGGCGATGCGAACACATTTCGTCGTTATGATAGTGCAAACGTACATTATTTGACGAAGGAACAAAACTTAAGGACGAAGATCCGCGTAGGAATGATTGCGCTTTAGTCGACAGGTCTGGCAACTTCTGTACATTGTTTTTTAGCTTCGTGTGTTAATACGATCCAACAGCTTGCCGTTCATTCGACCTTAACATGACGCAATGCAGGAATCCTTCCATTTGTGTAGAAAGCGTTGGCCGATGACGTCATCGTGAGATTTAGTTATTTCTTGCTCCCCGTTGACCCGGAAACTGTGTACACGCACGTATGATCGTTGCAACGGTGGAGCCCACTATACGTTGGGTGCAGCAGCAGAATGGGACGCGGGTCCTTTCTGTCCAAGTGCGTGTCCACTCGTGTAGCACTCGTACTCCGTTGGGCGCTGCCGAGTGCCACTGATCGACTCCGGCAGCACTCGTTCGACTGCGTCGTGTTCTGTTTTCTTCTCTTCCCAAAACGCCGCCGTGGTGTTTTCCTTCGCCAGCATGCAGTCGGAATCCAAAAGAGACAAATGTAACTATACCTCGCAGGTTTCCTGCGCACTTCATAATTAGTGTGTGGATACAAATTTTCTGGGCGAGAATTCTTAAATTTAATTTTGCAATATTGCTAAAATAAACATTCGCTTCATAACACTGGCATTCATTCTTGCTATTAGTACTATCTTCAGTGTATTCCCGGTCAGTATAATACCGTCATCATGAATATGTTAGTGAGGCGCAACGCTTAAGAGCGAAAAAATAGGCGAGACATTCAGGTGACACATTACGTTCAGGTGGCACATTCAGGTGACACATTACAGGTGACACATGACTCATTAATAAATAAATGACACCTTTTGCGCATCACGAGGTTACGTAAGACGGTTCGTTTATGAGCTCGTTTCTATAATACGGGCATTAAACTTGAACCGAAACCGCAGCCGAAGCCGAAGCCGAAGCCGAACCTGATGTTGAAGGAACTTGTCAGAATGAGCTACGCTTTTGCTTAGGAAATCAAGACTGGATTTGAGACGTATAGCACGGACGCCGTGAGCACGGATGGCACGGGTAATCAAGCACGGTTTAGCAGAGGGTGGTGGTGAACGGGAGGGAAATCCTAAGTGGCCGACGACATTAATACAAGGACGCTTATAATTAAGAGCGTCCGTTTGAAACGTGCTGCATTGACGTCCAAGCTTGAACCGCGTGTGCTGCAGCTCCTCTAGAACTTATTTCAGTCATCAGCTAGAGTTAAGTTAAATTCTAATATTTTATACAGGCTTGCAACGTGATGTGCCTGGCTGAAAACGATAGCTAGTACCCCTCCTTATTTTAGGGGATGGGGCTGTTGGCGCCTCTTGTCGTTGTCATAATCTTCGTCTTATGTAGTAACGGTACTAAAACACCGGGAAACCTGTTTACGGCTAGCGCTAGAACGTAACGCGTACTAAAAAAAGCATCGGGACACTCGTTTACGCCTCCCGATAGAGAGCTTCGTGCTTGAAAGAGCAGAGGTTTTACAGCAAAGCTGTATACCTCTTCTCCTCAACAGTTTTATCTCCGTTTGAAAAACGCCAAGGCGCCTAGAATACACTTATACACTGTACGCTTCACTCCTCCCCAGGTTTCACGTTATTGGGGATGACGCGGAATTTTTTCAGTACCTCTTTATGCGAAATATTAATTCCAAATTTACTAAAACAGCCTATTTTATTCTCATTTTTACACGTTGTTTCCTCTGGGACTGCGTTTTATAAGAGACTGAGTACTTTTGCTTGCCAACACCATTGCGCACGTGGAAATGACTCCCCCGTAAGTCATGTTTTGCTGCTCGGCTGCCGCGCCATGCGGAGAAACACGCATTTGTGTTGGAGTCGGGGGCAGCGAGGCCGACTGTTTGAAGGCGCCTCAACCGTATTCACCTTTGACATATTTCCGCCTAGTCGGGAAAACTTGCTATTATCGACAACGTTGCCACTTGTAAAATCTCGGAGGTTATTTATATTTCGGCCAAGAGAACCGTATCGCGATTTTTAATACCGAAGCTGTTTAGCAAATCGTTATTTTTAGTGCCCGCAGTTAAAAGTACAAAGAGAATGCCGAGAATACCCACTAAGGGAGATTATACAAACAAACAAACACAAACACAAACACAAACACAAACAAACAAACACAAACAACAAGCAAACAAACAAATCCAGCGTTCGCCGTAATCGTGGAAACATTTACTCTTAACGAAAAAGCCACGTCATAGCGCAAGCCCCTTCTAGATGATGTCCAATGATGATCACTTCCAAAAAAATGAAGGAAGCTCACACTGATAGCAAGAATGATGGAGTAAAGGTCGTTGCGGCAGCGAAGAAGAAGCATATCGGCTGCAATTGTGGACTTAAACCGTCGTGATGGTCGGGAAGATTGAGTACAGCTTCGCTACCTTCAAGTCTTACGCGTTAGTGTGAGCTTCCTTCATTTTTTTATTTCCGTTCTCGTCGTTTTTTTTTTGGACTTCCTTGTTGCAACAATTATGTACCAACTATTGTCAAACACCACATTGCTTGATTTAGAGTCGTCGGACAAATAGCCAGTGCTTCAAGACCGCTGAAAGCATCGCTTAACTGCTACTGACGGTAGTTTTGTTGGAGTCCCACATGTCTCTAATTCCCACTCATTGCCGATAGCGCGAGCGTAAATTCCAGGCCTCGTGAACATCTGCGAACACTGCCAAAGTTGTCTTGTATGTTGCTCGACGTGCCGGTCGATGTCGGGCCCTGCCTCCCTAGAGCGGCCTTGGTGCCACCTTTAGGCAATGGTCCGCACGGCGTCCGCTCGATGCAGTCATTCCAATGTGCAACGGCGGAACGCAAGGAATGCACACAGACGACGCGAATGATTGTCGGCACTTCGTCGGAAGCATCCCCTCCGCTTCTCCCAGACGTTACTCTTTCTCTTCTCCATCCTTCATTGCTCTTGCTCTTCCCCTTCCGGAGGAAGACATCGTCTGCGTTGTTTGTTTGTCGACGGGAAGCAGGAAGTCGCCGCGCGGCCAGGACATTTTTTTATTGGTCCTGCGAGAATCGCCCGGCGGCCGCTCTATAGGCGTCTTCATAGGAAGGAAGCAAGGGAGGCCAGCGTGTGTTTTCTGAGATTTTTTTTTTCTGCGAGAACTTTTGCTACTCTGTGGCGTGCTGGGAAGATGCTGAAAGGCCCCAGGGATGCCGGCGTTAGTCAAAGACGTGATATCAGATTAGATCTGGCACGACGCGACCTATATGAGAATTGACTTGCGGGTTGCACAAGAATTCCCGATATGTGTGTCATTTTTGTTTTTGTATTTTTCTATTTGAGCACATGTGAGTACCCCGTTCTTTGAAGCGGCAAGGTTTCGTTCTTCATGTCTATTATCGAACGGAACAACAGCCGTTGATTGTGTCGCGGCGTCTGGGTCTTGTGCACGTAAGCCAGTGTTCGCCCGCGACTTGCTTAGTTCGCTTTTGTAAGTGTTTCGCTCCAGCTTTTGTTATTTGCTTGGTCTCTTTCCCCGCCTTCACATTGACGTGCGGACAGCTGGAAGCAAATAGGAGGCTGATGTCAACGAATAACTGGCAATGGCTTTTTCCGCCGACCGTCGAAAAATCACACGTTTCTTCTGCTTTGTTTAGAGGTGTTCAGTGCCCGTACCCGCACGCTCTGACGTGCCTACTTCTTTGAGTTGGCTGGAAATGGCGCGGATACCATGTAATATAGTTCCTCCAAGATGGAAACCACATGTGGTCAACTGTCGGAGTACGTAGTTGGGCTCTGGTTTTCTGTGTCTGTGTTGCTGTTCCAGCTTTTCGATCAGCGACTTCTTGTGGACACCTTGCAAATGCGTTCCCACACGTGGCCGTATTTCTTCGCAGCGGAGAGGTGGTTCAGCGGGTTTCTGTGCATTGTTTCGGCGAGTCAGATTTCACCTAAAGGTGTTTGTGCGGAGGTCTGGCAAGGCCAGTGTATAAGTACGCGATAGCCATGGGGTGTCGGATCTTTTGCGAGCGTTTCCCACTTCGCCAAGCGCTGCTGCGAACGCGGGAGTATAACGTTCTTACAATGCACGTGGTCGCATTGTCTGGAACTAAGGAGGAATTTCGGGTGTTCTGGCGGGCTTTGCTTCTCCCCAAAACTCTGCCTACGTAATACGGTGCGGATGTTTTGAGAGTCCACGTCAAAGCTCGTTACAGCGAGGATTCCCTGCTTCAAATTTCTGCATGTACTCGCAACGACACATTTATTCTGTCCAAGGCTGAATTTTATATCGGAGGGAAGCCTGGCCTTCTCTTGAACGAATGGGAGACAACTTGTGGACAATTCAGGTAAATAGGTCCGGTTGCGTATTGTAGACGGTGGAAAGATGGACAAAGCGTGTGACTAAAGTTGGACGATATCGACGCTGGCGGGTTCAGAGCCGAGGTTGCGGAGAAACAACCTCACTGCAGATAAATCAAGCAAAGCAAACAAGCGAGCAAGCAAACAAGCAAGCAAGAAAGCAAATGATTGCTAAACGGCTATCATAATATCGTGAAAAGAAAGTTTAGATCAGCGACGGTACTCGAATGTTTAATGACGGTCAAGCTGTGGCAGCGACATTGGACGCGCTTTCGAATTCTCGCAAGAGAGAGCGCGTCACTTGGTAAACTCTACCGGCTTTGCTCAACTGTTTTAGGGGCGAAGCCCCTTAGGGGGCTTGGGCTGTCTGCGTCTAACGTCGTCGTTGTAAACGTCGTCTCATGTAATTACGGTACTAAAACACCTGGACACTCGCTAACGCGCCGCGCTACAACATAACGCGTACAAAAAAAAAAAAAAGCAGTTCGGCTATGCCAGGATATACGTAGCGTGAGCTAAGGTTCAGCTGGTTATTCTTAGCTTTCCTGGTTGCCTAGGATTAGATTGATTGTCATACTTTCTGCGGCTACAATCACACACACACATGGTATACGCATTATGTAAGACATGTATATTTATCAAGGGGCTCCGGCGCAGCGTCACCAATCGCCCCAGAGCTAAGCTGGTTCCACAGGCACACGCCGGTGTTGCTGCGACGCACGAGCATCGGTTCCACACCCGGCCACCCCTCGCATGATCATCAAGTGGACCGGTCCACCACGTGCGGAACGGAGGTCGGCGAAGACGCTGGGCGCGTGGGGTGTGTGAGAGACGCCGGGCTGTGAGCAACGTTCTGTGCGCCGTGTGACGCCACTGCTCCTCCCGCATGCGCAGCACGGCTCTCCAGGAGCCACGCGAAGCTGCCCAATCTCGGCCAGTGGAGCTCACGCTACAAAACACCGGGACACTCGTCCACGTCTCGCGCTGGAACGCTTCGTAACGCGTACTAAAAAAAAAAAAAAAAACCGGGACATTCGTTTACGCCTCGCGCTAGAGAGCTTCGTGCTTCAAAGACAAGAGACTTTTACAGCAAATCTCTATACCTGTACCCCCCAATGTACCTCAGTCGGCAAAAACGTCAAGGCGCAAAGACGACACTTATACGCTGCATGCTTCGCCCCTCCACGGGTTTCACGTTAGTGGAGATGGCCCGGGAATTTTTTTTCTCATCTGACGCACGCTTCTGAGACATGAGTGAATGTATAATAACATTAAAGATTCTCTAGCTCTTGTCGCGTGGTTAGCTGTATTTGATGTCGCTTGATGCTTAAAGCGAATCACGGTGACGCGTACTCCATTACCGTGTAGATATTACGTTTGACTGCTGTTCGTATACATAAAAATAGTGTCCGTACTTCCAAGTGCCAGCATTTGCCGCATCTGATGAATACTACCCGTGCGTTTTCAATTATCCGGCACACAAAATCAGGATTTATTTGAAAATCGCAACGCGGGTTTCCGGAAAACTTATTCCTACGGAACTTGAAAGAAACGACGTCGCATACGCCACCGTAATAGAGGCGTCGTGGAAACAGAAGCTGTGGAGTGCTCGACAACCAGGCAAGGCAGATAACGATCCGAAAAAGGAAGAAGACGAGACAATGAGCAATGGTGCTTGTCGACTCCAGAGATAAGGTAAATTATTCCTCCGCTGAGGTAATTAAAGGGCTGGTTGCATGCCACGTGTCGTGCAACGATTGAATTTGCAGCACGAACCTCCTGCGCACAAACGCCTCACCAAAGAACAAGAGCGCCACCTCCGAGGCATTCAGACAAACACATTTCCCCACCCCACTAGAGCCCACATTCTGGCCCCCACCTTGTACTCCTCGCAATACCGCTTCTGCGAGGCTCCGGGCACCCTCTACCATATCATGTGGGGCTGTGATAAGAACCCCCATCTACCCCCCCTGCCTTTCCCCTCCCCTGAGCACTGGGAGAGAGCACTGTCCAGCTCGGACCCAGACGACCAGCTTTGGCTGGTGCAGCGAGCCCAAGAAGCCGGACGGACTCAAGGGGTCCTGGAATGAGGACTCTTCCCCAGGGCTGACAGCTTCAGATACACGTTTATTCCTCCTCCTCCTCCTCCTCCTGGCGCTTGTTCCATCTATTTGTAATTCGGGGGTCATACTCCGAGAAGAGGGAAGGAAGGACACCAGCCGTAAACAAATGGTGCTGCGACCAAGCCATCGGTGACGACCCGGGCAGTGGGAGTGTGAATGACGTGATTCCTGCGGAAAAAGTGACGCTACTCGGACGACTACGAACCAGAGGCAGACTTAAACGTATCCTCAAGGTACGTAAGTCACCTTGCGTGCTTAGTAGGCGGAAGCATTATGAATTGCCCTGGACAACTTATCGAATCCTCCTTTACTGCTGCATCGTGTTTGGCGTACCTTCCTTCACTTTCGTTTGTTTCTCCTTTGGCACGAATTACTTGGACAGGCAGGCCGCAGACCGCAAATACTTTACGACTTAGCTTCCCTGAATCAGAGTTCTCCGTACCTGGCGAAAACCTGTCTTGCTCACGTGCTAAGACGTTCACCTGTAAAGCGGCGTGCAGTAGGCTAATTCTTCCACCGCCGGTCGAAACATACCCTGTAGTTAGAAGGACCTGTTGGTGGGCGAGTAGGTGCATCTGTGATGTGAAGTGAAAAACTGCGCAAAATTTGAGTCGGCCACAAAAAGAGAGAACACAGGGCAGGCGCAGACTTGCAACTAACGTCTATTACACACAGCTCACATATAAGTACAGGCCGAAACACCGCCACTGCGCACGCGCAAAACAATGCGGTAACACCGAAAAAGCCACAAACAGCCTAAGTCCGGTCAGTTGGGTCTTGAGGGCGTCAGTGAAACGCTGATTTGTTTTGCGCAACAGCGAGATGAAGTTTATTGATGACCGAGAGCAGTTCCAAGGGTTCCAAGAAAGATTTTAACACGAGTATCCAGCCCGGCAGAATAAGAGCATAGAGTTTCTTAGCAACTACAGTCGAACACGGATATATCGAACACGGGTATATCGAATTATTGTCTATATCGAACTCATAAATTATCCCCTTGAAAATTCTGTGTAAAAATAGGAATTCGTACGTCTATATCGAACCGTATTTTTCCCAACATTGGGTATATCGAACGCCGCGCGAGCTGGAAGGTGCTCTTCGGCAGTCGCTGCACCCCCGATTGAGGTTGAGGAGGATGTGGAGGAATGCGTGGGCATGGATGAGACTGGCTCGCGGAACTAATTCCCCCTACCGGAACGAATCTGCGCTTGCCCAGTCGGGCCCCGCTACCGGCCGCGGTAGGGTTAGCAGACGGAGCCCGGTATGCTAAATCTCTTAGGCACACAAGCCCGAACGCTCGGAAAATGTGACAGTGCGAGGTAGGGATGCCCCGACTGCGCACGTCCTTTTTTTTTTTTTTTTTTTTTTTTTCCGGCTGCGTACGTTCCTCGGCTTGCCGAAAAATAGTTTTTTTTTCTCTCTCTCTCTGGGTCTCTCTTCCCCCGATGTCGTCTCGGGAAAGGGAAGAGGGAACGAAGGCGCTGGCGGCCTCCTCCTTCTTTTGCAGTTTGCTGCTGTTGCTGCCGTTTGGCGAGTTGTCCCGCACCTTTCGGAGATCACTGTTTCTCTCGGAGATGACCATCGCGAGCGCTTTGTTGGAGTCCGTTCAGAGAGCCTTGGAATTTGTTACCTTCAAAGTTAATAGCCCCGTTTACATTGACCCGACGAGGGCGCGTTGAGTCGAAATAAACAGGTTTTTTGGACTCGACACCCCCATGTATAAGCGGACGGAGTGGGTCAGAGAGCCGTCGCGGCAAGTCCAGTCAACTCGGAGGCAGGGGGTGGGTTAGCTCGCTCGTCGGGCTGAGTCGGAGGGCCGCGGGGAGCAGAATACCGCATTTGCGCGGCTCTAACACGCCCCCAATCGTAACGCGCGGGTAACTTCGCGCAGGAAAACTCGAAAAAAAAATGTGATACTGACGGTACTGCGCAGATGGAAAAGACATGATACCACGTACCTGGAAGGGGGAGATTTTATTTGGCATGCAGCTCTGGAAGCCAAAAATGAATTGTGCTTCACAAGGTTGCTTATCCAGCTGCTGCTGGAAATAAAGTTATAGCGGGGAACACTGAAGTTGCTTGCGATTTCAAGTGCCTTGATCTTCATAATTCTAAGCGTTGGGGGGTAAGCAGAAGCACAAAAAAAATGTGCAACAGCTGACCAGGGTATGCGGCATGACATTGAGGAATCAGTGCGCCGAAATTCGCTCACGTGGTGTTGACGGATTGTTTTTATTGGATTGAGTTGGATTTTGCGGGTACTTCGTGTCCGTTGCGCATGACAATGCTGCTGGTCGCTTTAAAGCCTATTTCGGTTTTGAGCCCGATTGTAACGCGCACACAAATATTAAGGTATTTTTTAGCAAAAGAGGGTGCGCGTTAGAATCGTGAAAATACGGTAGCCCCTTTTCCGTGTACCCCGCCGCTCCCCTCACCTCGATTTTTTGTGCGGGGTTCATATAAACCCGGACGCGTCGAGGTAAGCTGAACCCGCCACTGAACCCACCCCGCCCCCGTCGCGTGTACACGGGGCTACTGTGGTACGTGCGCGCTGTTCTTCTTTTGCGTGCGTGTTGTGCATGGTGTGCGAAGGCGCAGCGTACTGCTGGAATTTCCTAGTTGTGCAGCCTCGAGAAGATCGAGACCAGCGTCTTTAATTTCATTTCCTGTACGAAGAAGCAGGCCAAGATCAGCGATTTTTTTTCACGGAAATAAAGCGTCCTGTTGCGTCATGAGTGCGGAATGAGTTGTCATTCTTAAATGCGACGATCGGAAAGTGATCGTCCTCCATAGATGAGGTCTCAGAGACCATATTTTTTATATCGAATTTTTCATATATCGAACTAATTCGCGATCCCCTTGGAGTTCGATATATCCGTGTTCGACTGTATACAGAGAGGAAACTGCGCCTAGAAATCCGTGTCGTCATGGGAAATTATGGGAAGACTACAGCTTTTGGCTTGGGCTTGGCATGACATTTGGATTCTTAAGCGTTTTTTGGCGTTTGCTTTCTTCACTATGCATTAACATGCCAAGACGACCGTTTAGGCAGATATATAATAAAGCACTCTTCTTGGCCGTTTTGGGGCACTGAGTTTGAACTTACGGCCACTAGAATGTTTCAATCCAAGCCAATGATGAAGCGAAGGCGAGCGCACGGTATAATGGCGGCCCTAGACGTCACAGACAGCCTTAATGTGAGCCGCGTAGACGCTCGCGCCAGATACCACTCTAGTGTATATTGTAAGAAACTATATGGATAACAGTACTCGAGCACTGCCAAGCACGCACCACATGACTGCACCCCCTCCCTCCACTTTTATAGGCGCTACAACATCGTCCGCTCATCACCGACTATGTTAGAACACGCAGCAACTGAGTTAACTCGTAACTTTCAGCTGCGCCATATGTTTGGAATGAGTCATTGGTACAGTCTGGCGTCTCCGCCGCTGGATGAGGCGGAGATGCCAGATGGAGGAGACAGAGATCTGATTTCGTCGTTGTACAACGGGCAGACGCTTCTTGCGTAATCTAAGAACTGGCCGCACGTAATTGAGGTACCTGAGGGCTGGTTCGTGACAGTGGGTGTGTCTGACGTGTGGACAGGGCCCATTGAGGCGAAGTACGAAGAGGGATGCACGCCGACATTTTTACTTCGTCCTTCGACTAAATGCACCCCATTCACACTTTTTTATTAAAAAAAACAACCCTAAAGGCCCTTTGGGGAGGGTATTACATAGGGCATTACATAGGATCAAAACATCAACTAGCCGAACACGCTGCTTAAAAGTTTCAAACAAACGGAGGGACGTCTTCATTATACGAAACACATGAAGACAGGCAATAGATACAACAGTGCTGTTTTAACCGGCGTTACGAGAAGGCGACAAAACAAAAACAAAAATTTCTAATACATGCTGCCCGATATATCGGTTTTGGGTAACGAGTAGGGCGCGCGATGGCATGATACCTGGTATAAATATATTAAATGTTTCAACGGGAAGCTTTTTTCTGTTCACCCGAAGACAGCTTAGTCTTTTGGCTTCAAAAGCCTGGCCTTTTAAACTTCTCTGTCGCGGTAACAAATCACAAGCACATATAGTCAAACACATAAGGGATTTCGAACATTGTCCGAAACCCATTTTCTTCTCTTGTGTCAATTGTTTTTCCTTCCTGGCTCTCCTCAGCTCTCCTAATGCTGCTGTGTTCAGTCCAAGCTATACACAATCTACTTCAAAAGTTCTGCCTACCGGTAAAAGACGCTGCAAACGCTGACTAACAAGGCTGCACGTTCGATGGACAATTGGAGGAGCCCGGCAAACAAGCCACGCGTAAGCAACATATCTCTGCTTTTCCTCGATATCGTTCAAGATACTGTGCTTCTTCCCTGGGTATTACTTCGCCTTGCACAAAGTGGCATCGTTGAAGGCAATGGTGCATGACACCAGACTAGATGCTCAACCAAGCTCATGTGTTCGTGTTTGTCTTTTAGTCAATAATATTCCGCGGATTCCCGGACATAGTGCCTACCACACTTTAGCTCCAAAGACCGTCGTATATTTACGGGGCAATCTCAGACATCAACCTCGACGACGCAGAAGGTTTAAAAGCGGCCGGCGTGGTCTCTAAAAGTTAAAAAGATAGGAACGGAAAGAAAACAGATAAGCAAAAGCGTCCTCTCGTCTACAGATGGGAAACCGGCTGTGCGTATCGACCGTTTGCTTCCGTGCCTATAAATACCGGCTTCCTGGCAGCGCCATCAGCATCGGAGACCGGGTGGAGCTTGTCCTTTGTGCCTTTTTGCGACGAAAGAGAAGAGACTCCAGTCCACCGTTGATGTGGCGTTCCCTCGTTGGTTTCGTTAACGAGCCTTCGGACAATTATCTTCGCTTCGGTGTGCCGGCTAATCTCTGCTCCCGTTGCCTGCGTTTCGATGAGCGGGATCGACGTGTAACATTGAAGAAAAACTGAAGAAAGAGCGTCTAGCCCACATTAGCTACACAACCTAGTGGGTTCTATTGCCGTTGATTTGCATTTAATAAGGGCCCTGGGAAACAGCGCAAATACCATGATTTGTTTCAGCATCATTGAAAATATGGCCGATACTACAGCCGACTGTCTGCGCAGTATAGCTGAACGCTTGAGGCTGTAAACCTCTGCCACGCCGATGTTCAGATTCATCGTGGTATAACCCAGGTATTCCACGTACAAAAACAACAATTCACAGACCAATTCGTGCTTGTAGAAGAACGCCAAAAAAGGCTAGTGGGAGGGAACCAACGTTAGCTCATTCTCCCGACTGTCGCAGTGCTTTCAGCTTGTGGCGGTTGACGGAGTTACGGCTGAAACAGTGTTATGTAATTTGTATCCACAGCGCTGAAGCACTTGGGTCTTGCTAGCGCGATACCTACCAGAGTACATCATCCGTCAGGTGACTTTGAATTACTTTTCTCGGCGCAAAGGCTAGTCGGCATAAAAGCGCGTCGGCCAGGTCGGGATTCGTTCAAAAATGGCCCTTGTAGATTTTTTTTTTTTTTTTGGGGGGGGGGGTGTAGTTTCTTGTGTTTTTTTTTACTATTTTCAAGATAGAAAGGTGCGTACAACCATAGCAGGCTGAGAGGCCTCCGCACGACACGCCATAAAACAGTGCTGCACAAGATCATATCATTTTCAACACTTTTTTGAACATCTGCCTTGTTGCTCTTTCGAACCATTACCTTCCGGAATGAAAAGCTACCTTCATTCTCACGTTGTTTGTGCCTGGTCCTCCGGGTGAAACAACCGAAACTTTCTAAGCGAAGCTGTTCAAAAGAGCACAGAAACTGAAGAGCTGCCTTTTGATTGTATCCCCTTAATAATGCAGCCCCGATACGAATTCACAACAGACGAAATGCCGGGATACACACTCAATATAGCACGCCGCGTTGTTCTAGACATGAAGTGACGATTTTTTGGGCGTTATAGTCGACCTCTCGTGCTCGGCATCTGAGCGAGCAGGTGAACAAACTATTCAGACGAGCTTCAGGAACAAGGAGAGTGTTGTCTTTTGCGCTCATCTCATTGCAGCTTGTGGGAACTACTTGACGTGGCCCGTTTGTTCTACTCTACAGGGCATTCAAAGCCTCTAAAAAGTGGTACACTACGTTACAGCCTGCCTGCCCTCTGCGCCCTCTTCGCAAGCATCATCAAGCAACCAGTGATCATGCAGGACCAATCACTGAGTTTGCCTGGTGCTCCCTGAGTTCACCTCGACCGTCGGGACACTTTGTGAAGCGAGACGCTTCTCAGCCACTGTGCTGCGAAGCAAGATATCCGTTTTCCTGAGCCGCATTACTCCACATTGGCCAATCACCTGGCCTCTAGCTCCATTTGTCGCGTGCGGGAGAAGCTACCGCTAAACTATCAACACCTGTTGATTGAATGAACGTGCGCGTGTACTTCACTTGGTGGGACGGGAGTCGAGATGTTCGCACAGCTTTATTAAAGTTCCTACAAGACAGTTGACGTATTTAAAACGCCACGATGCTGAAATGCGAGAGTGATACCAGAACAGTAGAAGTAATGAATCATTTTTGTTCGTTCAGAACAAAGCACCCCAACTTTCGAGCTTTCGACAGCCGCTAACGGCTATTCTGCCGTTTTGTCGAGCACAGAAATCTGCATGTTTAGTGAGGATTAGAGGTGCGTATACATGTGAGGTGTAGTGGCTATGGGGGCCTGTGCCTTAATGCACGCTCCCTTGATTAAACGAAAAAGGTAACGCTCCGTTTCAAATAACAAATAAATTGAAATTATTTTGCTTCTTTTCATTTTTGTAAGCTTGGATGGTGGCCCCGGCTGCATGTACTTCTCTTCAGAGTTTTTTTTCCGCATCACCCTTCACCCGGTGTGTTATGCTGCACCTGTAGATAAGATCGGCTCGAACTTCACGTTTTTTCAGGCTGCGCCTGCGTTCAGCGCTGCCAGAAAGAGGTTCGGCGAACTTTCACAGCATGATGGTTGGGGTGTCTTCACCAGCTTAGAGAAATGGATGCGGGAGAGTCGTTGACGGGTTTGACAACACACACATTTAATACACACACAAACACACGTAGAACCCTAAAGCGAACCACTCAAGCAATACACAGACCAAAAACGATCAACAAAGAAAAACCTAACTAAACTAACGACACACAATTAACCAAACTTAAAAGTCGCCACAATAAAATTCCTATACAATCAAACCCAAGGACCCCTGTCCACACTTTACTAATTATTCATCATGTCTCGAGTACTCTCTCTACAACAACTAGTCCGTGGTTGTGTCCTACTAAAGCTGTACCTATTGGACTGGCCTACCCCGGTCATCGGCGCTAACGTCTCCTCGGCGTTGCGTGTCCGCGACGCGGTGGTAGCCGTAGTAGTCTCGCAGTGGGGCCGGTGTCGCTGCACGCGGTCGTTCTGTGGACGGCGTTGGCACCACGCGCCCCGAAGTAGTTCTTCGGTAGCTACCCTCGTGGTAGCCGCTGTCGCCGGAGGCACCCAGGAGGATTCTGAACGTACCCTTGCAGGGCCGTCGAAGCGAAAGTCGACGGGGCGTGGACGCTGGCCAACGGGTGCCCAACTGTCGCCGCTGGGGCCATTAATAGCAGGTTGGTGGTGCGACTAGGGCGCAGAAGCCGATGCGAGGCTGGCCCGCCCCTGCCCAGGCTTGGTAGGCATAGTCGGTAGGCATAGCCTGGTCGCGTCCCCCTGGCTCGTTCCTCGAAGCGCACGTGCTCTTTCCGCCTCCTGGTTCCTTGCCTCTCCTCCCCTCCTCAATCGGGGCACACTCTGATTGGCTCTCTCCCTTTTCATTTCTATATTTGGTCTCAATGGCACTTGGCTTCTTCGTGGCGTTCCCGGATTGGCTCCCCAGTTCGCTACCATATTTGGTCATGCTGCCGTGGGGCTCTGTCGCGGCGTTCGTCGATTGGTGCGTTCTTGGCGCGCACTTCAAGTTCCCGTTCTTCGTTCCCTTTTCCGGGGTTTTTGATGCTACCCGTCTCAGGGGGTGCCCTTCACATATGACAGTGGTTGGGCGGAAGACAACTCCTGGCTGAAATCTTTTTTGAGCTGAAGGTTTTAAGCTCGCCGCCGCAACTGGCATGGTGCGTACGCGCTTGTTCGCGACGTTATATGTCACCCAGGGGATTGCCGTCGGGGTCGATTAAAGGGACACTGAAGTGAATTTGTCAAGCTCCCGTTTTTGCTTGGACTGCGTAGACTGGCTCAAATTAGCACACTTTTCATCGTTTATCCGGTTGACAAATCGGCAATTATTTTACAAAGCGCGAAAGAAGAAAAACTACCATGCGCGGTTTGCGGCGGCCGCACCAACTAAAGCTGTGACGTTAGGAGGAGCGGGCACCGTGATTGGACGATGCCCAAGGTGAGCAACCAAACAAGTTTCGGTTTCGGTTTCGGTTCTGTAAAACACATCTGGTGGCGTTGTTGGATGGGCATTCTCAATAACTCAGTAATCATCGTACCGCGCTTCTGCCATGTTGTCAGCTGTGAAAATGCATAAAGATAAGCCTCCCAGGACGGCTTGGAATCGTAGCATTCACTAGCCGAGGCCTACGCAGTGCATGGACGCCCTCCGCGTACCCGCAGACGCCTAAATGTCATGCGCTTTTACCCCATATTTGGAGCTTGCCTCACTCATGCCTGTACCGTAAAAAGCGTGTTCGCACCAGGCCAAGGGTCTGTTCATTCTGGCCTGTGCCCACTGCCCGCAAGCAGTCGGTGCTTATGGCAACAGCACGCCAACGAGAACTCGCTAGCGCGCCAGTGCCAGCCTGCGCGCGTTCTGTGAACTAGTTCGTGGAGCCATGAACGTTGCGGCCCAAAAAAAGGTGAACTCAATGTAGAAAACATCGGCAGAAAACGAAAAAGTTAACTTACAAAAAAAAAAAAAAAGAAAAGCACGTACCCGCGGGGACTCGAACTCGTGACTTGCAAAACAAAACACTTGCGGCAACATACCTAGCGCCTCAGAGCACTCAGCCACGGGACTTTTTTTTTTTTTTTCTTTAATGCCGGTCTTCGACACAACACAGAAACACAAAACAAACTTATTCACATGAGCAACTCGAGCGACAAGCCACCAACCTATATGAAGGCTGATGTCTCTCTAAAATTCCCTAAGCATAGTCAAGGGTTCTATCCTTGACAGCCACTCAGGAGTGTATGCCTTGCGCTTCTGGACTTCTACGTACTGGGATATAGACTCACGAAAACATTGCCGCGTAGGTCGGGCGTCCACATCACCGTGGAGCCAGGCCATGCGCGAGCGCCATATGCTATGCAAGGCCACCAACATAACGAGGTCCAAGGGCGCCCCCTCCTCGTTTTCGACCGCTAGATAGCGTATGCCATGGGGGCTCAGCGGGAAATCTTTATGAAGGGTCCTCTGAAGGACATCCCACAAAAATACCGCAGCCCAACAATGCAGAAAAACGTGCTCTATCGTTTCTGGTTGTTTACAAATTGAACACTGAGTTCCCCATGGCACAGATATCCCTCTATCCTGTATCCATGTTCCAACAGACAAGGTGCCTGTGTGTAATTTGAAGAAAAAGGTTTTCACACCAGAGTGAACCTCCATTCTTTTGACGCGCTTTAGCACATTTTGGCCTGGCCCAGCACGGTAATTATACCTATACATAGGGACGGGGAAAACAACATCGCAAATGTCCTTATACAGTTTTTTGCGTGTCACAGAGGACAGGTACTCTCCAGAAAAACGTGCGAATAGAAAACGGGCCGTCATAACTATTTCCTTCAAATACCCATACACGCCACCTGGCATGCACCATGTTGATACTACATATTCCGGCATAGCACGCGCCAGCCGTACTTGCATGACACTCTGCAAGAACGGGTCACGAACATCTCGCCAAAACAAAAACCGGTTTACCAGCTGTCGCACATAAAGGTGCGCCAGCCCCAAGCCACCATCTCGGACTCTCCGAAACAGGTTTGTTCTGCTGCACCTCTCCCATGTTGAGCCCCAAACGAACACCGCAAATACCCGGTGAAGTCTTTGGACGTTGATTCGCGAACAATGCAGTACCTGCATGATATACCAAATCTTCGCTACAAAGAATAAGTTACATGCCGTGGCCCTTGCAAAAATTGACAACCTTGCCCCCTTCCATTTCTCGGCCTTCTCCCTCAACGCCATTGTCTGGCTACGCCAGTATGGTTCACTATCCCTGTAATATTCCAGTTCAACGCCCAAGTACTTCACTGGAGTGGTGACCCAACTAATATTAGCGAAGGTTGGCGGTGTTGATGACCATTCCCCATGCCAAACTCCTAGGCACTTTGCCCAGTTCACAAAACTACCCGTCACCATGCCAAACTTTTTGACAGTGTCAACTACCAACTGAACGCTTTCCTCGTTCATACAAAAAACGGCCACGTCGTCTGCGTAAGCCAAAAGTTGAACTTCCGACTCATGCAGTCGGAAGCCTTTGATGGCACTATTTCTGATTATACTCATACACAGGGTTTCGATGTATATGCAAAACAATAGGGGGCTGAGGGGGCAGCCCTGGCGCACCGAACGCTGCACTTCAATTGGGGCTCCCAACTTTTTGTTCACGATCAGCCGCGTAGTGCAATTGCGGTACGCCAGGGCGACGCCCTCTTTAATTACAAACCCAACGTTCACATGGTCCAAAATACAAAACAATATCTCGTGTGACACACAATCAAACGCTTTTTCCAAGTCAATCTGCAGGACTGCCACTCCCGTGTGCAGGGCGTCGCAGCACTCAAGGACACACCTTGCTTTATGGATATTTGTAAAAATATTGCGACCCTTAATTCCGCACGTCTGATGTGGCCTACTATTTGTTGGACAACACTTTGAAGCCTTTGGGCCAGAACTTTCATAAAGATTTTGTAGTCGACGTTTGTTAATGATATTGGCCGGTACGACTTGACAAATTTAAGTTTCTCCGCTTCATCTGTCTTAGGAATGAGGACTGTGTGGGACGTGGAATATGATGGGGGCAGTGTTTTAAGATCATACGCTGCATTAAACATCTTCGTTAGCACAGGTACCATTTCATATTTAAACATCTTATAAAAAGCAGCGCTTAACCCATCCGGCCCCGGCGACTTTCCCGGGTTCAGGCTTTCAATAGCACATTTCACTTCGTCTTCCGAAATAGGTCGTTCAAGCCAGTCCTTCATTTCGTCTTCCAAACGAGGCAGCCCGTCTATGAAATCCCGCTTGAAGCTTTCTGCGTCCACCGCCTTAAGAGCGAACAGTGCTTGGTAATACTCATAAAAAGCATTATCGATTTCGCTTTTTTCACTCGTTACTTTACCCATGTAAGTTATCTCCTTGATCTGATTGCGTCGTGCATGTGCTTTTTCTATTCCGAGCGCACGCTTTGTGGGCGCCTCACCTACTGCCCATTGCTCTGCTCTCGCGCGTACTAGGGCACCGCGATAGCGTTCTTCGTCAATAAGTTCAAGCTTATGCTTTATCTGTGCTATGTCGTCCTTAAACACCCCGGGCATTCTTCCCTCCTCTAACGTTAATTTTTGTAGGATGATTCTAAGCATTCTTTCCTGTTTGGTTTCTTCATATTTAATACTGCTACACCGTTGTATGGCTTTTATTTTTATCTCTTGCTTGCTTAACTCCCACAGCGCCCCGATGTCACTATGTGTTCCATCTAGTTCGGCAGTTTTCTTTCTAACAAACGTCGTAAATGTTTCGTCCTCCAAAAGTTTAGAGTTTAATTTCCATAGGTCCCATGTAAAGGGGGACTCTTCTTTCTTGCCCCCAATCGTGCACTTAACCAAACAATGATCGGAAAAGGAAACCGCGTGCACATCATAGCTTTGGCATTTCTGTATTAAATCCAGCGAAACGTAAATCCTATCCAGCCTCGCGTGGCTGAAACCTTGGAAGTGGGTGAATCGGACGTCTTTTTCCCCGTCTAGACATTGCCCGACATCAACAAGTCCATAATCCGCAACAATTTCGGATAACAAATTAGTACTAGCATTTCTATACGCGTTGTTACTTGTTTTATCCCGGCCAGAAAGTACGCAGTTGAAATCACCTGTTATAATGAGCATTCTGTCTGTATCGACGTGTTGCCTGAGAGTCCCAAAAAATTTTTCCCTCTCTATTACAGCATTTGGTGCGTATACACAGACAATTCGAAAGTTCACATTATCAAGGCTGCAATCACACACAACAAGCCTGCCCGAACGACACGACGTCACACCCTCCACAACCAGACCGGGCAGTTTCTTCAGCAACAATACACATCCCGCGGAGATCCCCACAGCATGACTTACGCAAGCATAGTACCTCGACGTGAAACGACGCACCATGGCCTCGGTCTCCTCCTCCCCCTCGACTTTCGTCTCCTGAACGGCTACAACGTCAATGTCCTGCTCTGTTAACAGACGGTAAACCTGACTTTGCTTTCGACGTGTCGACAGCCCCCGGACATTTAATGTTGCTACGCTCAGGGACCCACTCATTATCGTTCACTTATGAAGGCTACAGACCGGGCGCATGGTGCTTACCTGACACGTGAGGACTACGCTACGCGTTCTTAAACGGCGCCAAAGCATCTGGCGGAAGTTGCTGCACCGGCTGCGTCTATGGAGGCCCCCGACCGCGATGGACGTTCGTTCGAGGCTTGGATAACAGCCGTCGCCCCTGGTTCGTTTTCAGTGGCGGCTCCTCGCTGCTGGTTGTGGTTTCGTGGCCGCTCCCTTCACCCGACTTGTCAAGGCTGCGCTTGACTGTGCCTCCTGTACCACCTAGCGTTTCCGCGGGCTGGTGCTCGGCGTCCCCCGTTGGCGGCTGAGACGCCGCTGCGGCCGGTTGCTCGGCGTCCCCCGTTGCTGGCTGAGACGCCGCTGCGGCTGGTTGCTCGGCGTCCCCCGTTGCTGGCTGAGACGCCGCTGCGGCCGGTTGCTCGGCGTCCCCCGTTGGTGGCTGAGACGCCGGTGCGGCTTCCTCCTGCGTCCTAGGCTCCGAGCTCTGAGAGAAGTCCGTTGTGCTTGTAGTCTCCTCCGCTGTCGAATGGTGTCCCGTGCCTTCCGCGGCCGCTTCCGCCTCGACCACGTCCATGAGGTGCTCGTCAAGTTCCTCGCGTTGCACAGGCCCCGTGACCGCCGCGTAAGTGCGAACGCACTGCGCTTCCGAGTGGCCGAAACGCCGGCACCGGGAGCAGCGTGGCACTTTGCAGTCTCTGCGGACGTGACCCGTTCCCTGGCAGCGAAGGCATTGCATCGGCCGGCCCGGTGCGACGAGGAGGGCCAGCTCCCCAGCCACCCGAATTTGATGGGGCAAATCTTCCAAAGTCACGCCAGATTTTAGCTTCAGCGTCACCACCCTCGTCGTAGACCCTTTGTCAAGGACACCTTGTACTCGCCATCTTTCTTTGGTGATCTCAATGACTTTGCCGAAGGTAGCGAGTGCTGCCCGGACGTCCTCGTCATCAACGCCGTGCAGCAGCCAGTGTAGCTTAAGCCTCACTTGGTGGTCTTGCGGGTCGATGACGAGACACCGGCGTCCCTTCACCTCCTGCTCGCCGGCCGCTAGCATTTTCTTTGTGGCCTCGGCACTCTTGAAGGTCACCGCCCACACGTGGTTGATTTGGTACGCCCCCAGCGCAATCACGTCGGGGAGCATACCAACACGGGCGAGCATGTCTCGGAAGTCCTCTACACGAAACGGTCGGGCTTTCACGTCGCCGTGAAGAAACACCGTATTGGAAACAATACGTCCTGTAGGCAACTGAGGCAAAATAACTTGATACTCACTATCTCCCTTAGCATCTACCCTGTTTCCGCGGCCGGCGTGGGCCGCTGTCGCCGCTCCAACGGAGCTCATGATTCCGCGTCCGCACGCTACGGTGGCAAGAGGTGGAATGCACTCAGCCACGGGACGGGCTCTGCTGACCTTGGTAATATAAGGTATATATTGTACAACAAGTTTACACTTTTATTTAGTTTTGGCATTTCAAGCAGCTTAGGTGACTATTTGTTGTATTGCGCTCGTGCAGTAAGCGTCCCCCGAGTTTCCACAATAGCTCAGGTCTAGCAATTGCATTTCGTAGACGGAAAAGCGTTCGCAGATGCGTAGTCGTGCTGCTGACCGCTGTGCTTGTTCGCCCAGCGGAAAAAAGTGCTTCCTGCACCCTATTTTTACGCTGTACGGTAAAAATATCAGTTGATTTTATTTCCTTAGTACCTATATTGACTTCGCTGACTCTTCTCCCGCCTTCAAGAGGCCTTATATTTTCCTACTGGCGTACCAGTCAGCGAAGCGTCGCATGTGCGCTTGTGCAGCGCTTGTGTGAAGCGACCCTGACTTGGAGCTAGATACAGTGTACAAACTAACCAAGTAAAGAAAGGCCCATTCTTCTATTCACAAACGTGTCCTGGCTTCGTTTCAACTGAGCGAACGAATTGCGACGACCCGTCGGCGGCCGGCGGACGAAACGCTGGGCCGACAGACTCTGTCTGAAGGCCGGGGAGCCGTGCAGTAGCGCAGCCAATTGCGAGCTCGGCTCCTCTCGACGTCACACGAAAACGCCGCAGAAAATGGACGAGCGTAAAGAGAGGAGGACAGCATTTTCGAATTAATTTTTCTACTAAATAAAATCGCGGAAACGCGCCCAGAGTGGTCGTAACATGGCCTGGGGACTCCGGACTACAATTTGCGCAAGTAATCCCGCAATGTTTACATATCACTTCAGTGTCCCTTTAAGGAGAGCAGGGGTAATAACTGTCAGAGGCTTGCTTTTTTCTTGCGAAATTTATGAAAATCAAAGTGCTCTGCTAGGACGACTTGTTATCATTATTCATTGCCGCGTTAAAGGCAGGTGTCTAATGCATCGTTGACGTCTTCAATATTAACAAACTCATTATCGATCATGTCATGTGTTAAGCCTTTTTTTCTTCGCTTTATTACCTGCATAGAGAACCTCAGAAGCAATTCGAATAATAAGACCCCAATATTTCAGGTGCGCTGAACATTTTGTGAATGTCACAGACATTAGCCATCATTTCACGCCGTGTTATCTTAGTGCCTGGTCTATACGGCAACGATCCACTGGCGTAACGCTCCCTGTGTGCCCAGGCAGCCTGATAACGC